>NC_090445.1:126519939-126823161 GCF_031143425.1 Pleurodeles waltl | reverse complement strand
TGCATGTGTGTCACAACGGCCATGGGTAGTGGGCAAGTACTGGACATGTGTGGTGGGTACGACACTCCATATGTCGAGTTATGCCTCCGTTACACCATCAGCTGTTGACATGTGCATTGTTGCTCCGTCCCCCATGGTGTCACCAAGTAGTAGGATGTTCAACGTTGGCAAAATGTATCATGGCATGGCATCAAATGCAGATGTACTACCCTGTGTGACTGTTGTGCTGGCATTGACCGATTGTACCCTGTCACCCTGTGTGTGTGTCTCTATCGCTCGCGCTCTCTCTCTCTATCTCTCCCTCCCTCCCTGTCCTCCTCTATCATTGTGTGCATCAGCATCATCTGGCGAAGGAGAAGGGGTACCGGTGAGTGGGGAAGCTGCAGCCCACGGGAACCAGGAGGCTGACATCAGCGAAGCAGAGGGGACCAGTTGGACGGGGAGCAACGGGGGAGACCGGATCAACCACTGCGTCTTCTGATTCCTCCTCCGATGGCGGCTCCCTGGTGGTGGCGGAACCATCTAGGACCGCCCGAGCACCATCCTTGTCTGCCACCTCCCATACCAGCACCGCCCTCCCAGTAGCTCCCCACCCAGTTGCTCCTGCCCGCTCACCCAAGAGGGTGGGCATCTCCTTCACCGCAGGCCCCTCTGCTCCTGGCCCAGTCAGCACTGTTGCCCTCAGTGAGGAGGCTATTGACCTCCTGAAGTCCATCTCTGTTGGGCAGACAACTATTGCGAATGCCATCCAGAGATTGACATCCCAGATGCAACAGACTAATGCGTTCCTGGAAGACATTCACTGTGCCTTGTCTGGCCTACAGAGATCTTTTCAGGATCTGGCCTCCTCGTTGAGGGAAGCCAGTGTCCCTTTTTCTTCTCTCCCCCCTCCAGCTACCTGTTCCCAATCCCACATTCCTCTCCCCTCACCCATCCAAGGCACACCTACCAACCCGCATGCATCGACATCAGACACGGTACGCAAGGACAAAACGTTGGCACCACAGACGTCTCCACCTCCATGCACACACTCAACACACCCATGCAGACATGTCAACATCCACACCCTGTACCGAAACCCCAACCACCTCCCCCTCACAGTCGTCACTACACTCACACCTGCTGTCAGCATCACATCAGTCACTGTTCCTGCCACATGTGCCTTCACTGCCACGTTTTCTGACTCCATTCATGCACCCCATACACCACTGGTACAGACACCACAAATATCAACACACCCACATGCAGCACATCCACTCTACCTGCAGACACCACCCCAACATACACTCACACTTCCCCCTGCATCTCCTCCCAGCCTCCTCCCAGTACAGCTAAATGCACACACTCACCCACCCAACAGTCCCCCAACACACACATTTCATCCACCCACGCACCTGCACCAATGGCACACCCACGTACACACCTCACAACCATACCCACTCCCTCCACTCCCAAACGTCTTTCCAGTGACTTCCCATGTGTACCCAAAAACCATTTCCTGCACGAGTTCTCCCATTGGCTCACACCTGAGTTGTACGGCAGTCGTGGCTGCTTACTGCCATGGCGTGTTACACCGGCGGGATGATCTGACTTCCACCTGTCCCATGCATGTAGACAGGCGGCAACCATTTTACTATTACAATGTGTGATGTGTGTGAAATTTAGTGCGTCCTATTTCTATGCTGCAGAACATGTTACCACCTCTCTCCTGTTACCAGGTATTATGCACGGTGGAAGATGAGGAATGCACCGGTGTACAGGCCTCTAGTCGACCTTGCTACCCTGGAGGAGTGTCACATTATCCAAAACTATCGCCTGAACCATGTGACCATAATGGAACTAGTGGCCCAGTTGGGGCCAGATCTGTTGCTTGCCAGACGCAATCCCAATGCCATCCCTCCCAAGGGGCAGGTGTTGTCAGACCTCCACTACCTTGCCTCTGGCTCCTTCCAGGTCACAGTGGGCCTCGCAAGTGGGATGTCGCAGCACATGTTCAGCAACGTGCTGAGGGATGTACCGTGTGCCCTGATAAAACATATGGCCAGCTACATTCGGTTCCCCCGACGTGCAGATTTGCCCACTGTCAAGGTTGCATTCTACGCTGTGGCACACTTCCCACATATCATTGGGGCCGTTGACTGCACACACATTGCCCTGGTGCCACAAAGGAGGAATGAACAGGTGTACAGAAACTGCAAGAACTTTAATTCGGTCAATGTGCAGGTGGTTTGTCTCGCGGGCCAGTACATCTCCCAGCTGACAGCCAAGTACCCTGGCTTTGTCCATGATTCCTACATCCTGTGGAACAGCAGCGACCCACACATGATGGCACCACTCCAGAGGGAACGGGCCTGGCTCATCGGTATGTACCCCTGCATATGTGTGCCCCTCAGCTCACTGCAGCCTTGTGTTCCTGCCCCATTGCCCTCCTGGCTTTGACATGCCTCTTCCCTCTATGCCCGCAGGTGACTCTGGCTATACCAACCTGCCCTGGCTCCTGACACCCCTGAGGCATCCATCCTCAGCTGCAGAGGACTGTTTACAGTGAGGCCCACAGTTGTACCAGACAAGTCATTGAGAGGTGCTTTGGTCTGCTGAAGGCCATGTTCCGGCGTTTGCATGTCCCTGGGGGTGCCCTGCTCTACAAGCCACAGAAGGTGTGCCAGATCATTGTGGCCAGCTGCATGCTGCACAATCTGGCCCTGAGGCGTCACATCCCATCCCATTGCTGGATGTAGAGGAGGGGGAAGCTGTGCCAGTGTCTGATGAAGGGGACATGGGGAGTGATGAAGAGGAGGATGATGAGGGTGCAGCTGACTCCAGGGTGGAGCTGATTCGACATTACTTCAGCTGAGATGCAGGTATGTGCAAACTGTGTGGTATGTGTCTTCTACGACTGTCTGCCATATCTCTGCTGCCACTTGTTGTGTATGACCACTGATGGTATTGGTTGCAGCTCTGACGCATGGTGGGCTTGGGGGGGTGTCACATGTGTCCATGACTGAAGTAGTCACAGTGTACAGGTCAGGCCTATAGTCAGGCATGTGTTGTACTGGTGCACTGGTACCATCTATGTATATTTTTAATGTTCCCCGATTTGCTAGTTCAAATACTATGCGTTTGCCACATAGGGTTGTTGCATGTGTACAGCATCCATCCTGGGAGTTGACATTGGGTGGCAGTGCAACATTGTTGTTGGTGGCAGTGGGTGTGGGGCCAGGTCTGACGCTGGACGATGTGAGGGTGGGACCATTGGGTTGGTATGTGTTGTGTATGTCTGTTGGTACTGACCATATGGTTTTGGACCTGCCTGGCATATCTGCCATGGATTCCTGTTCCTACAGTGCATTTGTGTGGAGTTGGCATCTGTGACTCCTACAGCGATTGTTGTCCCTGTCTTGCTTTCCTTTCAGGACAATGTAGTGGTGTTCTGTGCTCCCTGCATGGGCTGTTGCCTCCATTGGCACATATCTCCAGCCACTGGCTGCTCCACAATCGACATCCCAGCATTTTGCTCCCCAAGTTGTCACCCTCCCATGAATGTGCTGAGCGTGGGTTGCCACTTGTACATGTATTGGCTGTTTCAAATATACTCATGGGAAATAAACACATAGACCTGGACCGTGCTCAGTAGTAGTTTATTTGTGATGTACAGGTGCAAGGGGTGATGAGTGGGGTCATGGCGGTGGAGTTCATCATAATGTTAGGGCCATCTGTAGGTAGTACAGGTCCAGTCTGCAGGCCACGGGTAGACTGAGAAATGGGAGTGGACAGTCGACAGGGTGTCACACACAAGGGAGAATGTTCAGGAGAGGGTCACTTCCTGGCAGTGGTCTTGGTCTGGACATCATGTCCGGCTGTATGTCTACTTGGACGTCCTTGCTTGAGTGGGGGTTCCTCAGCTACAAGGGTATGGGTGCTGGTGTCCTGCGAGACCTGTGGCGGGGCTTCCATACCACTGGTTGTCGCTGTCGTGGAGGGCTGTAGTGGGATGTGGCCAGTGCTAGGGACCTGCTGGTGGGTGGTGGACTCATGCATGACAGTGGTCGGTCCTTGAGCACCCCTACAGTTGAGGCCATGGTGGTATTGTGGGCCTACCACTGTTGCATGGCCTCCTGATGGTATTGCCACTGCAGCTGCTAGATCTCCTACATGATGGCGAGGATCTGGGCCACTGTGTCCTGGGTGTGCTCGTATACACCCAGGACTTGGTTGAGGCCCTCTTGGGTAGACAGTTGATGTGACTGTGCTGAGCCTTGGGTCACAGTTCCCCTCCCACTACGCCTAGCCCCCTGTGCCCCTGGCACAGTGTGCCCAATCCCAGTATCAGCAGGACCATCATTGTCTGGGGTGGGTGCCCTTGACCCTGGCCGCTGTACTGCGGGGCACACCTCAGAGTGTTGGGTCCCAAAGGTTTGTGGTTCAGGGTCTGGCTGTGGTGTTGTTGCCACATTGGTAGGGTCTTCCGGTGAGTCCAGGGTGGGTGTGCCGTTGGTGGACTGCCCAGTGGCCCCAGATGGCTCAGGCAAGTAGTCCTCATCCAGCCATCCAGTAGGGCCTTCATCCTGGGGGGAGGGGGAGGCTGTCTGAGTCTGGCATCCTCTGCAGGATGTCAGTGGCAGGGTACCTGTGGATGGATACGGTAGATGTTAGTTGTGTGACTGTTGTTGTTGTGTCCCTGTTGTAATGCAAGCAGTGGCTCCACTTGTTACCCAGTGATTGTAATGACAGCTTCTGCACTGTAGACATTGGTTTGGATTGGATTGTGGGAGCTGTGGTTCTTCCACATTGTGCTTGACATCCATGCATTCGGGGGGGGTGAGTATGGATGGTGAGAGTGGGGTGGTGTATCATGCAGAAGAGGTGGTTGGTGCTTGGGGGGGGTATTGCTGACTTATCAGTGTTGAGTCCTACGCTGATGCCAGTCAGGCCCTCGGATACATGATGTCCAGAACCTTCTCCTCCCAGGTTGTCAGCTGGAGGGGAGGAGGTGGGGGCCCACCCCCGTCTTGTTACTGGCTATCCTCTGCCTCGACGCCATGGACCGGACCTTCCCTCTGAGGTCGTTCCACCTCTGTATCAGGTCCTCCATTGTCCGTGGGTATGTGCTGACTGCGTTGACCCTGTCGACGATCCTCTGCCATACCGGTCTTCTTGGTTATTGATGCCTGTTGAACCAGGTCTCCCGTGAGCTGTGGCTCTATACTGATGATCTCGTCCACCATGACCTGCAACTCATTGTCGGTGAAGTGTGGGTGCTTCTGACATGATATCTTATGGGGTGGGTATGTGTAGTGCATGTTGGGTGCAGTACGGGGTGCGTGGTGATGTGGGGGTGTTTGGCTGTGTGTGCTGGTGAGCTTCGGTGTTGATTTGTGCAATGTGTGCTGTATGATGTTTGTTAGCTATGTTTGGGGTATGCTTCTTCTCGTCTTTGGCTGTGGCTGCTTGGATCTGACGCAAGGGATTGTTGGTGTGGAGGTGGGAGTCATATGGTGGCCTGGTCAGGTATCCGTGGTGTGTGTATTGTTATCAGGTATGGGTTATTTGAACTGGCCAATGTGATGTTGGCTAATTTCCACAGTGCCTTTTTGTTCCGCCGCGGTGCATACTGCCAATGTTTTCCGCCGTGCATGTTCCGCTGTGCTGGACGCTGATTCATAATCTCACGGTCGGAATGGAGTCGGCGTGGCGGGGCCGGCGGTTGATCAGTCACTCTTTTGTCGTGGGTTGACCTGGCGGTGTTGGTTTCGTGTCTGTATTTGGGCGGTTTGTGTTTTGTGACTCTTAATACGACGGTCGCTTTACTGCCACCCCTACCGGTATGGTGACGGCTCGTCACAGGGTGGTCTTGCCCGGAGACCCTTAGAATCCTAATGAGGATCATAGATTTCTTCTTTTTGAAAGTTTGTAAATTGGATGAATGTTGAAATACCTAAAATGTGTACACATTTAAGACCTTTTCACGTTTTTCTTCACCTTGGCATAGTTTTGGACCCAAATTAATCTGGGCAAGTACTAGTGACGGTTCCAGGTGAAGTGGAAACATGGATGTGCGATTTCCCAAATTTATTTAGTAATGAATTAGGGTGTTTCAGTTTTAAGAAGTTTAGCCATAGCATTGTATTGAAAGAATCCTTTACCAAATTTTCACAAAGTGCATACTATTCCTTTAGTATGAACTAGAAAGTGTGTGTAATATCAAAGTTATCAAACCAATAAAATCTGAATGGCTTAGTCCTATAATGATAGTTCGAATTAGCAATGGGAATGTACTTGTGCGAATATTTGAGAGATGTTAATGACAGCATATGGGTTCGCTGGCCTCTTTTACCAAATATAAGTGAAAATCTGACCTGTGTAAAGGAAGCCAGGTACTTTTCCAAATTGGTCCTATGCAGTGCATATCATCGGATTTTATTACATCCTGATTCCAGGCACCTAATGTCTTTTTTTTTTTTTCTTTTAACTCCAAATGGGGCTTAACAATTTATGTTTTAGGGAGTTCGTCTTAGGCTCTGGATCAGCTGTTTTTCAGTACTTCTTGCGGATGTTATTAGGTAAGCTATGTAAAGTGAGTTGTTTTTAGGCTGACGTGCTGGTGTGAGGCTCCACCAAAGAAGAGCATGATAGTCTTTTAAGGGAGGTATTGAAAATACTGGGGAAGACATGGTTAACGGTGGAATTGATAAGTGTGGATTTGTTATAATTAAGGTGGATTGTCTGGGGCACACTGTTGAGCAAAGGTATTAAAACTAAAGTCGGACATTGAAAGTCATTGAATATGCCCCCTAGGCCAATGATAAATACCAATTAAGTTCTTTACTTGGTGCAGCAGAGTACTACACTAAGCGTGTGGATCATTCCACAGAATGTATCAAATTGTTAAGGGGGTTAATGAAGAATAGGGAGAGGTTTGTATGGTTGATCGAATGTCGAGAAGAATTTATGGTCCTCCAGAAAAAACATTGTAAATACTGTTGAGTTGATGGCCTTTGTCATATGTGTCTGAACAATTGTAGTCACAGATGCCAATATGCATGGGGTTGATGCGGTGCTCATGCAATCTAGGGCAGGACAAGAAAGTGTTGTGGACTTTTCCTGAAGGACTTGAGGGGGACAGAAAGAGGATATCTGATGATTGAGAAAGAGGCATTGGCCTGCTTGTGGATGTTCAATATTTTAGAATTTTTGGGGAATATCTTTTGACTTGAGAACATACCATAAAGCCTTGATTGATTTGTTCCCCCAAAGGGATGTGCTAAAGCTACTTGACGCTTTGCCAAAAGGCCATAGAAATTGCGGGTATACTCATTCCATACAAAATAAGTACTGGGCACATGTGAATGCTGATTATTGATCTCATCTGTTGATAGAAGCAGTTGATTTTGCAGAGGAAGATGATTGGTTCATGGTAGAGAGTGATCTGGTGTGTTTGCGTATGATAACCGGAAGAACGGGTGCTAGAGAGGGCTAGGGATGGTATGTTATGTTATGAAAAGTAAGAGTGCACCCGACTATTGAATTATCCAGAGAGTTAAATGGAATCCTTAGCTTGAGTAAGTACAAACAAATGTGCTCAAAGGTATCTGATGTTAAGGGGATTGTGAGAAGAGGAGACAATTTGGTAGTTTTGACAATTTATTTTTGACAGATTGGATTGCAAGTTATTGGTATAATTGTGTGAGGGTCATGTCTTCCTTGAAAAGCAATGTACAGGTTGACTTCTGGTGGCCAGGCATGAATTGGGAAATAGAAGTATACATGATAAACTGTAAAGCGTGTGCATGTAGTGACAAGTTACATGTGGCAAAGGAAACTCTCTGTGTCTGTGGCACTGCCTGATCGTGCATGACAGAAAGTGGCTGCGGAACTTTCAATCAATTAATCTGTGGATTTGTAAAGCAAAGCTTATCACCCCGGGGGATATCCAGGCGCCCTGGGATGTTGCTGTGCATCACTGACTACTCATCAAAGGGCCATGTCTTGAACTTTTTCCTGAAGTCGAGGAGGATTGCAATGTGCAGAGGTGGAGGGGCAGTATTTGCGGCGAGGTAGGAGAGTGAGCGACCTCTGCTGCTGCTGCGGATTCTCAGGAAGGCGAGAGTTGTTGAACAAAGCTCCTGCGTTGGCTGGTGGAAGGGTCCCATGTTGTAGAGGGCTTTGTATGCGTAGGGAGAACCTTGAATTTGCACTTTTTGTGTACAGCAGCCAGTGTACATCTCTGAGGTGGGGGTTAATGCGGTCCCCTCTGGGGAGGTCTAGGACGAGTCTTGCTGCTGCGTTCTGTATGGCCTGGAGGCGGTAAAATAGCTGGGCAAGGAGTCCGATTTAGACGGCGTATCCATAGCAGAAGAGGGGCTACACTGCAAGTGCTATAGGAGTTCTAGTGGTGTAGAGCAGGAGAGCTGGTTCAGGACCTGCCTTTGTGATTCGTTTTCATTTTTGACATGGAGGTGAAGTAGGCAGTTGTGCTTGTAGACTATTATTCCAGCTGGCCAGAAGTGAGTTTTATGAATGAGGTGATGATAGCTAATGTTGTGAAATTATGCTAGGAAGTTTTTGTGATAGAGGGCCATCCAGAAGGAATTGTCACCGACAATGGGCACCAGTCCATCTTGGATGAATTTGAGAGTTATGGCAGTCGAATGTAAAGCATTACAAATCTGCTCTGTATCATCCACTAGCAAATGGGTTGGTGGAACAATTGAACAGAGTTCAGGGGTGGCGCATGTACAGTTGACTGGACAGGGTGGATTGAACTGGAGAAAGGAGATTAAGAGTATGCTCTGGAGCTATAGACCACTCTGCGCTCTAATGCAGGAAATATGCTCAAATGAAGAATGCTTTGCAAGTGTCTCCAACTTGGATGAGTAGGTCCGGAGTGCGTAATGTAGATGCTGCATAGTTATGCAGTAAAGTATTTGGAATAAACTTTGTTATGATGGCATTCGGGTGAACAGATTAATGACATTTGAGAGGAAGTTGTCAAAAGTGGATTTTCTGCACATGAAAGTGGGGACGACTGTGAGGAAAGAAACTTCGAAATGGTCCTCTCCAAAACAAGGTGTTGATGTGAGAAGTTATTTTGTTGTGTTGAAAGGTCGAAAAATTTGGATTATGGAGAAGGCGTCTTAATTCTAACTTGTTATACTTGAAGGGTTAAAAAGAAACAAAGACTAGTATGGTGGTTTGGGGCATTTTGTACCTAGGGTCCCGAAGCATTGTGCCAGAATGCCCAAAGGGTTTGAAGATTATAGTTTAACATAGCATGGAGGTGTATGGTAGTGTGCACTCTGCCAACTGAAACTCCTTACCCAAAGGGTTTGAAGATTATAGTTTAACATAGCATGGAGCTGTATGGTAGTGTGCACTCTGCCAACTGAAACTCCTTACCCAAAGGGTTTGAAGATTATAGTTTAACATAGCATGGAGCTGTATGGTAGTGTGCACTCTGCCAACTGAAACTCCTTACCCAAAGTGTTTGAAGATTATAGTCTAACATAGCATGGAGCTGTATGGTAGTGTGCACTCTGCCAACTGAAACTCCGTACTTATTTTTTTGCAACTAGTGTTAAATTATTTGCATTCCTTCCCGATATGTTTGTCTCTTATGCAGTGCAAAAGCCTTTATTCATTATGATTTATTTTGTTTGTCCACCATTGTTAAGAAAGGGGAAAATGTTGTATAGTCACTGAGATGGAATGTAGTGGGTCAGGTTCCATGGACCTAGGGTAGAAGGATTCTGAAAGTATTAGTTGGAGGTTGAGCATTGTGCTGCCCTGCTGGTTGTTACGATTATAAGAAAGGTGTACTTACCTTCTTGCATGACCTGTGTCTGTGTTCCTGAGGGTGCATCACCCGGTATCGCCCCAAGGATCTCTTTTTATCAACTCTGTGCTTTAACATTTACATCTACGCTTTTCTTGAACCCTTACAATCATTTAGATGTACCTTTTTACTCCTATGCAGACGAAAGACAATTGTTTTGTAGATTGAGGAAGAAAGGTGACATGTTTTCCTCTCTCCCTCGCTGTTTGAAGAAGTTCAAACTGTGGATGGACTGTAACTGAGTGACAATCATACATGATACGACCAAGTTGCTCCAGCAAATAGTCATCTCCAGGTGTTCCCTGATGTTCCATCTCTGGACCAAATGATGTTTCCCTGTGTCTGGAACGTGTAGAACATTTAAAGCAATGCCCACTGCCCCCAAAGATAAATTAGGAGTAGATAAGAGTCTGAGCATAACAATTGACACTAAACTGATAATTAATTCTCAGCTATCTTTGGGGGTTAAATCCTTCTTCTTTTGGCTTAAATGTCTAAGGTCAATCTTAAAGACTCTCCTGAAAGTAGCCAGAAGAATGGTCATGACTGCCCACATAGGTTCGAGACTAGACTACTGTAATGCCCTTTAGATTGGCTTTCCTAAGTCTTTGATGAATTAATTTCAATTGATGCAAAATCAAGTGGCACGACCTGACTATTCTCTTTTGCCAGCTCCTTGGTACTCAAACTTCAGTGGATACCAGTTCTTTTTAAAATGTTATGCTTTTTTTAAATGCTATGTTTGGTACATAAAAATATTATTAAAATAGATTTTATTGTTGCATTTACACAGGTCGGTTGATTTGGGGGTAGCATATTCTTCCACTGGATTGTGATGTTTTGTTTTACCAGGAGTAGAGTCTTTTTGAGTTTGGAGTGAGGAAAAAGGCCTAGCAGGATAACTTATATTGAGTTCGCTAATGGGTCATTTGGAATAGATGTCAATATCTCAAGAACCCTGGCCCAATAGGAAGAGAGAAGACCAAAGCATATTCAACAAGTCAGCATCGAGCAATTGACATTGGGGGCTTTTTTAAACTACTCCGGAGTATATGTTATTAATATATTTGGATGTTAGACTCGGTTCAGGATATTAAATTGAATGTATTTAAACCGGGGGTTATGTGACACTTTATGTGGATACCCCAGTATTTTGTGCTATTTGGCACCATGAAACGACCTTTCCAAGTCTAGCTCTCAAGAATCTCAAAGGGATTCCCTGGAATGGTCCCAGTGATGTACCCTTCCCCATCGCCCACATGATATACTTCATGTTTGACAAGTCCTAATGACTAAATTTGAAATAAATCTCAGAGTACCTGTTTAAAACTTTCATAAGTGAGAAATTGCCCAGAGGGGACATCATAATCTGCCATAACCATGGGGAAATCAAGTAATTTGCCAGTGATAAAGAGATCCTCCCAATATAGACAGAACCAGTTCAGCCCAAGCACAAACCTGACCATACTGGATCCATCCCGTCTGGGTGGGGAGACAAGCAGTGAAGTTGCAGGGGCATGGGGTGGCGTTGTACTCTTAATCACTCATGGTTGAGTAAGACATCACAGAGACCTTTCATTTCAAAGCAACATGGGGAAGGGTGTCTGAGGGCGACTTGATGGAAACATTAAGGAGTGAAGTGAGACACCTTTATAGTTGGAAATAGTGAATCTTGTTTCAGGGGATGGGCGCCCTGCCAACTATTGGGATATTCACTGTAATTGGGCGAGTAAATAGTATTGCTCAAAATCAGGAAGGCCTGGACCCCCTGCCCCCACAGATAAATTAGGAGTATATAAGGCTACCCAGTGACATCCTGCAAACCAGATGGTCACCTAGAAGCTTGTCAAGTGCTTAAAAAAAAGTAATGAGTAAGTATTGTGAGATTCGCAAAATAACATAATAAACGAGGACGCACCACTATCTTAATGGATGCAATCCGACCCATAATCGACAAAGGGCTTCATGACCATGGTGCATAATAATGACAATAAAGGGCAGCCTTGATGTGTACCTCTGTCCACGGATCAAGAATCAAAGATGCACTGCCCGGTTTTTACTCAAGGGGTTGAATTTGCATATAGGATATGCACCCATTTACACCACTATGGACCTACGCATAACCGAATCAAGTCTCTATGCATATATGATCAGTGAAGAGAATCAAAGGTCTTTTCAAGGTCAAGCACAATACATGTAGTATTTGGAAAAAATTCTGGGGCATCGCATTTAACATCCCGTAACCTACAGAAATTGAGGGAAGTTTTGCATCAAAGGATAAAGCCGGGTTAGTCATCATGTATCAGTTGGAAGAGTACTGGTAACAGGAAACAAGCTAGTATTTTGGCTAAGTTCTTATAATCCTTGTTCAGGACAGATAATGGGAGGCAAGTAGCCATATCTGTGGAGTTTCAGCCTAGTAGAAATAATAGCTGCACTCAAAGAGGGAGGGAGAAAACCCAACTCGAAGGATGCACCATAAAGTGTAGCCAGCCTAGGAGTCAATAGAAAAAATCAAATAAAATTCAGCCCGAATACCATCATATCCCTGGTCTTGTCACGAGATTCTGCAGGACTGACGTCATTTCCTGCTTTAACATGGGTAGTTTGATGAATGCCTTTATGGTAGAACTCTCTTTTCCTCGAGTGTTGCCTAGTCCTCTACACCCCCATCAGATGTCTTTGTTCCTCCAATACATTGCAGCTAAACATCCTTAGATTCAAATAGAAACTGCATGGTGGGAGATCATTTTCCAGTTGTAGCGCCTACATTATGGATCCAATTTCTGCTGGACTTAAGATTCATTACTTCCCACTTTAGCTTCCATAAGAAACTTAACTTTTCTCTGTGCTCAGATTTCATATTGTTTAGCGCCAGGAGATCTTAGGGTGTCAGTGCGCTTTATAAATGGCCGCTAACACAAAATAACATTCAAACCTGCAATACGGCTCTATCTAAAATGCTTAAGCATGTCAACGAATCACCAGGATACTTCCTGCAGATAGTGAACATTCAAGTCCCTCAGTAGAGATTTTTCTTGACATCTCCAGAGTGCCCTCGAAAGCGGATAAGATAGTTTTTTTGGTGGTTGAGCATGTGTCTCCGTCCAAAACTGAGAGCCTAAACGCTTCAGAGCTGTATTCTTAGTGTCACGGGACCATGCCTCTCTCTGCTAGTCAGCCAGAGAATTATTCCATTAGGTTGGCTGGTTTATAAATTTGAGATGGTTTACAAGGCCCTTGTATGTTTTTCTAATTAGCCACCACAGCTGTTTCATCATGATACTTCATAGCCACCAGGCATTTCCCCTTGTATTTTGGTACCTGGCTATCGGCCAGCGCTCAGCAAGCCACACATCATTAAGAAGCCAGCGTTCGAGCAGGCCATTGATATCCCCAATGCATATTTCTGTAGGTGGGTAAACTTGAGTGCTTTCATTTGGGTAATGGTAACATCTGTTATTTACAGGATTTAGAAATGGCAGAAGTGTGAAATTAAGCGCTATCTGGAACTCAAGTCATCGTTGCCATCGCAACGGTGTTCTACATAAAAGCAGAAGATGGCCCTATTAACACGATTATTTTTTAAATCCTGTGACTCTGCTCATTTCGTATCATGTATGTTGAAAAATCTTGCATGCCATAATGGTGATTCGGACTGGTCTCTCCTAAGGGCCTCTCAGACTCAGTCAACCCCACATCTCTGCCTATACGCTCATGTGTGGAGAGTGACAATTGGTGCGCAGCAAAGAAACAGATTTTCCAAAAACCTACAACTCGCAGTGGGGGTGGGGGGAGACTGAGGAGGCCCTTAGGGGGTGGACTGGCCTAGTTATGTTTAAATTCTTACGCACTTTTGCACAGTCTGCATGCTGTCACTGTCTTAAAGTACTTAGGAGCCAAGAAGTGGCACTTTGGAACTGCAAAAAACTGCATAATGAATACACCCATACCTTCTTGGTTCATTTAAGGTTCGGAAAAGAGAATGATACAGTATACCCAAAGCCAGCGCGCAATGAAATCGTCATGCCCTGAATATATCTGTCATGGGAAACGGAGTCCCATTTAGGAAACAAATATTGGCACCACAAAGCGTCTCAAACTAATTTAGCATGAATTTCCGAAAAATACATTTTAATTAGCATGACAGATCATGATGAAACTGTACAGCAGATGTTAATAATAATTGTACATAAGCTGGTAAGGAATATTAAAGATACGAAGCATTTTCTAAAATCGAAGGCAGTATTTATGGGCTATGTAAGTAGAAATGAGATCCGTATTAGGTCGTGCTGTGGAACCTGGGGACCAGAAACCTAATCCCAGCATCTGTACTGCATTAACTGTGTGACGCTGGACAGATTATTATAACTCGCTTTATTACGTTTCCCAAGCAAATACGTTGTTCAGTTTTTCCAGGTGCACCAGGGTGGAAGAGCCCTGACTACATTGTGTTACCGTGTGCTGCCCAATCGGTCAATGATTTTAGCTGAATGGGGGACTTCTAAGCAGGCCACACTGCCCTCTTTGCGCAGAACTGAATGCTGAGGATGAGCCTGAGCTGATTATTGCTGGAAAAGCTAGCCTTAATCGATTTCCAGAATTTTAGATATACTGATTCTTCTTCCTCTTCCAGAGGCAAGTCGTTCCAGATGGTTAATGCCCGTGGTCAACGGACACACCCATTAATTTGATATTTACTGTGGATTGGTATGGGTCGATTGGTGATGCACAAGTCACAGAAGGGACTGAATATGTCCACATCGCTTGACTCTTGTTAGTTGAGACCTTAAATGGTTGCTTGACTTTCTTCGAATTTAATTTTGTAAAGCTTTTTGGTGTTTCTGATTTTCACAGATATTGAGACTTTCCTGGTGGAATTTTTGCAAAATGAGGAGCTGAGTGAGCGGGGCTGGCAGCGTAGAGATGCTCTTTTACTTGGATTTCGGCAGTTGAAGACAAGGTTTGTGCAATTTTATTGTCTGGATAATGTTGAATCTGTTTTATTGAGCACCAAAGAAGAAACGATAATGGGATATTACACAAAAAAAAGAAAAAAAAAAGACTGCTTTAATTTGAGAAATAATATAATGTCTCAGGCAGCTATCACTCAAAGCTCCAATATCACGAATTAAAAGGCACACAAGATGAACAGTAAAATCCACTGCTCCCCACAGCTCAACAATGCAACGTGAGAAAAGAAGAGGGGCTAAGGGAGGCATAGAAAGAAGTGGGGGCAACATTTAAAGCAAAGACACGACCACAAGGAAAAGACAGCTCCTCCTTCCAGCACCTTAATAGCGGATGAGGGCAAACGGCATGCTTATGAAACATTTTTCAAGAGATGCAGCCGCCACACTTAGGGTCGAATCACCCGGACCGCCTACCGTCCACAATGGCACAAGAGACAACACTTGATTGAAAATCTAAACTATATCTCACTCAGTGACTATGGGTGGTCATTATGACCCTGGCGGAAGGCGGAGAAGCAGCGGTAAGACCGCCAACAGGCTGGCGGTCTTTTTTTTTTTTGTATTATGACCATGGCGGTTACCGCCATGGTCATCCGCCGGTTCTCCGTTTCGCCCGCCAGGGCGGAGACGACGCTGGGCTGGAGACCAGGGTCTCCAGCCCGGCGGCCGTCACTATACCGCCGGTGGTATTTGGACCCGGCTGACCGCCATGGATTTTATGCGGTTTGAAACCGCCATGAAATCCATGGCAGTAAGCACTATCAGTGCCAGGGAATAGCTTCCCCCAGGGAATAGCTTCCCTGGCACTGATAGGGGTCTCCCCCACCCCGACTCCCTCCCCTACACCTCCCACCACCCCTGCCACCCCCCAAATGTGGCAGGACCCCCCTCCCTACCCTGACCCCCAACATCACAGCACTCATGCACACGACGCGCACGCAGGCACCACCAACACACATACACGCACACACACCGACATACATGCCAACATCCACACACACAGTCAGACACGCACACCCACATTCAAACATACACGCACACATCCATACAGACATACCTACAGACATACACGCACTCATTCCCAAACACACAACACCCCCGCAAGCATACACGCACTCACACACCCCCTCTGCATACCCACACCCCCATGCACGCACACAACACACAACACCCCCCCCCCCCAACCCCTTCCCCTCACGGACGATCGACTTACCTGGTCCGACGATCCTCCGGGAGGGGGCGGGAGCCATGGGGGCTGCTCCGCCGACACCACACCGCCAACAGAACACCGCCACGCCGAATCACAGGACGTGATTCGCTGGACGGTGTTCTGTTGGCGTGGAGGTGGAGCAACCTCCACTTCCCCACCGCCCGCTAGTATGGCTGTTGGCGGCTCTCCGTCCATAAAAGGACGGAGAGCTGCCAACGGTCATAATAGGCCGAGCGGCAAACCGCCACCACTGGCGGTCTTCCGCACGGCGGTCCCTCGGGGGTCTTGGAAAAAGACCGCCGAGGTCAAAATGACCCCCAAAGTGTGTAGACATGTACCACAAAGAGGGTGTTTCGTTTATACTTAGGAATTATTTCTTAAATGACTGTGAGTCCTGCCTCGTCCTCTGTGTCATCCAGCTCCGGTCCAAACAAATCAGGAACTTTGCCCCTGAAGGTCAAGTCCCACTTTTTAGCTCCATGAACGACTTGCTTTCTTTATAATGGGCTCTATTATGACCGTGCCAATACCTGGAACTCTCCATGCCAGGCCCCTCTTGGGCATGGAAGTTGCCTATGGTCTCCGGTGATGATGCCATATTGTCTAGCAGAGAGTTTTCCTACAAGTAGCACTGGAGCTAATGGTAGCTCTCCAGCTACCACTGAATAACTCCCCTTTGTATAGCCCAACCAGATAAATGAAAAACTTTGATTTGGTTTAATTAGGAGTGTTTCCAAAATTAAAACATGCATTGGCAAAACCAATAGGTCTCTTGTGTGAGAGGTGTTGGCTTTGGTAATGTTTTGTAGCCATGCTGTAACCTCCACGAATGCTTTTCAGTATGGCTAAAACTAATTTTAAAAAGTGCTATGATGCAACCAGGGTGAATGCTTTTTTTAAAGTGCATTAGCACTGGATGCATCATAGTCCTTTTGTAATTATTATTTTTAGCCATGCTGCAGAGAAGCCAAACTGCGGTACAGCATGACTACAAACCATTGCCACAGTTGGCAGTGCACATGTGGTACAGCATGACCAAAAGGCAATGGCAGAGCCAATACTCTCAAAAGCAAGACATATTGGCTTTGCCAATGCTTGTTAGCTCTGTGCACAACACCTCTGTGGTTCGGAGCAAATCATTTAATCTCTCAGAGTGTAAAAAACGAAAAAAAAGACATTTGGTAAAAAAAAAAAAAACTCTTTCACATAAAGAAAGCAATTGTGCCCATGTCCATGTTTTAGTGAAAATTCATTCGGAAGCAGATACTATCTGCTGTCACAATGAACATCCAATTCAAAGGAGAAAAGGGCTTCTCTGAATTGTGTGTGGCATAGTAAAACATAGCTACAAATGGCAAGAAGTTCAACAAGGGTCATAGAGAAGAAGAAAAAATAAAAGTAGCCCGTAATCACAGTACGATCAGCGGAAGGACAGCAATCAAGTTGAAGCAATCAGTATTTGGTCCATGCTCCAGCTCCAGTCGAAAGAAGTGAAGCCAGCATGCACTGCCCAGTTCAAAGGCAGCAAATAATGACTATGAAGCCAATGAATGTTAAGCAATGAGCTGGCTGCAAGCCCATTGTTATATACAACATCTCTTGCAAGCGACAGCGCATGCAACACATGTGGTGTCACACGTGAGACTTAAAAAGGATGTATTTAAAAGTAACGTGTGTATTTTTAGAAATGATAAGCTGATTTTTTTGCTGAAAAAATATATATTTAAGACTCTTTAAATGGTAATTCATGCTCCATTGTGGGTTCTTCTTACAGATGTTCTTTTGTATGTGTCCGGTGACATTGTGTGTATCACTGCTGCGACATATAGAGGCAGTCAAATTTGAAAGTGCTAAAGCTTTTTGACATTATTACTAGTGACCTTACTTGATGCAATGAGGTGGTCATTGCTTCAAATTGGAACTAACAAAATCTTGTCTCAAGTGGTCACTATTGTAACACTGATAATTTGTGGTATTAGCTAGGTATGATTTTTATTGTACATAAGAAGCTCTTATAGAAAAGGTTGGAAGATACCTTGTAACTGCACATTGATATTCAGGAACGGGAGAAGCAAGGCCTTTGTCTTCATCCTCTGATACAGACAGAAACCCCACCACGTGAATGCTTGACCCCTGGCCTGAATTTCCAACGCCTGAACTGATTTATGAAGCACATCAAAGCAGTTATCTCTGAAGACTTTGTGTTGGGCCATCCACTTGAGATGCATTTGGACAGGGTTTCAATTTTCACCACATTCTTATCCATCCTTTGGTCTTCATTAGCCTTTCCGTGGATTTTTACGGACAGGTCAACCGTGAATGAAAGTGAAATGGATGTGCTTCCTGCCTTGTAAGTGATGGTCACTGGGATAACGAAACATATCTTTTGAGCTTTTTGATACATGAAGAGATTCCCTTGCATCTCAGTGGAATGGTGTGCTGCCCCTTTAATACGCATTGTAGGAGTGTCCCTCTCTGCTGGCTGGTGAGTAAGAGTACCAATGGGCCCTCCCTTCACACAAAGTGGCTTTTGTGATGCATGTTTTCTGCCCGAGTTCACCGGGATGGAGTAGACCTCCTGGGTAACCCTTCAAACTGCATGTGCTCGGGAAATTTTGCTGTGCCCAAAACACACATGAAATAGTGTTTCTTCTGTATAACGCATCTGCTTCCTTCGACTAGCAAGGAAGTCCTTGTTCTATGGATTGTTTTACCCTGTGAGACTGTGCCACATCATGTGGATTCTGTCTTCCCGCAATATATATATATATAAATATATACTGTAATAGTACAGTTGAAGGATATTTATGGTTCAGGGAACACAAAACTGTAAAGACACCTGGTAGGGCCGTGGCTTGGGAGGATGTGTGCCACATGAATAGGTATGTGGCCTTGTCATCCCCAGGTAATGAGGAGGAGGGATGGTTGCATAAGATTGATTAGGATTCTGGGTCATTGCCCAGTCTAGGAATATTGTCATGGAATATGAATGGTCTAGTGAGTATGTTAAAATCGGAGAGAATGGAACAGGTGGTTAAGATGCATGAGATCGTATGTATGCAGGAAACCTGGCTGTGTGACAAAACGCAATTGTTTGATGGTTTTGTTCAGTTAAATAGGACTGCTGAGAGAAGCCTCCAGGGGCGACCTTCTGGGGGACTAATAATTTTGGTCTCCACTAGATTTGCAAAGAAGGTTGTGCCAATAGATTTGAATTGTAAATGGGTGATGGCATGTAGAGTGAGTCTGCAGGATAGGGTCACAGGATATGACTCCATGGTAATAGTTAACGTAAATTTACAAGATATTCATGGGGTAGAGTATAGATCCGGAGAACAAGTTACTTACCTTCGGTAACGCTTTTTCTGGTGGATATAATAGCTACCTGTGGATTCCTCACCTTATGAATTCGACCTTACGCCAACATCCGATGGAAAGGTCTCTTCCTAGCTCTCCACGTCGACGAGGACGTCACAATAGCACGGCTCCACGCGACTCTATCTGACGTCACCGTGTAAACAAGAGGTCCTCGGTGTGCTGACGTCAGTTTCACCCATTTTTTTTAGGTGCCTTTGAGGCGAACAGGTGTAAATCGTCTTCCACAACAACTCCAATCAACACATATATACATAACACCCTCAAGATGCAACATAATCAAAAACCATCATATATATATATATAGGGAAAAATATAAATATATACATATATCTATACAACCACATATCCTAGTGCAATCAGACAGGCAACGGGGAGGCGGGCGGGAGGAATCCACAGGTAGCTATTGTATCCACCAGAAAAAGCGTTACCGAAGGTAAGTAACTTGTTCTTCTGATGGATACAAACTACCTGTGGATTCCTCACCTTATGAATAGAGTCCCAAAGCAGTACCGCACTCGGAGGTGGGTGCCCGTCTGATTACACCTAGAAATCCTGTAAAACAGATTGTGCAAAATGGCCGTCCATCTAAGCAGTAATGCTTAGCTACAGTGTGGACGGACGCCCAAGTTGCCGCCTTACAAATGTCCACCACCGGGACTCCCCTTGCCAGGGCCGAAGTGGCCGACTTGGCCCTGGTGGAGTGGGCCCTGATACCCTCAGGAGGAACTTTCTTTGCCAGTGAGTAGCAAACTTTTATACAAAGAATGACCCACCTGGGAATTGTTCTTTTATGGACTGCTCTGCCCTTTCGCTGACCAACATACCCCACGAACAGCTGATCCTCTAGGCGAAAGTCTATCATCCTCTCAATATAAAAACTGAGAGCCCTTCTAGGGTCCAATCGGTGGAGTCTCTTTTCCTCTTTAGAGGGGTGGGGAGGAGGGTAGAAAGAAGGAAGGGTAATAGCCTGTTCCATATGAAAAGGAGTGACAACTTTTGGCAAGAAAGCCGCCCTGGTTTTCAGTACCACTTTATCAGGAAAAAACAAGGTAAAGGGGGGTTTTACGGAAAGGGCTTGAAGCTCCCCAATCCTCCTAGCAGAAGTTATAGCAACAAGGAATACAGTCTTAAGAACCAAATACCTTAAAGGACATGAATGCATGGGCTCAAACGGTGAACCCATCAGAAATGTTAACACAAGATTTAAATCCCATTGAGGCATGTGAAAAGGCGTGGGGGGAAACTTAAGTAAGCCCGTAATAAACCTATTTACAATCGGAGATTTGAATAAAGAGGGCCGATCCGGGAGACAAAGAAAAGCCAATAGAGCAGCCAAATAACCTTTCACTGTAGCTACTGAACAGCCTTTCTTTGCCAAAGTAAGGGCAAATAACAAAACATCGAAAAGGTGGGCCTTCAAGGGATCTTTCCGCTTCTCTCCACACCAACTAACAAATTTAGCCCACCTATTGGCATAAATGGATTTAGTGGAGTGTCGCCTGGACGATAGAATAACATCCACTACATCTGGTGGGAGAGAAAAAGAACTCCGGTTGCCCTGTTCAATCTCTAGGAATGTAGGTGTAAGCTCTGGAGGTGGGGGTGTAGAACCTGCCCCTGCGACTGCAAGAGGAGGTCTTCCCTGAGCGGGAGATGGAGCCGAGGGCACTTTGAGAGTTGTAGAAGGTCTGTATGGCAATCCGGTGCCACCAAGATGACTTGGGCTCTGTCTTGGTGAATCTTCCTCAGGACCTGAGGAATCAAGGGTATGGAGGGAAACGCGTAAAGCAACTGGCTGCCCCAGGGTATTTGAAACGCGTCCCCCAACACTCCTTGCAACGGATACTGGAGACTGCAGACGACGGACAGTGCGCATTCTCCCGAGTGGCAAATAGATCTACTTGCGGAGACCCCCACATCTTGAAGATTTACCGGACTAGATCTGGATGGAGGCGCCACTTGTGATCAGCCAAGAAGCGCCGACTGAGACTGTCCACACGTACGTTCAGAACCCCGGCCATATGATTTGCTATCAAGCAAATCTGATGGTCTTGAACCCAGGACCAGAGCTGCAGAGCCTCTCTGCAGAGAAGGTACGACCCTACTCCTCCCTGCTTGTTTACATACCACATTGCGGTAGTGCTGTCTGTGAGGACTTGATCCGACTGACTGAGAAGGGAAGGGAGGAAGGCCTTGAGAGCCAGACGTATCGCCCGCAGTGCCAACAGATTGATATGAAACATCTGTTCCATTTCAAAACATTGGAATCCGCGCCTGAATGTCCCGAATCCGCTGAGGTGGAGGGTAGGCCTGATACAATGTTGTATCCAGTACTGCCCCTATGAACAGGAGGCGTTGAGAGGGCTCCAGGTGAGACTTTGGGCACGTTTACTGAAAACCCCAGGTCGAACAACAACTGGGTTGTCACCTGCAGGTGATGCAGCACCAACTTCCGAGACTTGGCTTTGATCAACCAATCGTCCAGGTAAGGGAATACCGCTATTCCTTTCGCCTGAGATGTCATGCAACCACCGACATCACCTTTTGTGAAGACTCGAGGTGCTGAAGTAAGTCCAAACGGAAAGACCGCAGACTGGTAGTGTTGAGACCCCACTACAAACCGGAGATACTTCCTGTGCAACTTGAGTATAGGGATGTGAAAGTACGCATCCTGCAAGTCGACAGACACCATCCAATCCCCCTTGTTCAACGACAGAAGTACCTTTGCCAGAGTCAGCATTTTGAATTTCTCCTGCTTGAGGAACCAATTCAAAATCCTCCGGTCTAGGATCGGCCTCAGATGACAGTCCTTCTTTGGGATTAGGAAATATCTTGAATAACAACCCTGACCCCTTTCCTGCTCCGGAACCAACTCTATGGGAACCCTTTGATAACATGGTCAGAACCTCCTGTTGCAACAACAGAAGATGGTCCTCCGAACAAAACAAGGGACTAGGGGGGAAGGGAGGAGGGAGCTCCTGAAATGGGAGAGCATATCCTTTTTCCACAATATTCAACACCCAGGAGTCTGCTGTTATCATCTCCCACTTAAGGAGAAGAAGATGAAGCCTTCCCCCTACAGGAGAGGCATGCTCGATAAAGAGAGGAAAACTAGGGCTGCCTTCCCTGCTGTTGTCCACCAGAGGAAGAGGATGACGAAGAAAGGTGTTGCTGGACTGCCCCTCTAACTCTAGCCCTCCCACACCCTCTAAAGGGTCGATAAGACGGGTTGGCAGGCTGTTGGGCTGAGAACTGGGGCCTCCAAAACACCGCCCCATGACCAAACCCTCTGAATCTGCGAAAGGACCTATACGGAGCAGCAGAGGTAGCTTGTAAACCTAAGGACTTTGCAGTTGCTCAGCTCTCCTTAAAATGTTCAAGGGCAGAGTCCGCTTTCTCTCCAAACAGCCGTTCACCATCGAAGGGCAAGTCAAGTAAGGTGGTCTGTAAGTCCGAGTAGAATCCGGAGGACTTCAGCCACACATACCTCCTTGTAGCAACAGATGTCCCCATCGCTCTAGCAATCGAGTCATTGGTATGAAGGCCAGATTGTATAATCTGTTGTGCTGCAGCCTGCGCATCCGAAAAGAGTGTTCCAAAAGGCTTCTGCGCCTCCTGTGGCAGTTTTCCGACCATAGCCTTGACAGAATCCATAAGGGCATGGACATACCTGCCCAGCACACAGGTAGCGTTCACAGCTTTAGGCGCCATGCTGCAAGATGAAAAGATCTTTTTTGAAGACTGCTCCATTCGTTTGGACTCCCTATCCGACAGGGCCACAGGGAACGAACCAGGAGCAGACTTTGTGGCGCAAGATGCTTGAACCACTAAACTCTCTGGGGTTGGATGACGTGAGACGAACCCAGGATCCTCGGGTTCCCCCCTATGTATCCTTGCCACCGCTCTATTAACAGCTGGAGCTGAAACTGGCTTCCTCCACAAGTCCATAATAAGCTCCAACAAAGCCTTGTTGAAAGGCAGCAAAGGATCAGCTGATGATGTAGAAGGATGCAGCACCTCCGTACGTAGATTGGTCTTCACCTCTGCTGCAGATAAAGGCAGGTGTAAATAGTCTGCTGCCTTCCTAATGACCGAGTGGAAGGACGCTGCCTCCTCCGTAAACTCCCCCGGAGATGAAATGTCCCATTCCGAGGAAGTATCCAATCCACTGGCCGACCCCAATCCTTTGAATTCCTCTGAAGGCTCCATAAGCTCCCCCTCTTCTAATTGCCGGTATTCTTCTTCTTCAAGAAGACGCAAGGCCTCTCTCTGAGACCTCAAGCGGGATTCTAACCTCTACATCGACTCCATCGATGTCGAATCCCGACCAGGCACAGAAGATGCATGGATCCTAACATCACTCTGACCCGGCGCCGACACTGACTCCAACGGTGCCTCCTTCGGAGTCGGTTGGCACGCAGGTAATGGACCCGGCTGGCCAGGGGAGAGCATTGGCATCAGCTGACGCGGAGATGGCAACGGCACCATGGATGTAGATGGGGACGCTATACCTCAAGGAGACACCATCAACGTCGACCCGGCACCCTCAACCGGGCAGTACGGCATAAACAGCTTTGACTGATATGGAGCCGGGGAGCACAAAGAAAAAGCTAATGGACCCGTGGGACCCGCCGGTGCACCAGCAAAGGCCATAGCCTTGAAAACAGCATACATGGCATTTAAGAATGCTGCCGGATCCGCTCCCGGAGACAGGAAGGCAGGATAACGATGTTCTTGATCCTGCTGCTGCACAACAGGCTTTTGCGGCACCAGAGAAAACTGAGAGCCATGAGGCACGTCATATACTGACGGCGTCTGAGACACTTCTGGGCTTTGGGGCTGCGGAGTCACAGTAGGGCTCACTTCCTGATTACTCCGACGTCAAGTTGATGGAGACCTCGACCTCGATCGGCTCCGTGTCGATCGGCGCCGTGAACTATGACGATGCCGAGAGTCATGCCGACGCCTCTTCTTATGCCTCCTGGAAGAAGCATGAGAGGAAGCCCTCGTGTGGTCCTTCTTCTTAGCATTCGCTAAGAAAAGCTTGGCCTCTCTTTCCTTAAGTGCCTTAGGATTCATACTCTGGTACGAACCACACCCCTCGACATCGTGCTCAGAGCTAAGGCACCAAAGGCAGTTCTCATGTGGATCCGTGACCGACATCCTACCTCCACACTCGCTACAAGGCTTGAAACCCGATTTTTCTCGGAGGAGACATTGTAACAACCAAGGATACACACTATCAAATGAGCCAGGAAAAAAACGTTGGCGTCGAAGGCACGGAAAAAAGGAAACTGACTTCAGCACGCCGACGAGGACCTCTTATTGGCATGGTGACGTCAGACAGAGTCGCGTGGAGCCGTGCTATTGTGACGTCCTCGTCGACGTGGAGCGCTAGGAAGAGAACTTTCCATCGGATGCTGGCGCAAGGATTCATTCATAAGGTGAGGAATCATAAGGTGAAGAATCCACAGGTAGTGTTTATCCATCACAAGTGGGAAGATTTAATGATGAGAGAGATTTATTATGTGAAAGGTTCCATAAAGATTTACTCATTATTGCATGGGATTTTAACCATAAGTTAAACCCCGTAAGAGTAGATCTTTGGCACAAAGAAATGCTTTTGGCATATAAAATTAATTCTGCTAGTTTTCCAGCAACAAAATGTGAGGCACGTGCGGAAGAACTTCATATATTTTTGGCCAGAAAGGCCCTATTCTGCATTAATAGCCAGATGGGGTCAGATCAGCCTGCAAATCGTACATTTAAGTACGGGGAGCAGCCTTGTCCAATTGATTATATGTTTATGCATGCATGGAATTTTGATAAGATCAATCAGTTTGGGGTATGGGAAGAAGAAGGCAGCAATTATTACCCTTTAAAACTGGAACTAAGTAGGGGAGTAAGAAGGTTTAGAGAAGGGATTCTCCCATAACAACTGATTATCCAAAGCGCCTCACTACACGTATCTCGGAGGAGTCCCTGGCAGCATTAGCCTCCTTCCAACAAGAAATCATGTTAAGTATGGCCCGGCTAACGATATAAAGTGGTGTGAACATTCTAAACCAAGCATTTGCCTGTTTAAAGGTGGTCCTGAAAGGGAAAATAGGGCAAGAGGTTAGGGAAAAGAAGCGCCTGGTCTAATGAGGAATGTAGGAGATTAAAGGCCCTAGTGAGAAAATATGAGAAAAGCTTAGATTAAGGTATGATTATGAGAGTTATATTACCCTTCAGAAATCAGAAGAGGTCATATAAGGAGAAGTGTTGGGACAATTTACTGGAGCAAAAACATTAAAAAGTTTTGGAAACTCGTGCAGGATGGCTCTGGGGAAATCACTGGCGGGTATGAAGTATGTAGTAAAAAAGAAGATGCCTGGGTCAATCACATAAAAGAAATGTATAGTGCCGGGTCAGAGCAGGTTGTGGGGCCAACAATTCCATGGATATGGGTAGATGAGGTAATCAGATCCCTATTTTTGGCAGGAAATATTAAACGCACTATTTCAGAATTGGTACTGTCTCGAGCAGCTGGCACAGATAATATTCCGGCCGCTAAAATAAAGATCCGATCTGAAGGTGGGTGAAGTTTTTTGTAGAATGTTTAAAAACATATTGGATTTAGGCCAGATACCTGTAAGTTGGAGAGGTGCAAATATTAGGCCCATACATAAACAAGAAGATGTAAAGGACCCAAAGAATTACAGGTTTGTTAACTTGTTGGATTTTGGCGGAAAAAAAAATTGAAAATCGTATTGGGGAGTCTTAAGGACTGGGTTGTTATAAATCGAATGATTCCTCCCGAACAGGGCAGGTTCAAAGAAGGCCACTCATCTATTGATCATTGCTTTGCCTTATGGTCCATCGCTTGGAAGTTGATAGAGCAAGGAGGTAGGCTGTTTTGTTGCTTTGTGGACTTCCGCGTGCCCTTTGATCTGGTGGATCGTAAGTGCCTTTGGGAAACCTTGATTAAGCAGGATATACCAAATAGCCTGTTGTTGTTAATCCAGAAATTGCACATGCATAATTGGGCTCAAGTAATCATAGGCGAGGAGTGGACCCTATCACAGAAAATCCCAATTGCCAAGGGGCTACGTCAGGGTTGTGTGCTGGCCCCACTTTTGTTCTCCCTATTTATCGCTGATCTACCAGCAGCATTGGTTGTGGAAAGAGGTGCAAGTCCCAAAATGGATGGGCATCATGTAGCATGCCTCTTGTATGCCGATGATTTAGTCATATTTGACTGGAAAAGATAGGTTTGCAAAAGAAATTGGATGCAGTTTCCAATTATTGTCAAGTGAACAAGTTAGTGGTGAATCGGGAGAAGACAAAAGTGTTGTGTATTGGAAGAAAAGCCACTGGACGCAATTGGTATTTGGGGGCACAAAGTTGGATCAGGTGAACAAATATAAGTCTCTGGGGGTTTGGTTCACGGCATTCTTGAGGTGGGATGTACATATCGTAGCAACAAAAGTAAAAGCCCTTGCATCGATAAGTGGCCTATAGACATTTAGTAGGGACTATGGAGAGCTATCCCAGAGGCTGTTATTTAAAGCCTATGAGGCCATGATAATCCCACAAAGTTTGTATGGAGCCGAATTATTGTGTGTGAGTGGGAAAAGTAATTGGGACAGGGAGGAGGGAAAATGTTTGAAAAATATCATGTCCCTACCAGCATCAGCAGTGATTCAGGCTGTGAGATTTGAAATGGGTTTGGTATCTTGGAATGTATTAACTCAAGTAGCTCTAATTATATTTTGGTGTCGGCTGGAGGCGGGCGAAGAGCATAAGGTTGCATTATGGTGCAAGCATGAGATTATGAAAAGTGATATAAAATGGGCAAAGGACGTTAGGAAGAGACTCCTGGATAGTTGTAGGAGCATGAAGTTAAAGTTGGGCCTCAAGAAGTTTGATCTGGAAGTTTTGAAGGAGAAAATTAAAATACACAGCAAGGAATTGCCTAGGGAATATGATTTAGAGGGTAAATATTCCGTCCAGTTTATGCTAAATTCCTAGGGAAAGGAAGATTGGTTCCCTTAGTTGGACCTCTTACCGAATCAAAGGATAAGATATGAACTATTAAGGGCATGAGTGGGAATTAACTCGTTATTGCTCATCTGAGATTAAAGCCAATTTTATGGACCCTGTGGGCAATTGCACCTGTGGCCTGGTAACTAAATATGATATTTTGTACATTTTAATGGATTTTTGGTCTGTCCTTCCATTACGGAGAACATTTTTACGGCCAATTTTAATAAAATATAGCATTAGACATTATGCACATGCAGACTCTTTCTTGACAGATATGCAATTATTGGATGTTGCATGTGCCATTGGCAGATTTTTGATTGCTGTAAAAAGTTTTTTAGGCGTGCCTGAATATCGATTTTTACAATGTGGTCATATGAGGATGATTGTAAACTTTTTAATGCTAATTTTATATGTTTTATTGGGGGAAATGTATTGTATTTATGTGGACGTTGCCTTAAAGTTGGGGTTGTATGTTGTTTAAAGACTAAATAAACATTTGTTGACTTGAACACTAAACCGAAACGGCCCAGAAATGTATCAGTTGTGATATGGAACATGAGTCATGGCAGGCACTGTGCATTCCAAACCAAAAATTGCACTTTTCATTGGTTTTAACCTTCAACAGTGGTGTTATTCTTGTGCACGTATGTCGGTGTGTATAGATAGATAGATAATGTGTGTAGATCCGGAGACCAAACACATTATGAATATTATTCGCCCAAAGAAAACAAGAAATGGATACCTGATTTTGGCTAAAGGAATTTTTTACTGGCGAGTTTTTGTAACAGCTGTCCCTTCTTCATGGAGGCTTCAGATAAAACATTTCTGAGCTTGGAGCACAATTTAAAAGGGAGAGCGCATGTGCGTGCGTGTGTGTGCGCACACACACACACACACACACACACACACACACACACTGCTTAATTTGCGTGAGCTTTAATTTCTCTGCGTGAGGGATAGTTTGATTGTAACTGATCCTGTCTTGGAGCTTGTTGGCACAGAAGAAGAAACAAAATATAGTCCATTCTTTTTTAGGCCTGGCCGAGAGACCGCTGTAGGTGTTGCTACCACCGAGAGCGTGCAGCACGGGTCAGTAGGTCGGCCAACTTTATTGGCTGCCTTGCACTATGAGTGACAGCACTGTGCTTGATCAGAAGTGCATTGCTACCTGAAGAAAACAATGCATTTCAGTGCCGCGGCCGGTGCACCTGGTCGGCTGGGACACTATACTTTTTTAATCTTTATATTTCTTTATACTTTTGCCGTACTTTCGTCGTCCATATAGTTGCCAGAAATAATATTAAAAAGCATTGATTGCCAGGACAATGCATGTTGACTTAGCTGATGTTTGTTCACTTTGGTGGTCGGGTACACTGATCGTAGTATCTTATTTTGTTTTCCATGCACAGTTTGTTCCCCTTATGCATTCTGGATGACAAAACGCATTTCTATCCACGTCACTTTGATCCCTCCCTTTACAGTCAACAGTACCCCAGTGTATTGACTTTCACTGGATAGGTCGTTGGGCCAACAGTGGGTCATGAGGTTTGGGGGGAGGGATGACCTCAAAGAGAAAAAGACACACTCATGAATCCCGTAGAAGGGACGTGAGATCAGGCATGCCACATCAGTGGCTCTGAAAAGCTGGTGGGATGGGGCAGAGTCTCATCTCTCTTCGAGGAGTCATGAGCATCTAGAGTGGTATATATGTATGAATGTAGATTCACCAAAATGAAGGGGTAGAGGAAGTGACATCACACTCTGTGTCCCACCCCTTATGACATCACAGGAAATAACCTCACACAACCTTTGACACTGGTGACATTCCATGAAGTGACACTATTCAGTTTTAAAAGCCTACAATAAAAGCAAATTACCCTAAAAATAGAAAAGATACTGAAGCAGATAAAACTCTCTGTTTCAACCCATAAATAATGCAAAGTGCTGCCATGGTATGCCAGAGGGACAACTACATTAGTTAAAGATGCAAGTTATCATAGTCAAGCAGCACAGCTACCACATTGCCATGATCAGTCTGAAGAACAAGTTACTTACCTTCGGTAACGCTTTTTCTGGTGGATACACTAACTACCTGTGGATTCCTCACCTTATGAATTCGATCCTTGCGCCAGCATCCGACGGAAAGTCTTCTTCCTAGCTGTCTACGTCGACCAGGACGTCATAATGGCACGGCTCCACGTGACTCCGTCTGACATCAACGTGCCAATAAGAGGTCCTCGTCAGCGTACTGACGTCAGTTTCACCTCACTTTTTTCGTGCCTTTAAGGCTAGCAGGTGTAAACCGACCATGAAAATTGAAATATATAAATATATACGAACACAAAAATCTTGTCCATTGAAACCATATATTTATATTATCACCTCAAATACATGAATATACCAAAATATATAGACAGATATATACAAATATATAAATATAAGAAGAAATATTAATCCAAAAACTGCAAGATAAGAGTGTAACCAGCTAGGCAACAGGGAGGCGGGTGGGACCGTGAGGAATCCACAGGTAGTTAGTGTATCCACAAGAAAAAGCGTTACAGAAGGTAAGTAACTTGTTCTTCTGATGGATACAACTACCTGTGGATTCCTCACCTTATGAATAGAGTCCCAAGCAGTACCGCACTCTGTGGTGGGTGCCTGCCTGATTACACTAAGAAATCCTGCAATACTGAGCGAGCAAAATGACCGTCCCTCCTCATCTCAGAGTCTAAACAATAATGTTTCACGAAAGTATGGAGGGACGCCCAAGTTGCCGCTTTACATATGTCTATTAACGGAACTCCTCTCGCTAGGGCCGAAGATGGGAACTTAGCCCTAGTAGAGTGGACTCAAATACCTTCAGGAGGGACTTTTTTTCGCCAGAGAGTAACAAATCTTAATACACAAGATGACCCACCTGGAGAGTGTTCTTTTCTGGACCGCTCTGCCCTTTCGCTGTCCAGCATACCCAACAAACAGTTGATCATCTAAGCGAAAGTCCTTAGTTCTCTCTAGGTAAAAACTCATGGCCCTCTTAGGGTCCAACCTATAAAGTCTCTCTTCCTCTTTAGACGGGTGAGGAGGAGGGTAAAACTCAGGTAGAGTGATAGTTTGCCCTATATGAAAAGGGGTGACAACTTTCGGCAGAAAAGCAGCCCTGGTTTTTAGAACCACTTTATCAAGGAAAACATGGTAAAGGGAGGCTTGACGGAAAGTGCCTGAAGCTCTCCAATCCTCCTGGCAGAAGTGATAGCTATTAAGAAAACGGTCTTAAAGACTAAAAATCTAAATGGACATGAATGCATGGGCTCGAAAGGCGAACCCATTAAGAATGTCAGAACAAGATTTAAGTCCCACTGAGGCATGTGAAAGGGAGTAGGAGGAAATCTATTCACCAAACCCTTAAGGAACCTGTTTACAACTGGAGACTTAAATAAAGATGGCTGGTCCGGAAGGCAAAGAAACGCCGACAGAGCAGCCAAATAACCCTTAACTGTAGGTATCGCACAACCTTTCTTAGCCAGACTAAGAGCAAACAAAAGTACATCTGAAAGGTGGGCTTTAAAGGGATCTTTTTGGTTCTCTCCACACCAAAGCACAAATTTCGCCCACCTACCGGCATAAATCGATTTAGTGGAGTGTCGCCTGGACGATAGTATAACATCCACTACATCCGGTGGGAGAGAAAAAGAACTCAGGTTGCCCCGTTCAATCTCCAGGCATGAAGGTGCAGGCTCTGGAGGTGGGGGTGTAGAACCTGCCCCTGCGATTGCGAGAGGAGGTCTGCCCTGAACGGGAGACGGAGCGGAGGGCACAGAGAGTTGAAGCAGGTCTATATACCATACCTTTCTCGGCCAGTCCGGTGCTACCAAGATGACTTGGGCCCGGTCTTGACGAACCTTCCTCAAAACCCGAGGAATCAAGGGTATGGGGGGAAACGCGTAAAGCAACTGGCCACTCCAGGACATCTGAAACGCGTCCCCCAACGCCCCTTGCATCGGATACTGGAGGTTGCAGAATAACGGGCAATGCGCGTTCTCCCGAGTGGCGAATAAATCCATCTGAGGAGTACCCCACACCCGAAGATGTGGAGGACTAGATCCGGATGGAGACGCCACTCGTGATCTAATGAGAAGTGACGACTGAGACCGTCCGCTCGTACATTCAGCACCCCGGCCAAATGATTTGCTATTAAGCAAATCTGATGGTCCTGAGCCCAGGACCAGAGTCGCAGGGCTTCTCTGCAGAGAAGCTACGACCCTACTCCTCCCTGCTTGTTTTTATACCACATCGCGGTAGTGTTGTCCGTCAGGATTTGAACTGACTGACCGCGAAGGGAAGGGAGGAAGGCCTTGAGCGCCAAACGTACTGCCCGCCACTCCATCAGATTGATATGCAACATCTGTTCCGCTGGAGACCAAAGACCCTTGATCTCCAGGTCCCCCAGATGAGCTCCCCACCCTAGAGTGGAAGCATCCGAAATCACTGTGGCCACTGGAGGAGGCAGTGAAAACGGTTTTCCTTGGGAAAGGTTGCCGTCCTCTGCCCACCAAAGAAGATCCGCTACAGCGTCCTTGGAGATCTTTATTGAATCCCTGAGATCCCCCTTGTGCTGGAACCACTGTCTGCGGAGGCACCACTGAAGAGCCCTCATATGCCAGCAAGCATGAGTGACCAACAGAATGCAAGAAGCAAACAGACCTAGCAGGCGTAAGACCTTGAGGACTGGAACTGCCGCTCCAATTTGAAACAACGGAATCAGCGCCTGAATGTCCCGAACCCGCTGAGGCGGGGGTAGGCCCGAAACATTGTTGTGTCCAGTACTGCCCCTATGAACAGGAGGCGTTGAGAGGGCTCTAGGTGAGATTTGGGCACATTTACAGAAAAATCCAGATCGAACAACAACTGGGTTGTCATTCACAGATGAGACAACACAAGCTCTGGAGACTTGGCTTTGATCAACCAATCGTCCAGGTAGGGAAAAATTGCTACCTCCCTCCTTCTGAGATGTGCTGCAACAACTGACATCACCTTCGTGAAAACCCGAGGTGCTGAAGTAAGTCCAAAAGGAAGGACAGCAAACTGGTAGTGTTGCGATCCGACCACAAAACGGACATACTTCCTGTGCGACTTGATTATGGGAACATGAAAGTATGCGTCCTGCAAGTCGACAGACACCATCCAGTCTCCTTCGTTCAACGCCAATAGCACCTGCGCTAGGGTAAGCATTTTGAATTTTTCCTGCTTGAGGAACAAATTCAAAATCCTCAAGTCTAGGATCGGCCGCAACCGACCGTCCACTTTGGGAATCAGGAAATATCTTGAATAACACCCCTGACCCCTTTCCTGCAACGGCACCAACTCTATAGCGCCCTTTGCCAACATGGTGACAACCTCCTGTTGCAACAACAGAAGATGGTCTTCTGAACAAAAGGAGGGACGGGGGGAAAGGGAGGAGGGAACTCCTGGAAGGGGAGAGCATAGCCCTTTTCTACAATTCCTAGCACCCACGAGTCTGTTGTAATTGACCTCCATTTCTGCAGAAAGACTCGATCTTCCCCCTACAGGAGAAGTATGGATGATAAAGTGGGGAAAACTAGGGCTGCTTCTGCTTTTGTCCACCCGAGGAGGATGAAGAAGAGACCTGCTGGGCTGGACCTCTAGCCCTACCCCGCCCTCTAAAGGCACGATAGGGCGGATTGGCAGGTTGCTGGGCGTAAGACTGTGACCTTCGAAAGGCAGAGCCTCGAATGAACCCTCAAAACCTACGAAAAGGTCTATAAGGCGTTGTAGTAGAGGTCTGTAATCCCAGGGACTTAGCTGTAGCCCGACAGTCCTTAAACCGTTCAAGGGCAGCGTCTGCCTTGTCCCCAAACAGCTTTTCCCCGTCAAATGGAAGGTCCATTAAGGTGGATTGTACGTGTGATGAGAAACCAGAGGACCGTAACCAGGCATGCCTCCTTGTAGCCACCGATGTTCTCATGGCCCTGGCAACAGAATCCGAGGTATCCAGGCCAGATTGTATAATCTGCTGTGCAGCAGCTTGAGCATCCAAGAAAAGGGACCCAAACGATTTCTGCATCTCCTGTGGCAGATCCTTTGCCATTTCCTTAGCAGAATCGATTAGGGCATGGCTGTATCTGCCTAGCACACAGGTGGAATTAGAAGCTTTAAGGGCCATGCTGCAAGATGAAAAAATCTTCTTTGAAGACTGCTCCATCCTCTTGGATTCCCTATCAGTCGGAACTCCCGGGAATGTTCCAGGGGCAGTCTTTGCAGAACATGACGCCTGAACTACCAAGCTCTCCAGAGTCGGATGACGAGACAGAAAAAACGTATCTCCTGGGGCACTTCTGTCTCCTCGCCACTGCTCTGTTCACAGCAGGAGATGTCACTGGCTTTTTCCACAAGTCCAAAATGGGCTCAGTCAAAGCCTCATTGAAAGGCAGCAAAGGGTCAGCACTGGATGAAGAGGGATGAAGTACCTCTGTGAGCAGGTTAGTTTTTTACTTCTGCCACGGACAAAGGCAAATCCAGATACTCAGCTGCCTTTCTCACCACTGCATGGAAGGAAGCGGCCTCTTCAGTAAACTCCCCCGGAGACGCAATGTCCCACTCCGGGGAAGTATCCAAACCACTTGCAGTGGCAAGACCCTGGAAGTCATCAGAAGGCTCGATCTCGCCTTCCTCAAGCTGTCTGTATTCCTCCTCCTCCAGAAGTCTCAACGCCTTCCTCCGAGATCTAAGATGTGTTTCCAAGGCCGGCGTCGACATAGAATCCATCGACGCCGACGATCTCGAACCCCGAACAGGGCCAGGAAGGCTCATAGGCTCCACCGGCACCGACACAAAGTCGGCTGATGACCTTCTCGAAGTTGAATGGCCGGAAGGTGATGGAGCCGGTCTGGACAGAGACAACAACGACGCCGGATGGCACGGAGAAGGAGTCGGTTGACGTGCAGGCGGATCCACAGTCACAGGTGGAGAACTCCTGCCAGGGGAGACTCTAGGCGCCGAACCTCCAGTCTATGTAGGGCAAAAGGGAATGAATGGAGCAGCCCTGTATGACGCCGGTGAGCCCAAATTGAACGCCAATGGCCCCGTGGGACCCGCTGGTGCACCAGCAGGGGCCATGGACTGAAAGATAGTATACATCGCATTCAAAAATGCAGCCGGATCAGTCCCTGGCGTCGGGAAAGCTGGGTACTGTTGCGCAGGAGTCTGCTGAACATCTGGATCCCTCGGCGCCGGCGAAAAGTGAGGGCTACATCGAAAGAGCTCAAAAACTGAAGGCGCCGGTGACAACTCCGGACTCTCCTGCTGAGGCGTGACAGTAGGACTCATCTCCCATGTCTTCTGGTGTCGTGAAGAACGAGACCTCGACCTTGATCGGCTCCTCGATCGGCTCCGCTCCGAACGGCGCCGAGAGTCATGACGGCGCCGAGAGTCATGATGCCGCCGCTTCTTATGCTTTTTGGGAGAAGCATGGGAGGAATCCTTTTTATGGCCCTTCTTCTTTGCTTTAGCTAAGAAGAGCTTCGCCTTGCGCTCCTTCAGAGCTTTTGGATTCATGCTCTGACACGAAGAGCAACCTTCTACATCATGTTCTGAACTAAGGCACCAAATACAGTCCGAGTCGGTCACTGACATCCGACCCCCGCATTCTCTACACGGCTTGAAACCGGACTTTCTTCGGAGGCGATATTGTAACCTTCAAAAATCGTTACAGTTCACAACGAGCCAGGAAGAAAAACCGTTGGCGTCGAAGGCACGGAAAAAGGAAAAACTGACGTCAGTACGCCGAGGAGGACCTCTTATTGGCACGTTGACGTCAGACGGAGTCACGTGGAGCTGTGCCATTATGACGTCCTCGTCGACGTAGACACCTAGGAAGAAGACTTTCCGTCGGATGCTGGCGCAAGGATCGAATTCATAAGGTGAGGAATCCACAGGTAGTTGTATCCATCAGAAATGCCCAGGCACAAGCATTATGTGCAGACACGCAATCATCATTTTCCCAGTCATTACTTCACATACCTGGGTAAACCTCTTAAACCAACGTCAGGGAGGCTTTGGCTAAGACATAACTAAAGCATGTCCATGAGTCGCACAGAACGATAAGAACATATTGTGCCCTGGTATATACACGCAAGGACACCTGTCTCTGTGAGGCACAGCTATGGGTTTTTATTTAACTGCTTTTTGAAATGCTGCCTAAAATAAAAACTAAAACCTAACTTTTGCAGAGTAACAGTGCTAAGAAACAAACGAAAAGTGCTCCACTCTGTGGCATATAGACAGCTGAAGGAGGTCCACACCACTCCAGGTATGTACCCCTCGAGTCACAGAATATTATATCAATGCAACCCTTAAAAACGGATCTTTATGGGATACTGCATAGACAAATATTACAGTTAAATCCGCTGTGCAAGCCTCATATGTTCACAACAGGATAGAAAAAAGTAGTGTGGTGAAGTACAGAAAGTGGTTTTACAGGCCTCCCTTACACAAAACAGATACAGCATGTGTTAAAAATGGGGTCTCTAGTTGGCAGTGGTTTGCACCCTGTCCAAGTAGGGACCCTCACTCTAGTCAGGGTAAGGGAGTCACACAGCTAAGATAACCCCTGCTCATCCCTTAGGTAGCTTGGCACAAGCAGTCTGGTTTATCTCAGAGGCAATGTGTAAGTTATAAGTATTTGTACACACACAGTAACACTGTGAAAACTCCACAAAAGTACTCCACAGCAGTTTAGAAACATAGCCAATATTTATCTGAGTAAAACAAGACCAAAATGACAAAAATCCAACATACACAAGTAAAGATACAAATTTTCAAAGAATACATCTTAGTAAAGTGCTTAGAAACACAATAGCTCCAACTGGGGCTATCGTGGCATCTTGACGATGTTGTTCCCAACAGTCCGATGCCACTCCCGAGGGAGTGCGGGCCTGTCATGGAGTAGCACAGTCCCCAGGTAGAGTACCATGGAAAACGATGAGGAAACAGACATTGCACGGGTCGGGGAGGTGGGATGTCCCTGGAGCCAGTGCATCGTTGGTTCCTTACTGCTACCGGGGAGGTGAGGCATCGGCTTCTTACTGATATGAAGGGGAGGTGAGGTGTTATTCCCTTACAGTTGCATGGGAGGTGATGAGGCGTCACTTCTTTACAACTCGGTGGGGTTGATGAATCCAGCAGGTCAAAATGCGAGCCATCGACTTTGCGGTGTTGCGATCACACCACAGCGCTACAGGTGCATTGGTGGAGTTGGGTGTCACAGACATCTGCGACAAAGCACTAGGGTACTCATGCTGTAGCAGGACTTCTGAGGCGCTGCAGCAGCATTGGCGTCAGGCGTTGCACTCAGCGGGGACCACAACTTTGGTGCAGGTAGGGGCACGGAGTCAGACAGTGGAGCCAGTACCGAAGTCGCTCTTGAATCTATGTGCCTGTTTCTTCTTGGTTGCACCAGAACTCACAACGGCCCAGGAACTGGATTTGGCACCACTTGGCAAATCAGGACTCTCAGCAGGTGTTGGCAGATGAAGTCTATGATGTCCCTGAGACTTCTTATTAGGAGGCAAGCTCAGTCCAAGCCCTTGGAGAACCTTTGGAAGCAGAATGTAGAAAGCACAGTCTAGTCCTTTCACTCCAAGGACAGAAGCAGCAAGCAGCACAACAAAGCAACAGGCACAGTGGAAGTCCCTCCTACAGCATCCGGCTCTTCTTCCTGGCAGAATGTCCTTAGTCCAGAAGTATTCTAACTCTGTGGTGTCAGAGGTCCAATACGTATACCAATTTCTCTTTGAAGTAGACAAACTTTAAAGAGAAGTCTTTATAGTACACATGACCCTGCCTTTCCGTGCCCTGGCCCCAGACACACTCCAGGGGGTTGGAGACTGCTTTAAATGAGAACAGGTACAGCCCTATTCAGTTGCAAGTGTTAGCTCCATCACTCTAGCTCAGGAAGACCCATCAGCTTGGTGGTGGGCCATCAGGATATGCAGGGCGCACCTCAGCTACTTTTATATGACTCTCTAGATTGGAGACACAAACAACCTAACTGTCATTGTGACCCAGACATGTATTCAGGCAAAAGCACAGGATGGTTAAGCAAGAAAATGCCCACTTTCTAAAAGTGGCATTCTCAAACTTAGAATTCCAAAACCCACTTCACCAATAGATGTATTTTTAAATTTTGAGTTGAGACCCCAAACTCCTCATCACTATCTGCGCCCAATGGAAAATTACACTTAAAAGATATTTCAAGGCAATACCCATGTTATCTTAAGGTAGAGATAGGCCTTGCAATAGTGAAAACTGAAGTTAGCATATTTCACTATCCGGACATGTATAACACACCAGTACGTGTCCTATCTTTTAAATGCACTGCACCCTGCCCATTGGCTGCCTTAGGCCAATTTTAGGGATGACTTGAATGTAGTAAAAGGGAAGGTTTGGGCCTGGCAAGTGGGTGCACTTGCCAGGTCGACATGGCAGTGTAAAACTGCACACACAGGCACCGCAATGGCAGGCCTGAGACATGTTTGCAGGGCTACTTATGTGGGTGGCACAATTAGTGCTGCAGGCCCACTAGTAGCATTTGATTTACAGGCCCTGGCACACGTGGTGCACTATACTAGGGGCTTAATAGTCAATCAGCTATGCCAATCATGTATAAACCAAACAGCAATACATTTTAGACAGAAAGCATATGCACGTTAACACTGGTAAAGTGCCCAGAGCCCTGCAGCCAATTAAAACAAGTCAGTAAAAATAGGAGGAAGAAGGCAAAAAGTTGGGGATAACCCTCCAAAAAGGGCCAGGTCCAACAGCATGGGAAGCAGCAGTGCAAGTGTCCCTCACTAAAGATGTACAGCAAGAACCCAGCTGTGCAGTCTACATCACACATACTGTAACTACAAAGGAAACAGCACTGCAAGCCTACATCAGAAATCACGTATTGGATGACTGTTTTGACCTACCTTACACAGAAGAGATATGGCTTGGAAAAACATAAGTGCAGACGTCTCAGATACAACAAGGAAGGAAGCTGTGCAGGCCTCCCTCACACAAAAACAGTTGCAGCAGGGATAGCAATAGTGCATGTTCCCGTCACAATGTAGAGCATGGAAAGCAGCTGTGCAGGCTACAAAATAACATGGAAAAAAGCATGGAAAGCAGGAGCACCAGAAGGCATGTCCTCATACAAAGCAAGTATAGTACAGGCAGCAGTAGAACAGGTCTGTAGCACAAAACAGTTACACCTTAGTTAGCTGCAATACAGAAGCTCAGTGAAGGACAAAAGCGCACAGCGCCCAAGTTGACCCTTTTAAATCTCACCTATAGTATAGTTAATTTCTTTTTTTTTTTTTTTTTTTTTTTTTAACTTGGAAAGGTATCATACAACAAATACAAATGAGACAAAGAAGAAAAACGAAACAAATTTAGCCCAGCAGGGGATAGACCTTTGGGAGGAGAAAAAAAAAAATGTCCATCTCTTAAATGGTGACATACCATTTTGATTTAAACATTTAATCATTATGGGCCAAAATCCAATCCTGAAATGCCCCCCATATTGCCTTCCCTTTCCTCCTCGCCTGTTTCCCTTTACGTTCATACAATGCTATCTCCAGATAATATACAGACAATAATCTGGCCAGCCATTGCTGCCAGGACGGAGGTCGCGCATTAAGCCAAGCGGATGATATACACAATCGAAATACTGCCATGGCCACAAAAATAAATGCTCCATATAGATTATCCGTTTCACCAATAACCCCTAAGACCATTGCCTCGGGGGTAAGGACTAAATCATATCCCAAGACTTCTTTCAATACAGATTGAATGCCTTCCTTCAAAGCCTTTAATTCCCCGCATGTAGCCATCATGTGTACAATATCTATTCCATATGTCCCACATCTTGGACAGCTTGTTCCCAATAAGCTACCCCATTTGACAAGATGAGCTGGAGTATGATACAGATCAAACACGGTTTTATAATGTTGCGCTTGGAGGGAGGAGGAAAGTAGGAAAGTGTCCCAATTCTAATGACCTTAAAAAGATCTTACTCCTGTCTTCCAGTTTCTTGCTCCACTTTTCACTATTCTTCTCTAGGTCATCGGGCTGTTCTGACATTAGTGATCGGTAGATTGACCTAATTGATATATTAGGATTAGCCAAAATATCGTCCAGTAATTGAACACTTCTAAATCCCTGCACACCTCCTGTTTTCCTTAGAAGAAAATCTCGTATCTGTAAGTATTTAAAAAAATCCCTGCGCTCTAAACCATAGCACTTCTGTAAATCACCAAATGCCTTGACCCCAAAATTATCAAAGAGATTCCCGAGCCTCACTATACCTACAGAGGCCCAGCTTGTCATACATTTATCCTTAAATATTTCGGGGAGCGATGGGTTCTTTTCAATCATGGTATAACAATTAGATCTGCCAAATCCTTTCTTTTTATACCATGACCGCCAGCACTTATAAGCCGCCTCCAATACCTTATATCGAGTTTTCTTGTAGTACCCGGGCTCGTGAAATGTTACCAGACACCCATTAGCTGCTGCTCCTATCTGCAGCTCATATATGTTAGGACAATCTTCTTCCGGAATCCCTTCTTTCTTAGAACCCCATAAAGGGCGCATATACTGGAAGGCTGCTGCCATTTGGTATAATTTTATATTCGGTAGAGACCACCCCCCTCTTTCTCGAGAAAGAGACATGAATTTACTTGCTCTTCTACACTTACCATATGCCCAGATGAATCTCATAACCACTCTATCTATCTCTTTAAGTCTGGGATTAGTAAAGCTCAGCGGTACAGCCCGAAACAAATACAGCAGCTTGGAGAGGAAAATAATTTTTACCATATTACACCTCCCCATAATGGTTAAATGTAGATTGTTCCATCTGCACATATCTTGTCTTGCTTTAGCAAGTATGGGATCCAGATTTAAATTAACAATTTCTCCTACTTGTGGCGTAATATCTATGCCCAGATATACTGCGTGATCCACCCTTCGAGTATCCTGAGTGCTTGTATATTGATTAATCAGTATCTGCGTTTTAGCTCTGTTTAGAAGATATCCAGAAAATCTTCCGAACTTCATTGACACCTTTTCAACCTCTCTCAATGCCGGGTCAGGGGTGGGAGTTAATATAGCTATATCATCTGCATAAGCTAAAACTTTTATATCCCATCCCTGCCTATGAATCGGTGGAATCTTATTATTTTCTTCAATCTGTCTGAGCAAGGGATCTATATATACAGCAAACAGGAGCGGAGAACATGGACATCCCTGTCTAGTACCTCTCTTAACCTGGACACTCTCCGATTGTCCCCCCATTAGTTGTATTTTCACTGCCGGTGATCTATATAGGGCCCTTATTGCTGCGATAAATTTCTTCCCTAGCCCATAATGCTCCATTACATGCCATAAATACTTCCAGTTCACCCGATCAAATGCCTTTTTCGCATCTAATAATGCGACTGCCATCGGCTCCTCAGCTACTTCCGTAGCGTCCAAGAGTGCAATAACTCTTTGAATATGATCGGTGGTATCCCTTCCTGGCACAAACCCATGCTGTCTAGGGAAAACTATCTTCCTAATCACAAGAGATAATCGAGCGGCTAATATCTTTGAATATATTTTAGTGTCACTATTAATTAATGTAATTGGCCGGTATGACGCCGGGTTTGATGCGGGTTTCCCTTTCTTCAAAAACATTACTATATTAGCCATATCCTACGATGGAGGGATTGCCCCTCCATTCTGTACTTGAATAAACAGTTCAATCATTACCGGAAGCAATATGGCTTTAAATGTTTTATAAAACTCTAAAGGAATTGAATCAGGGCCTGTGGCTTTTCCAGTGGCTAGATCACCCAATGCTTTGTCAATTTCCGAGATATCTATCTGTTCCCCTAGATATAAAATATCACTCTCCGCTAGTTTATTGCCTTTAATGGGGCTTAAAAATGTCAACATTTCTTCCTCTGAATATATAGATGTGTCATCATATAATTCCGTATAGTATCTGTGGAAAACCTTCCTAATTTCATCCACTTCTACAATCATTTGTCCTTGCGAATCTTCAATCTCTCTAATAATCCCGGATGCTGTTTTCTGGCTTGCCCGTATTGCTAATAAACGTCCGGATTTCTCTCCATACTCGTATCCTAGTGAGCGTTGCGCTAGATATTTCTCCGCTATTCTTTGGGTCATAGTCTCGTTAATTGCTGCTTTAGCTATAACAACTTCCTCCTGGGCCTTTTTTAAATCACCCCGAGTTTCTATCGCAATAACCAACTGTCTTTCTAACACCCTTAGTTTCATTTGAAGATCTTTTATTCTGCTTTGGGTGTTTTTTTGCTTTTTCATGCTAAAACTCAATGTTTCACCACGTATTCCGGCTTTTAAAGTATCCCAAACTATCTCTACTGGAGCTGTCCCTTGGTTAAACTCCAAGAATTCGGCTATCCACTTGCTCATATACGTGCAATATTCCGGGTCCTTAAGAAGCCCTCTTTCAAATGTCCATCTCCTACCCTTTAATTCTAACCCATCCAATTCCAATTCTAGTACTAAGGGATTATGATCTGATACGACCCGTGGATATAACTCCATCTTACCCTGGTTCAATAATACAGAAGAGATCAAAAAGTAGTCAAGTCGTGCTACTTTCGCATGAGGGGCCGAGTAATAGGTATATCCAGGGTCTGGCTTGCATAATTTCACCCATGCATCTACTAATCCTAGTTCTTTCTGAATGGCGACCATTGCATTATATACTCGAGGTTTCCGCCCCTGGTACTTCTTTGTAGGCGCTAAAACATCCTGTAATCCCTTCCAAGAACCATTAAAATTGCAGTCACCACATAGAATATACGGGGGAGCCCATCCTGTTAATTCTATAGCGAGAGTATCTAAGACTATTGGGTCATCCGTAACCGCGCCATATACAGAACAAAGTGTAAAGCTACCATGCCCAAAACTACATTCTACAATTACCCATCTCCCTCCCCTATCCGCCTTCTGCCTAGTAAAATTTAATTTATTAGTCCGATCTAATATCGCCACCCCTTTAGTTCTAGCCTCTTGTTCTGATCGAGCAATTACTTTCATACCGAGTATACCCAGAATTCCGGCATTTTTATATTCCACATGTGTCTCCTGTAAACAGTAGATGTCTGCCTTAAAAGTTTTAAGTTCCTCCGCTACTCTACTTCTTTTACGAGGGTCATTTAACCCACATATATTAATTGAAGCGATTCGAAGTCTAGCCATTTGCTATTTTAGGTTCCCTTTCTTTCTCTTTTTGTTCTCCCAAGTTTTTGTATCTAACTGCACTTTCTCTTGAATTTTCCTCTCGGTTTGTTCCCCTCCTTCTGTTTTTCCCCTGCCCCTGCTTCTGTTGCTTCCCTTGTTGCATTCCTACTTCCATTCCTTTCCATTTTGCTCCCTCGTTTTCTATCCTTTCCCCCCCTTTCCTCTCCTCCTTCTCCTCATCCCCAATCCCTCCCTCCTTCCCCCCTCCCCATCCTCTACCCCTCCTCCCTCCCCTTCCCAGACCAGTCTCTTCCATCCCCCTCCCGTGTTACCTTCCTCCCCAAGACTGGCCCACCATCCTGTAGAGCAATCAGACCACTCATGGCCTGAATATTGGCGTCGTGTATGTGCGAGCCCACCCACCAGTTACCGGAGCACTTTTGCTTTCCAAGTAACTCTATTTTGCTATCTGACCCCCCATCACGTATTCTTTTGCTTTAATTTCCGAAGTGAATACTTCTGTTTTCCCATTCAATATTATTTTTAGGCGAGCAGGGGCCAGCAAATACGCCTCCCCACCTTTATCTAAAACTGGTTTAATAAGTTGTCGGAGCCGCCATCTCCGTTCAACAGTGGCATGACAGTAATCAGGGCGGGTGAAAAAAGTCACCCCATCCACAGTGCGAGGGGTATTTGGACGGGTTTTATCCAAAATCTCCTGTCGCAATAAATAATTCCCAAAATAAGCTAAAACTGCTCTAGGATATTTAGAGTCCGTGCGTTGGCCCCCCTCCCGCCGATTTAGCGGAAATCTGTGTACACGCTGCAATTCATTCTCCCAGTTCCCCAATTCCGGGAAAGCACCACGCAAAAAGTTGATCATATATGTCCGTATATTGCTTCCTTCTAGCCCATCCGGTATGCCCAAAATTCGGAGATTATTCCTTCTTTGTCTATTCTCAAAATCTTCCAATTTCCACATTACATCCGTCAATTGTTCGTCTCTCATAGTGTTCTGTTCTTTAAAATTAACAACATCCTCCTCGACCGCCAAGATCCTTTCTTCCATTGAAGACAGCTTAGTCTCAATTTCTGTGTATGATTTTGCAACTTTGCGAACTGTTCCCTGTAGTCTCTTTGTGGCAATCCTTGCACGTCGACTTTTGATCCTAGTTTCTGTTTGCAACTCTTTGATTGAGCTATAAATTGACTGCAGCATTCCTGCCTCAGCCCCCATTACAGATGGGCTATAAGTGGAGGGACCCGTATCTGATTCCTTATTGCCATTAGCTGAGCCCTGGTTAGTTATAGATGAAGTATCCGCGAATCCAATGCCAGAATAGTCCCATTTTAAAGTCCTACTGCCCGTGGATGGCGGGTTTTCTGGAGACCCCTGGGAGCAAGGTCGTGTTTTAACCGATTTCCGCTGTCGGCGCAGCTGTCGCACTGTAGGTTCATTGCTTGAGGTTTTGTCTTCAGTCTCCGATGTTTCACTATCCTCAGACCCACCAAGACTGTGATCGCCACTGCTGAGATCGGACTCTTCTGTCAGAGAGTAAAATGTATCACTATTGTCCTTGCCCCATTCCACGGATTGGGGGTCTTTTCCTGCTTTTTTGCCCGAATTTTTAGTCTTTGCGAGAATCTTGTGTAAGTTCTCTCCTTCTGTTGCAGGTCTTAATATAGATGCACCTCCTTCCCCATCCTGATGTTCCAATCGCTCAGACCAGTCATATTGTTGTGCTTGAAGCTGCTTATTTTCGGTAGAAGGGCCGAACTCCTTCCCTCTTGCCTCCCTATGATTGTCTTCCAGCTCTGGCATACTCTCCATGCCTTGTCTAAAGTTCACAGGGGGATCGTTGTTCATAGTACACCCGTTCATACTGCTGCTGCTTGGAAGAGATTCTATCCCTACCACCTTACTTTCAGAGGGGGGGGGTTATATGTGCAGACCGCATATCCTGTGCTCCCCCTGCAAGAAAAGTCATGATAGTAGATTGGCTTTTGCCCTTGACCTTGATTTCAGTCGGGGGTGGTAATGTTATCACTTGTCTTAACGCCTCTCCCCAAACTCAACATATTTTCCACGGCTGGTTTAGCTATAATTGCCGTCAGGCGTTTGTTTGCTCCCGTTAGCTCTCCTTTGCCTCGACCGACCCGTGTCACTTTCACACCTTCAGTCTTTTCTCCAAGATTCCGGGTGGGTTTGGGAGGCATCTTGATCTTCAGTGCATGTGCCAGCAGCCTAAATAGTCCTATTACCCCAGACGTCACTAAGGCTGCATCCGCAATTATTTATTTTGTCAGGTTTTTCCAAAGCCATAAGGGGGTATATAAACACAGACCTGAATTATTTTGTGCGCCTAATGCCAACATCACAGATCTCAGATATTCGTTCTCCTTTTTTAACCTCTCCCCTCTGTCCACCGTTTTAATTTTTTATTTTTTCTTACTGCAGAAATGGGGTACACCTGGGCTCTCCTCCTGTCTGCTTTCTCCTGCTTTTCACCAGGGCTCTCGTCCTGTCTGCTTTTCTCTTGTTTTTCTCCTAGTGATTTCACAGTCTCTCAGCAGTCTCTCAGCACTATTCACCCCTCTGCTCCTCTAGGTGAAAGCAGAGTTTTGATCCTGATAGTCTTTGCCCCTTACTCCTTGCCACTGCTACTATGGATCTCCAGAAAAAGACTGTTCAACCCCATACGTCTGAGGAGTCGCATGCTTCTTTACAGAAGTCTGTCAATGTTTACGCGGTGGTCGGCAGCCTTACCCGAGCGCCGCTGGCTTTATGTAGCCTGGAACTCCTCACTTCCTCCGTGCAGGGGAAAAAGAAAAGAGAAAACAACGAGCCGAATTCGGCCCGGTTCTGCCGCTTGTTCGGCCGCTCCGCCGCGGCCGCGGCGGCCGCTGTACCCTCTGCCCCCCCGGTGGCTGAACTGCGGGGGAGAGAGAGAAGAAAACGGGCCGAACTCGGCTTGAATCTGCCGTCTGTTTGGCCGCTCAGCCGCGGCCGCCGCTGCTGTTGCACCTTCAGCTCCCCCCGGTGGGCACCACTAAGGGAGAGGGAAACGGGCCGACTTCGGGCTAAATCCGCCGCTTGTTTCGGCCGCTCCGCTGCGGCCGCCGCGGCTGCTGTACCTTCGGCTCCCCTGGTGGGCGGGACTGCGAGAACGCAGTTACGCTAACGCCGACGCCATGTTGCCCCTCCAGTATAGTTAATTTCAAAGTAATTTCAGCTGCAGTTATATTGTAATTTTTAAACTGGGTTTTCAATCCAAAACTGAGATCTCAGAAACTCTTCTCAGCCACATGCTAGATTGAATGTTTTAAAAAAATATCTTGACCATGCTCATTATGTGAATATAGCAAGTTTTGGCATTTGTTCAAGTCTAGCCAAGTCTAGTTGGAGGTACCTTGAAAATAAGTCAGCCAGGGGCCTCACAGGTAAAAAGCTGCAGGACCTTGGAGTCAGTTGTTTCAAGCCACACTGAAGTGTGAGAAACATGCTGTGTAATATCTGGTTTTCCCTTAGGATTGTGTGTCTTCTGCACTTTGGCAGCCTTCGGAGCCCTGCCTTACAGCTCCGACCTCACTATAGCTCAGCCCACCCCAGGAGAGGAAAAGCTCGGCCCTGCCTCGGCGATAGCAGACGGAAGCAGCAGCGCTCCGAGCTGATCAGAGCTAAAAGTACACCTGTCAACATTTAGTTTGCGCCCATCAGTCAGGGTCTCTGGAAAGCGCTTTTTCTGTGCTAATGTGATAGTGGGCCTCACCTTAAAGGGCCCCACACCACTAGGCCTTAATACGGAGGGACCCACACCTTCCCCCTCAGAGGCAGTGTTTTAAACATACCTGTGCAGCCAAATTGCACATTTTTCCCAGCGAGCCCTGTTTACTGTTACCTGCTGGCATTATTATGAGCTGGGGGTCGCAGAGACACCGTCACGTGTAGCAAACGCTAAGCTGAGGGTCGCATCCATATAGGTATGCAATAACCCTTGAAAGAACAGTAGTACACGTTTCGAGTCAATCACATGTTACGGAATGTCTTCTAAAAGGTGGTAACGATAGTTGGAGTCAATCATTTATCATGATGATGCCTCAAGATGGCTAGTATTAAATGAGATATGCACCATTGATATCTTGCGCCAGTTTTTTGGGTGCCCGGTGGGGCTGAGTTAGAAAATGCATCTTGGGTGCTGTGTGGTATTGGGACTTACATAATTACGTTGCAGGCCACTGCCTCTGGAAGGGCAGTAGACCAGGGTTACAGCTCGTAACACTCCCAACTGGTGTCAAGAGAAACTGGGTCAGGTTGGGTCAAAGTGAGTAACACATCAGGTTGATAACCCAAGGAAGTATCATGGCTGGTCACAGTGAGTCACCTATTCCACCTTTGATTGTTGATGACTGATGGAGCTGAGGTGGGTAAGTCACATGTGTAGCCACTATATGTGGAAGTGGGAAGCAAGGGGCTGTGATCGTTTTCTATGGGTTGCTGGCAAAGCTGAGAAATAAACAACACAAAGAATATGGGATTTCATGTAAGTACAAACTAAAGTCAAATTGTACTAGACCCTCTGTACCTCCCGGACTTCGGGACCTATATGTATGCTGAATGTGGTTATCAGAAAAGGCTGAGAGGAATTTCTCCTTACGGACTAGGTGCTCTCACACACTATATAGTGTCATGCTTTATCAAATGACCACCTACCCCATCCAGGTAGGATAGTACCACCTGGATAGACTCAACCTCGTTGTTAAAAGCACTTGGAGGGAGTGTTGAGATAACGTTTATCTGGATAAAATCGGGATCCAGTTGTACTACATAGAGTCTAAAATAACCTAATCAATCTCCTGTGTAACATTACACTTTTATTGGCGGTGATTGTTGGTGAGATTAAAAACACAGCTGGACGCTTCTAGAGAATGACTTGAAGAGTCACTGATAAATCCCTAGCCAACACGTTTCTGCCCACTAACTAGAGCCGAAGACAGTCTGGGGCATTCATCAGGGCCTAGGATCCCTAAGTTCATGAGCTGAACAAGGGGGCCTGCCTTGATAGGAGGTGGCTAAGTGTATATATTGAGAAGGGTCTATCTGTGGAATGCTTAACAGGAGGGGCCTGAGGGTGAAAGAGAATAATAAATTAAATATGACGTGCAATTTACATATACGTGAGATTAAACATTGCAAACCACTGCACACTGAAAAGTGAAAAAAGCATGCTGTAGCAAGCGAATAACCATGCTGAGAAACAGCCACTTTCATTTTAAGTTGATGCCTCCGGGATGTGGGCAGAGAAGAGCATAGGTGGAGTCAGATACGTCCGCTTAGATTCTCAGTAGGCTAGTGAGATAAGTGCCTCAGAGAGGAGGTAGAGAGGCGAGAGTCTTACTGCCTGTGTCTCTTTAAGGTGAAACCGTGTTGGGCAAGATAGTGGCTAATGATGCCTTGTAGCATGTTAAAACCAGTTGTTAGTGTTCTGACCATTTGAATGCACTTGTGTTCATTTGACTTCCTTTTCATGTTGGTCTTGGAAATTAACTTTAGGTACTTCAATCTTTAGTTATTAAATGTGGAGTCCTCGGAAAAGCTCACACACTGCTCTGTCTTTTTTTGGTCAGCTGAGACTCTGTAATTGGAGATTAGTTTGCTTAGGTAGCCCTTGACTGGTTTCTCCAGGATAACAGCCTCTCCTTGAGCATTGTGTACACTTCCACATTGTAAGAGGCTCAGGTGTCTAGTATCATGAGTGTATTAGCCCTGTGGAGTTCCTAAAAGGTTTGACACTTCTTGTTTTTCTATTCCATTGATCCATTCTCCATGGCCTTGACAAGTAATTTGCTTCTTACCATAATTCTTTTGAGACTGGGTGGTGGACTTAATGCAAGGAGGAGCATTTCTGGGAAGACTTTGCACAGTTGCTCCTCCTGCTACAGAATGAGCTGTAATTTCCCAGCAATCTTGCTTTGGTTCGAACTTTGTCATGACAAATCCGATGTGAGGTTGCTCTGAGGAATGCTGGCTGCACTGTGGATTTTGGTTGTCTACAATTGTCATTGTACCCTTGGTTTATAAAGTCATATTCTAACCCTACATGTTGACATCCTGTTGTGATTTGCCTGAGCATATCTGGATCCATCGCATGGCCTGCTTTATGCACCCCAGCTGAAAGCTATTGCTTCTCTGATAGCTGGTGGTGTGTGTGGGTGGATGTGAGAGAGAGTGAGTCATGAAAGCATATTTCAATCTGCATATATGGCATATGCCATTTTTTCATTTGTATTCGTTTCAACTAAAGGTTTTTAAACAAAACCAGTGTGCTAGTGGTTCAATTTGTGCAGTAAAGTAGAACCACATTGAAGTGGCCTTGTGAATATGAGGAGAGTTGTTTCCATGCGTAAAGCAATCATAACATGCACTCTGTGAGCTAGTAAAAAAAATTGTTTTTGTTCATTTCATGTTATTTACTGTTGTAATAAACTGGAATTTTACCTTTGCACTGTAGGAATAAATATGTGAATGTTAATGTATTACTACAATTGCTGTAATTAACATGAGCTATTTATTCGCATTTATATTCACTCTCATGGCTTTGGCATGTATACGCATGCAAGAACACCACTCTGTACTCAGGGTTAGGTCTGTGTTTCCATGAAAAAGGCATATTTTGCTTTTCCTATGTTTGGTGCTGTTCAACAAACGTGCATGAAAATTGGCAATTCCTTACTGCATCGTGTTAAATCTCAGCATCGCAAGTTTGGTGCATAGCCATCCAGCTGGAAAAGCTACGGGAGGGATAAACAAATATGCATTTGCCATAGATATTTTTGTACACCACTGTAGCAAAAAATGCAAAAGTGAAATTCACCATGTGGCACGAAACTGGAACTTTACTCAGAACTGGGACTTTGTTGTTTTGGTGTAATTTTTGGAGTGTATGTATATGGTATATGTATAGTGGTAACCTAGTCAAAAGGCAGCGGAGTGCTGTACAGTGTCAAGGAAAGGTGATTGGAGAGGAAGCCGGATTCTGAAAGTAGAGGTGGACTGTTACTTTGTTGTGATGTTGAGGAGTTCTTTAAAGCGGTTTATTGTTCCAGATCCTGAGTGAATAAATGGAGATGGACATTGACTTGTTTTATATTGACTGGGTAGAAATCACATTTTGCTACCAAGTTTAGGTCTTTGTACACTTGGAAAGGCTGCATTGCATTTCTTAACGCGCTGAAATTGTGATTTGGTCTGTTAAAAAATGCAATTTCCTTTCGTACACAGGCCTTGAAAGTAAACACCGGTTGTGCCCAGTGGGGTTTGACCACAGAAGAGGTTAAGCGCAGTGCATAGCTGGAGGACCTACTGGCAACCATGACATACAGAGCCCAAGATTATGAGCAGCAGGATATTGTGTGCATGGTGAGTGTGCTGCAAGGGAGGTTGGGCACATGCCCCCTAACAAACCCATGTGCAGCTGTGGTTGGTGCACGGCACGGTTGGGTGCTGCACCTGTGGCCCTTTACCGCTGACCATGGTCAAACTCCATGCACATTGAAGGATGGGCGTGCTGCGTCCTGGATGTTGGGTGCAGGGTTATCCGACAAATAGGTATTGTCCAGATTGGTTATGTGTTAAGTTTCCAGAACTTTCTACCATACATTTTGGATGTAGTGGGGAGTTTTATGGCATCCAATTTGGAATGATAACCACAAAAATGTACATAATAGCTTATGTTTTCAGGTAAATGTGCATGCTGTCAACATATAGGGCCTCATTCTGACCCGGACGGGCGGCGGACGCCGCCCGCCGGGCGGAAACCGCCCAAACACCGCCCCGCGGTCAGAAGACCGCGGGGGGCATTTCAACTTTCCCGCTGGGCCGGCGGGCGATCTGCAAAAGATCGCCCGCCGGCCCAGCGAGAAAGCGCCTTCCACGAGGATGCCGGCTCCGAATGGAGCCGGCGGAGTGGAAGGTGTGCGACGGGTGCTGTGGCACCCGTCGCGCTTTTCAGTGTCTGCTAAGCAGACACTGAAAAGCAATGTGGGGCCCTGTTAGGGGGGCCCTGCAGTGCCCATGCCATTGGCATGGGCACTGCAGGGGCCCCCAGGGGCCCCACGACACCCGTTCCCGCCAGCCTGGTTCTGGCGGTGTAAACCGCCAGAACCAGGCTGGCGGGAAGGGGGTCGGAATCCCCATGGCGGCGCAGCTTGCTGCGCCGCCATGGAGGATTCCCATGGGCAGCGGGAAACCGGCGGGAGACCGCTGGTTTCCCGTTTCTGACCGCGGCGTTACCGCCGCGGTCAGAATGCCCATGAATGTTGTCGTATGTGTACAGCACTATATGGCTGAATGGAGCTTTAACTCTGTTACCTAAGGGATGATTCATAATGCTAGAACTGTTTACAGCTCTCTCTGTATAGTGTTGTATTAATTGACCCAGCTCTCTAAAGGTGCATTAGGAAGTAGAATAAGTAGATTAAGTGCTGAGACCTTAGCAACGGTGCCTTGGTGTCTTGAGGTACCGCAGGGTTGGTGCTTGTCAAAGGTGTAGAATATGCGTATTGACGCCCTGAGGTTTTGTGTAGGAGGGTCCTATGCTGCTGGAAGCTGGGCTACATTCTCATTTATATATATATATATATATATATATATATATATATATATATATATATATATATATATATATATATATATAGTGATTGGAATGTTCAGATCGGACTTTGTATGGGTGTGTGTTTATATCTTTATATATCTATGCACACAAATACACTTAAACATGTTTATAATCCGATTTAAATATTTAAATTAAACATTGGCTCCTGTATTGACACAAACAAACGTTGCTTTGCAGTTAAAGGTAAAAGTACAAATAAATGTGGGTGACAAGCTGTAGAGTCCATTTTGTTTTCTGTGTTGCATCCTACCACCTTCAGCAGCTGCAGCGGTGGGGAGGCAGGACAAACAGAGCCGGGTGGGCGTGGGTCCCACTGTCGTCTCTAGGGCCGGAAGCTCAGCTGCGTTCTCTCCTTCACGAGGAGATTTGGGCTGGTGGGGAGGTTGGCTGAGTGTTAGGTCCTAATGCTGCTGGAGAATTGCTCTGCTTTCGTCACAAAGAGATGGAGGGGCCAGGTTGGGGCCCATGTGAGAGGGCCTGATGGTGCTGGAGAATGGGCTCCATTCGCTCCTTCACGAAGCGATGGAGGGCCCGTAAGTGAGGGCCCATGTGTGAGACCCCAGCGCTGCTGAAGGCATGGCTCCGTTCTGTTTCACAAACAGAGGGGCCATTGTGTGAGGGGCTGCGTGTTTTACCTTCTCCATAAAGCTCTCTAGGCGGAGGTGCGCTGCAGGTCGCTTCCTGCTATAAGATCAGTGGCTTAGTGGTTTATAGCCCGGAAGTCGTCACTAGCCGCTACAGGAAACATCTGCGCAAGCTGGGCTGAGTATTCTGCACTGTGACCTACCTATGGTGCAGGAAGTAAGCAAGTCCTCCCCATAGCTGCCAAGTTTTCGTCTTGCTTTAGGTGACATGCCAATGTTTCAGTGTCTTCATGGGTGACATTTCAATGCTTATGCGTGACACCTCAGTTCTGTCCATATAATGAGATCCACGTTACAAAAATGAGCCAGTTATGTGCAGAGTTATGGTCAAGCAGTGTGGAAGTAGTGGCAAAGCTCTTCAAGTGCTTATTCAGTCTAAGAAACCACCTCAATGTTCTCAGATAACCGCCCTGAAACGCTAGTGGGTGCTCTGGAAGGCCGGATGCTGTGCTAGCCAGAGCAAAGGGAGGAATGCGACGCACAATAACCGATCGAGAGGGCAATGTAGACGGAGAAGTGCTCCGAATACTGGGGGAGAGGAAGCACCATAGCTTAAATGAGAGGAAAGGCGCAACTGTATAGACTGCAGTATCCTAAAAAGATAAAATCTGCAGGATTTTCGACGTTTAGGAAAAAAAATACCTATTTAGAAAAGATTGCCATTGTATCGGCTCGGAATTATTAAATCCAGTGCTTGAAATGGAAAAATAGAAGCGCAAGTACTCTGCACTAGAGTGCCTGCTTATTTCTAAGAAGTGCCGGTACTCTCCAATTACAAGTATTACGTTTTTCCTGAGAAGTGCAGGTACTCTTCCTCTCAAAATAAAAAAGTGCCGGTACTCCGTACCGGCCCATTTAAAGCACTGAAATGGTATATGCTGTGACAATTTGAACAGTCTGTTGCTAAATGACTCAGACTCTAGAACTTGCTTGATTACTTAAAGTCCTCATCCTGCAGCAGGGCTGGCTTTGCGTAGGTGGCGCCCAGTGTTTGTTGGCGCCCCTCAATGACCACCTGTGCCACAGATTCCCTCACTACCTCCCTTTAAGTGTGCCCCAAAGTCTCCATAACCACTTCCTCTCTCAGGTGATTTTAATTCATTTTATATCATTACTCATAATAGTGTAGCGTGCCAAAACACTTTACATCACAAAGACATTATGCAGAGGTAAATCAATCAAGTGTGTAAATCAGTGTAAAGGAAATGTTACATAAGACACAGGTCTACAAGGTGTAGGAGTCACGTCATCCTTGCTGGTAGGCAGTATAGTTTTAGTGCTTGGTCTGGAGAAGCACAAACTCAGAATTTCAAAAGTACCACCATAATTAGGAGTTGTCTTTAATAATAAGAGTTGATTTCTACCCAAATGAACTCTTTTTGCAACATCATAATGAAACACGTGGGAAAAATTATAACTCTGTAATCTATACCTTGCAGTTTCCATACAGCTCTTTGAGTTTCTAGCTCACTGTTCTGTTATGATTTTAACTCAAACTGCAATTAACTAAAGGATAACTCCTACAAAAGCAGTAAGCACTGATCTATTTACATTATATGTACTTTCTGATCTGCATAGCACCTGTTCTTTGCAGCTGGCATATTGACCGTCTACGCTACCTTATAGGGAGATAAAACTTCCACTGGACAAACTGGTTCCCTCTCCAGAAGGACCATTAATAATGGGAGTTATCTTGACATTTTAATTGTTGAAAATTGCTGGAGGAAAGGAATGTGGCAGCAGGTGCTTTTAAAACTATAGCTCGGCGCCCCAACCTGAAGTCCACGCCTGGTGCGGTGGCACTGCCCTAGAACCGGCCCTGTCCTGCAGCCGCATGTCACTGCTGTGATGGTGTGACACTGCACAACTGCAAACGTTATTCTGTCTAGATGGATGACTGCCTGATGCCTCTTTAATTACGAGTTCTCTGAAGTACCTCAGCCTTGTCCGAAGGCGGTGGGGTTGAAATCAAGTGTTCAACACTAACAAGTGATCCTGGTATTCTTGGCAACTACGACCTCTGCTCAACCCAGGATGGGCTCTCTGACTGCAGAAAACAACAGGTTCTGCACAGCTCGAGTTGTTCTCTGTCATATTAACTGAGAGAGCGCCTCACGCCATAGCAGAGCGAATTATTTATGTGTGGCATTGAATACTGGCACAGTGATGCGGGGAAAAGGCATTATTTTGCATTACCCTACCCTGTGATGCATGGTACTTGCCAGAGCCTGTGTCCCACAGTAGTGGCTAACCTGGAGCCAACCTGTCAGAGTGACCCCCAGGGCTGGCTCGTGGGGCACAGAAGGGGCGGGGCGGTGTGCGAGGGAGATGTGAATAAAAAATTACACTTGCCTCCCTTGCCGCACTGTGCCACTCCATCCACTTCTTCTCTGCTGACTGCAGGCACTGGCTCCCAGCCTGCCCTACGGCCAATCCTGGCACTGCTCAAGGCAGTGTCAGGATTGGCTGGGAGCGCCCAGCCAGGGTGCTCCCAGGCTGACTGGGAGCATGTGCAGGCTCTCTCCAGCCCAGCAACTGTGTTGCTGGGCTGGAGAGAGTCTACTGTGCATGTGTGTTTGTTTGGCCGGCCAGAGACGGCTGGCCAAACACACATGCGCTCTGAGGGGGAATGCTCTGTGCAACCCCCTCCAGTGCTCGTCACCCCTGTGGCCCCGTCCCTTTTCAAGAAAACGAAAATAAACACAGTTTATTATTGTTTTCTTGAAAAGGTTTTGCAGCTGCCGCTGCTGGCAAGGGCAACACTCCTCCGCCGTAATGGAAGAGCCGTCACTGGGGACCCTCCATTGAAGCCAAGACCAATGAATATCTGCGAGATATGGGGTGCTCAGGGGGCCCTCATTATATTCTGCCAGCAGTGGGAGGTGATTATTTGGTGTTTCGCCACTGCCTTGGAGCACAGACATGGCACAAGGATTTCTGGTCCCATCAAAGCCCTTCTAATAGTCTTCTGCACGTGGGGTTACTTGTAATGCACGGTCAGGCTTAGACCTCTGCCTTAGCACATTACAATAAAACTTCTAAGAAGTAAAGCTGCGGGCTAATGTGAACTTTCCATTGCTTTTTGAATGGTTACTGGGGAGACCCATACTCGTGTTTTAAAAATGAGGGCTCAAACCTCCAAATACGGGTTACTTGAGAGCTATGGTTGTTACCTGCACATGTACAGCTCCTTCTACCTTCAGTTGGGCACTCTAGATGGGCATCCTGCTTTTTTCTAATTTGGGCGTCCTTTTTTTTTTTTTTTTTTAACAGTTTTAGCATTTGCATCCAATAGTTGTTTAGTAGTCTTTACTTAGAGATTTGTTGAATGTCTAGTTTAATCACGGCTGGTGTTGGTTCATGTGAAAGTAACCTGACTTCCATCCTGCTGAAGTTCTTTGCAGAATGTGATCTGCACACATGGTTTAGTTATGTCAGGGTGGTCCTACAGGAACCTTGTCAAGTTAATATTTATATATTTTTCTTTTCTGTATAACATTGACCAAATTCACTTTAAAAGTTTACGCATCGTATATATCATGCAGAGGAGTGGTGTGTTATGAATAAACATACACACACTTTCTGAATACCTCTGTCTCTCACACACACACACACACACACACACACACACACACACACACACCCTTACTCATGCACACACCTTAACTCACCTTCTCTGACACACACATGTGCGGGTGACACCAGTCCTAAATAATATGTTGGGGAGACTTCTCAAGTTAGGCAGTATGCACATGAGATCATGGTGCATGATATTGTGTGTAACATTACAGGAAGTGGTATCACTGCCCATGACTTCACAGGAAGTGACATTGCAAGAGGTGACATCAGTCCTCCCACGTATGCTTAGCCTGTCCACCATGAGTATATTTGAGTGCACAAGATTTAATAAATAAAAGCTGTTCAGTATTTAAGTCCGTTACATGATTTCCATGCATGTAGGAATTAACAGCTCAAATGTTGATGACTTTTAGTGACTAACTACAGTAGAGAAGCCACTAAGTGCTACAACATAGGCATACCAAACATGACCCCAAGAACAAAACACATTTCAAGCATTGGATTAAAAATACTATGAACCATAATTGTGAATATCACAACTATAAAATGTATTTACATACCTAGCATACCACCACTGTATACACTGACCAGTTTAACCCACTTTGATCATTATTTCAAGCATGACAAGAAATAAGTTACTTACCTGTAACTGTAGTTCTCCAGTATTGGAAGCTTTCATAGATTCACATGCTTGAATACTTCCCCGTTGTCGAGATGGGAGTCTCCGGTGGAATATAAAAACTAGGCCTGAAAATGTGTGCACACAATACATGGACTAGGCCTCAATAGAATAACCCATCATAGTCGTTTTGTAAATAGACCCAAACTCAAACTTTAACCAATCAGATTGCCTCACCCCTTTAGAACCTCCTGTGAGGAGTTGCCTTCCCTCAGATTTTCCAAGCATAAGTGCTGTAATAACAAAGAACACTGAAGAGAGAAGGTGAGCTCCTCCGGGGAAACCTTTTTAAACATACATGTATATGCAAGAAAGGTACGTTAATACTGAACAGAAAATGTGATATTATATCAGAAGCGGATGGTGGGAAACAAACAGCTCACCTTATCTGAACAAATGTCTAAGAACTGCTTGATCCACTGCAGCATCACAGAGCGTCACATCATCCAGGCAGTAATGCTTAGTGAAGGCGTGCGTTGTTCTCCACATGGCTGCTCGACAAATGTCTGGCAAAGATACCCTAGAGAAGAGTGCACAAGAAGTGGACACTGCTCGGGTAGAATGTGCACAAACCTTAGTGTCCAGGGGTCGACCAGCCTTCTGATGGCAAAAGGCTAAGGCACTTGAAATCCATCTAGAAATTGTTTGTTTAGTAACACGATGCCCTCTTCTGGGTGCACTAAATGCTACAAACAGTTGACTGCACTTCCTGATCGAGGATGTTTGCTGCAAATAAAATGTAAGGCCTCGTTTGACATCCAAGGAATGCAGCAATCTTTCTGACCCAGTCTGAGGCTGTGGAAAGAAAGTCTTTAGCACTCCTGGCTCATTAATGTGGATGTCAGATGGTACTTTGGGAATTAATTTTGGGTTAGTCCGTAGGATGACTTTATCATCTGTAAACTTCATGAAAGGTTCCTGGATGGTAAAGGCTTAGATCTCGCTTACTCTGAGCAGATGTTAACACTAAGAGGAGCGCTACCTTCCAGGTAAGATACTTAGGGGGTCATTTTGACCCTGGCGGTCCGAGACCGCCAGGGCTAAAATGATGGAATCACCGCCAACAGGCTGGCGGTGCTTCCTGGCCTATTACGACCGCGGCGGTAGCGCCGCGGTCGCACCGCCGGGGCCGGCGGTTTACCGCCGTTTTAGCCCCGGCGGTGATAATCCGCCAGGGCAGGGCTGCAAGCAGTGCTGCCCTGGGGATTATGACACCACTACCGCCAGCCTGTTTCTGGCGGTTTGCACCGCCAGGAAGAGGTTGGCGGTAAGGGGTTTCCTAGGGCCCCCTAACAGGGCCCCGGCCAGCGCGACGGGTGCAACTGCACCCGTCGCACGGCCGCAACACCGCCGGCTCCTATGTTGCAGCCTCATTCCCGCCGGCCCAGCGGGAATGTCGTGATGTGGGCCGCGGGAGTGCGGCCACATTGGCGGCCGCACAGCGGTTACTGCTGTAATGACCCCCTTAATGTCTGATTTATGAATAGGCTCGAATGGTTCCTTCATCAACTGACTCAGCACTGTATTCAGCTGCCAAGATGGAGGAGGTCGTTTGGCTGAAGGAAAGGATCGGAACAAACCTTTCATAAACTGCTTGATAAGCCGATGAGACCAGAGGGGCGGTCCTTTGGATAGTCGTCTATATCTGGAGATGGCAGCTAGGTGAACCTTAATGGATGCATGCACGAGACCAGACCTCGCCAGATGGAGAAGGTACGGTAAGACCTGCTCTGGAGCAGATGTAAGCGGATGAATGCCATTTGTAGCACACCATAAACAAAAAGTTAAAAATTTTAAGGTATACGTTTTATTAGTGCTATCGGCATGTGCTTTGGCTAAAATGGTTTGACAGTCAACGGGACTATTTAGATGGCCGAATTCATTGAACTCAGGAGCCACGCACATAATCTGAGAGACTTGGAATCCGGATGCCTCACTTGGCCCTGGCTGATGGTGAGCAGGTCTGGTATAGGTGCTAACCTGATGGGAGGACAAAAAGACAGCAACAGAAGCTCTGTGTACTGCGGTTGACGTGGCCAGGCTGGAGCATTTAGAATTATCTGCAGGGCTCCGATTTGATCTTGCTGATGACCTGTGGAAGAAGAGGCATCGGAGGAAAGGCGTAAGCATAAATCCCTGACCATGCTATCGAAAGGGCATTTCCCCACAACCCTGGTTGGTGATGCCAGCTTGCATAAAACCGGCATTTCGTGTTCTAAGATGTCGTGAAGAGGTACAGGTTTGGTGTTCCCCACTTGCGAAATATTGCATCAAGCGTTGTCTGGTTCAGTTCCCACTCGTGTGAAGATGTTCCGAGCCCACTTAGTGAGTCTGCTGTGGTGTTGCTGACTCACGGAAGATGTTCCGTTCGTATGTGCACCGAATTCTGAATGCACCTGGTCCAGATGACTTGAGCTTCTGTGGACAGCAAATGAGACCAAGTTCCACACTGTTTGTTTATGTAGTGCATGGTGGTTGTATTTTCCGTCCAGACAAGCACTGATGCACCTCGTATTCTCCATAGAAACGCTAACAGTGCAAGGTCACAGCTCTGAGCTCGAGGAGGTTGATGTGCAGGGTAGCATGAGAATGGGGCCACCTGCCGCTGACCTGAAGATATTGGAGACATGCTCCCCATCCCTCTATCGAAGCATCTGTTGTGAACATAAACAGAGGGATCTGAGCCAAGAATTCTAGACCTTCTGAGACGTTTGCCGGTGTTGACCACCAATGGAGGGAGTCGACCATCTTTGTCGTTATCTGAATAGGAACCTTGCGTCTGTTTCCACTGTTTGTTGAGCTCTTCCTGAAGAGGGCACATCTGAAGGCGACAGTGTGGAACTAGATTGATACAGGAGGACATCATCCCCAGTAATGACTTGAACTTTCAAACTGAAAGAAACTTTTTTCTTCAAACTGTATCCGCCAGGGTCAGAAGCTTGAGTTGACGTTCCTTGGCTGGGAAAGCCTTCACTAGAGTTGTGTCCAATATAGCACCCAGAAATACTATCCTTCTGGTAGGCTGAAGCTGGGACATGTCTCTGTTGGGAGTGAGATGTAGTTGCTGGAAGAGACTTAACGTGGTCCTGAGAGAGTGGCATAGGGTAGAGATGTCCGGAGCCTTCAGCAACCAGTCGTCCAGATATGGGAATATCTGGTGTTTAAAATGTCTCAGATATGCTGCAACAGGGGCTAAGCATTTTGTGGAAATCCGGGGAGCGGATTTGAGTCCGAAAGGTAGCACTTTGAATTGAAAGTGCCAGCCGGCTACAATGAATCTTAAAAAATTTCTGTGGGGCTGCCTTTGAATAACTTTAAAGTGCAGATTCCCTTTGAGTACAGAAATATGGAGTTTGAAGTCTCTGAACTCACAATTTAAAAATACATCCTTTAGTGAAGTTGTTTTTTAGATTGTTATTTGAAAATACCACTTTTAGAAAGTAGACCTTTTCTTGCTTAAACCATTTTTTAAAATAAAATCTCTTTATTAATTTTATACATACATCATGTAACATTGAGGGTCGACTTACGATGTGATTTATTTTAGTGAGTCACAGATTATATAGCATTTCATAGCTGGGAGGGTGAAGGGAGAGGGACACTTACAATATGCGTTCGAATGTATTCAGTAGCTAAATAAAAAATTTAAGTTAGGGGATTAAGGGATTTAAGAGAGAATAGACATCCAGGTTTATGTTCTAAGCATTGCAAAAAACAGTGAATCACACCGACCCAGGGACCAAGAACTGCACCTCACAAATTCGCATTTTTAACTTATCTTGCTTCCGTGTCTCCTGTTGGTGTGAGGGTATCTGCATGTCGTGTGTAGAAGGCTGCTTATTTGTATATGCAGTGCGAGTCGATCTTGGGAGGGGAGATTTACTGCTTCTTCAGAGCAGCTGCACTGGGAGTTCTAAACTGCAAATATACCCGCTTGTGTGTTTCAGCTATTTACTGTTAACTTGACATTATTATTCAGTGTTGTCCTTCCTTGATGATTGCTGTGTTTTCAGTAATGGATCAGGGTGGGTATGTGTCATCTTTGGCATCTAGTTGTGACATAATGTTGTTCCAACACCCTAGTCACTTAACTCCCAATCCTTTGTCTCGTAAGGATTGAAGAGTATGTACCTCCGCTTTCGTCCACTTTAATAGGTCACTCTGCTACCTACTTATAGTTGGTGCCCCGGGTGCTTTTCCATTGCATAGCTATGAGAAGTTTAAGTAGAACAAACGCTAGGCCTATGCGCCTGTGTTTCTGCTGTTCTGGCTTTGATCTGGGGCATATTCCCAACAAACAAGACTCTGGTGTGGTGTGGAGTGTGTGGTCAACCAGATCACTCATCAGGGAAGTTATGTCATGCCAGGTTCTCTGTATGAGTGGACACGACCACACCATGCGATAAAAGTTGGCATCAGGATCCCCACAGCATGGACATTCATAGCTAGTGTGAGGGACCATACAGTGGAGGCGATGTGGAGATAAGTAAGTTTGGTGTAAATAATTAACTTGAGTGAATCGAAATCTAGAGTTTTTCGACACTTCCTTTGTCATTTGAATCGCTGTGGACCATGCAGTTTGTGTTAAGGGTGCTTGGAGAACCCTATCCCACCATGCTCAAGCTCCCTCTTTCATTGAGTCAATACTTCCCAGTAGAGAGCAGTATAATAGAAACACAGTGTGTTTGGGATCTGTGTTAGACGATATAGTGTGGAGTATATCCGAGGTCGGGGGTTCAGTATCTCTGCACTGCCAGATTTTCTGTATGTGCTGTTTCAGCGCACTGTAGGTCAGGAAACGCCCCGGGCCCATGGCATGAGTTTCGGTTAGCTCCGATCTCTGAATAGGTCACCTATAATATGTATCTCCAGCGGCAACCACGGCTCCAGTGTATATTGTGCGTGTAATTTCCTAACACCTGGTGCATCGAACAGTGGGATCTTGGGTTGGTAAGGGAGGGCTGGAACTCTTTTGCGGACATAGCTATTCCAACAAGTACGTGCCACCACCATTAGGCTATTACCATGTGTAGGAGGAGTTGTATGGTCTAATAGCCATGCGAGGGTCCTAGTTCTGCCCAGTGTCTACCGTCTGTGATTCAGCACTCAAGGGATTCATGAGCCACTGGAGAGGCCACTGCAATTGTGCTGCTGCACAATATAGTTCATAGTTGGGCATGCTGAGGCCTCCTTCATTAGAGGTTGATCTGTCCCTGTTAGTGCCACTCGGCGGCGGCCATTGCCCCATATTAAATTAAGCATCAACCCATTCAGAATGCAACAAAAAAAAGAGCGCGCCACGGTCAAAGGTAGTGCAGTAAAGAAATATAACAATCATGGAAGTATTATCATTTTAGCAATAGCCACACGTCCCAAAGGCGACAGTAGCAGCGACCCTCAAAGGCAACGATCCCTTAATCGCACGTAACGCCCGGCCTGAGTTGCCTTCTAGTAAGTCATCTTTTGTGTGATAGATTTGAATGCCAAGATATTTAAAAGTGGAGGGGCTCTAGTGAAGCCCGCAGAGCGAGAGGTCAGGTCGCGGGTGTTCCGGAGTTGGAGTCAGGGGGAATAAGCACGATTTATAGATTTCCAAAGTGTTCTAATAAATTTAGTAGCTCCGGTAGAGCCGATGTGCCGTTGCGTAAGTATATCAACGCATCGTCAGCGTGAAGAGAGACTACATGCTGTTTGTCACCCTCAGGTTTCCCCTATAGTAATGCCCGTGATCGGAGTTGAACCGCTAGTGGTTCCATAGCTAGTGCAAATAGTAGAGGTGATAATGGGCATCCCTGTCTAGTGCCGTGACCTACGGGGAAACTTCGGGAGATAATTCGACCTGTTTTAACGCGGGCTATGGGGTTAGAGTATAATTTCTGATCCTTTTGAGGAATTCTTGCCCAAAGCCCAGCCTACATAGCGCTTCTTTTAGGAAGGACCATCCTAGTGCATTGAATGATTTGTCAATAGCCAATGATACCGCAAGTCTATCATAGTTGCCCTCGTGGGTATCCATCATTGATCTAGAAAAGTCTCCAAGTTTAAGAAAGTATTCCTTCCTGGAATAAAACCAGATTGGTCTTCATGAACCAGGTGTGTCATTAATGGAAGCAATCTATTTGCAAGGACCTTACCTAATATCTTGCAATCTAGGTTTAGCAGTGAAAGAGGTCAGATCTCACATCTAGGGCATCTCGACCTGGCTTAGGTAGAACTACAATCAAGGCTTCGCGTTGTCTATAAGTCGTCCCTGTAGCTGTGCTTCATGTAGAACTTCTAGGTACGGTGGTAGCAGCTGTTTTGCAAACATTGCATAATATTCTACCGGTAGACCATCCATACCTGGAGTCTTGTTGCGAGCTAGCTGTTGTAAGGCTGTGTTGATCTCGTTGGTTGTTATAGGTGTATCTAGTTCTGGGCGCTGTGTTGGCGTGAGGTGAGTAAGAGTGATTGAGTTGAAGAAGTCCTCTAGTTGCCTTTTTGGGCGGTCTGGCTTTGCTGCATAAAATGTACTATAATATTGTCTAAAGGTGTCATTTATAGCTATTTGAGTGTTAACTACTGTTCCATCTTCTAGTCTTATCGCACCAATGGGTGTCCTATGTTGCTCGGTCCTAGTCAGCCACGCCAGCAGTCTACCAGAGCGATCACCCTCTGCATGTGTTTTGGCAATATAATGATGATAGTCGTAAATATGCAGTCGCTTATCTAGTTGTTGGTGATGTACACGATGTTCGCAAATAGTATCCAAGACTATCCATTGCTGTTCTGTTAAGTGTTCCATTCTGCGTAGTTCTGCCTCCATTTCTTTAGGTCTCTCCAGTGCACGCCCTACTGCCCTGTGGCAGAGAGACAGTGTCCTCTGACTACCACTTTATGTGCATCCCATTCCATAGCACGCGTCACAGCAGACCCACCATTTATATCAAAATAATCTGAGATGCAAGTGAGCAGCTGCTTGCTGATGGGGGGGGGGGGGGGGGGTCTGTCAGCAAGTCGGTGCGCAATCACCACGTTGGCACCGAAGTGCTTGGTTGGCCACAGCACATGCTAACCCTGAGTGGACAGTGGTCAGACAGTGTCTTAGCCAAGTAGTCTGCCCTTGAGGTCAGCCCTATGGAGCTTAACATTAGGTCTATGCGAGTGTGTAGTGTGTGGACTGGTGAGTAGAAAGGGTATTCTCTATCTTGCGGATGTAATTAGCACCATATATCTTGAAGACCACACTCCGACATCCAGTGGCGCAATTCACCCGCCAATGTACAGCTGGGAGCACCCGCCAGCGCTGTCGAGATCTGCCCCTATCTACATCCGCTGCACAATTAAAGTCACCCCCCCCAGATACAGCTAGCAGTTGGATCCCGAAAGAGTGCAGGTGTGATTGATCATGGAAAATCTCCTTGTTTTGAGTTAGGAGCATATATTCCGACTATAGATAGTGAGTGGCCACCTAGCGAGCACTCCAGGAGCACATTCCTACCATCTTTATCTACTACTGTGTGATCTACCACAAAGGGGACCTCCTGAACTACCCAAATCAGTACCCTTTTTGCAAAAGCTGATGTGGATGTGCCATAAACCTTACTGCGCCACTTGGTTCTAATGTTATGGAGGGCTAGGTCGGTGAGATGCGTTTCTTGCAGGAACGCTATATGGATATTGTGACGTTTTAAGTACGCATGCACCCTATTGCGCTTGCCAGGATTAGCCATACCCCTCACATTCCATGTAACTATGTTATAGCTTTGTGTCTGCATGAGTACATAATGTTATCTAACACTCGTGGGGCTCGAGCAAAGTTGGCCCATTGTCATATCACCCCTCCAGCCCAATTGCTCAACATTAGAATCAAAATTCCTGCAGAACATGAAACACAACTAGTAACTGAATGCCCAACAGGGCTATGGCCAACAGGGCCAAATATGCCCAACACCTATTGAACACAACAGGTGTCGTCCTGGGCAACGGTTTTCATATGTTCCATACGGAAGTCCACTCCAGGGTTGGGGGCAGTGGTTGGGGTCAGGCATCACGTTCCTGTCAGCCCCCCTTTTCCCCTTTGTTATCTGCAGGTGGTATTTGTGTTTAGTTTGCCAACTGCAGCGTACAAGTCTCAGATGAATAGGCCGATTTGACTGCCAATGGGGGAGCAGTGTCACCACCAACTGTACATCTGGCACAAGAGCAGGGAGCCAGCTCTCCAGTCCGCTTGGGGTTGGTAGTTTCTATATCCATTGTAACAGCCAAATGGTAGTCTACCATTAATCACATGTGGCACGAGAGATCGTCTGCTGATCGCTGTGTTACAGCCGGGCCCGACGGAGAAAGAGTCATGAAGCTGCTAGCGCAACCCATTCAGGAGTCAGAGTCCTATCCTCTGTCGTCTTGGAGGGCAGCATAAGAGTTAGAGGAAATTTGAGTCGCCTTAACCAATGCCTGTGCTTGGCCCATGGCCGCCTGTGCTCTGGAGGGACGCAGCCTGCTACCGGTTTTCCCCTTTCGACGGGGTTGGGATGTCAGTCATATTTTGTCTGGTGTGTCATCACCCTGAGGCACAACCAGGCCCTTGGTGTGCGCCCATGTCCATGCATCCTTTGGGGTTGGAAAAATGTGTCTTCCTCTTGTCGACTACTAGTAGGTGCGCCGGGTAAAGCAAGGAGTATACAGTGTTGCAGTTGCGTAGAAGTTGTTTGATTTTTATGTAAGAAGTTTGTTTACGTTGCACCTCCATAGTGTAATCCAGGTAGGCCATTATGGCGGAATTTTCAGAATTCCAAGGGCCATGTGTGTGGAAGCGTTGAAGTATGAGGTCACGATCTCGGAAGTTGAGGAGGCGAGCTATCAGAGGCCGTGGTGGAGTCCCTGGCCTGGGTGGTTTCCCTGGGATCCTACGTGCACGTTCTGTTGAGAAGAAAGGAGGTACATCAAAGCTCAGAACCGTGATCCTCAGCCATTGTTCTATGAATGGTTCAGCTTTAGGTGATTCCGCCCTTTCTGTAAATCCCAAAAAGCGAATGTTGTTCCTGCAGGAGCGTCCTTCTGCGTCTTCAGCCCTGTGCTGCAAAAGTGAAACCTCCGCCTCATATTGCGACACCTGGCTTTGAATGTTTGTAACACCTGGCTGTACCTCAACTAGTGATGTCTCATTAGCAGACACTCTTTCAGCCAACTTGTGGTGTTCCACTCGAAGTTGACCTCCTGTGTTAGTGTCTATTTTCCCTTCCAGAGCCATTTTTGTGTCTACTACGGCCTAGAGCAGTTTATCGAATTGAGCAGAGTGTGCCGGCAGGGTCCTTTTTAACTGCTGGAGGGTCACCACAGCGTCCTGAGTGGTGGTAGTGGATAGAGGTATACCTCCCTCAGCCAGCAGCGACTGCCGTATATTCTTAGGCTTAACCCTGGGTGCGGTCGCGCTAGCAAATGCCTGTGTGTTGAATGTTGGTCCCAGATGTAGATTAATTGAGTCTATATTAGTGTGCAAGGATCGGTTTCGTTCCTATCTCCAGCAGTAGGACGCCTTACCCTTGCTTAATGTGATTCACCCTATGTGGCTGTATTCATATGGTGTCCTTCAGCGGCACAGTTTGTACCTTATCATATTTCAGCAACTTTGGTGGAACTGCAATAGCACCCAGATAGTCTAATGCATTTGTTGTTGGTGTATCTTGAGGGTGTATTTGCCGCGATGTGGCTCTAGTATTATAGCGCGTCCCCCCCAGTTTGTCTCCTACCTTCCGATCAGGAATGTCAGGGGCTCTTTGCTGCCCACTTCAGCGAGTAGCAGCGGAGTGCCTCGCTGGTCACACTGCGTGGGGACACCCGGCAACGTTGCGGCGTCTGTCGGCAGAATGGGAGGAGGGGGGCCTCATCGCAGCGCCGGGTGGAGGTGCAGGAGCACGGGGCAACGCTCACCTCTCCTGCGGCGTGCACCGGTCCCAGACTCTGGCCCTTTTGGGGATCCCAGCTCGTTTGGGCTGTGCTGCCACCTCCAGATGCAGAGCCCGTCCCACGCCGCCCCCAGGGGCGCCTAAGTGTGTCTCAGCCCGGTCTGCCAGCTTGCAAGCTTGCTCAGTCTTGCCGGCCGCTGGGAACGAAGTTTACTGCAAGACTCCGCCCTCATTCAGCACTCAATCTCTCAGGCCATCCCAGCAGTGCGGGCCTCCTGTCGCTGGTTACAGCCTCTCCTTCTGACACCGGCGCCACAGCCTGCACCGTGGCCTGTGGACATCGCTTGTGAGGATCACGAAGCACTGTCCTGTCCGGCACCACAGCCCCGGTCTACCGACACCAGCACCATCGGCTCCAGTGTCATCAACAGACATCCCTGTCTGTACCACAACTCATAAACTCCGCCCGGAGCCGCGCCGCCGACTTGGGCCTACTGACAACAGCGCTTCAGCAACGATGACGTCGCTGCCTGCACAGTAACCTGCTGACACTGCACATCGCATCGCCCCACTTCACACTGCAGCCCTGGTCTTGCCTACGCCGCTGGAGGCTGTCACCGAGTTGCTGCCTGCACTGTGACCTGTGGGCACCGCATGTCGCATCGTCCCGCTTCGCACCACAACGCCATCCACGCCAGCGCTTCTGACTTCATCAGCATGGAGTTCGATCTGCAACGCATGTGACTTCAAGGGCCCGGTGACTCCTGCACAGACACTGCGATGCCAGCGACGCCACTCTCCAGAGCTCCCTGCGAGGATCATGATGCCCTGCAATTCCAAGGTACTGTTTGCAGCTCTTCCCAACACCGTAGCCGGCCCGTGATGCAGCAATGGCGTGAACTGTTGGTTTTGTTGATCACGAAGCCGCGATAGCCCCAGGTGGACCTATCGACTTCAAGGAACTGTATTTCTAAGTTAAATCTTACAAAATTCATATCTTTAGCACTGTATGTTGGATTTCATTTCATGAAGGATTTTGCTCGTTGTGGTCTTGTTTTACACAGATAAATATTGGCTACTTTTCTAAAACTGGTGTGGTGTCCTTTTGTAGTGTTTTCACTGTGTTACTGTGTGTTATGTGCAAATGCTTTACACATTGCTTCTGATAGAAGCCTGACTGCTCGTGCCAAGCTACCAAGGGGGTGACCAGGGGTTATCTGAGCGAGTATCTCCCTTATCCTGACTAGAGTCAGGGTCTCTACTTGGACAGGGTGCAAACCGATTGCCAACCAGAGACCCCATTTCCAACACTCACTATACAAATAAGTTAACTACCCGCTGCCTCTAAAATGTCCCCCCTCCCAAACTTAAACCTGCAAGGCTATGTCCACTCCTGGGCTAAACTTCCTCACTTGAGGCCTTTAACCTCCCATACAGTTTCACTGTGACTAGTAACCTCTAACTAAGTTAACCTAATAATGGACCTTAAACTTCCTGCCTCGTCCAGGTGTGCACCTGTATACCAGTTCCCTTCCAGCTGGTATTGCCGCTGTCAACAACAAGAAATATGCCTAACCCATGTCAACATCTCAGACAACCACCCACAAAAAGGAGCCCTGTCTTGACTTTTTCTGCCCCCGTGCCCTCTAGTGCATATTTAGAGCCCTGGGCACTACCTTTCATAGCTGTAATAAGTAAAGTTCCATGCCATAGAATGACATATGCACTCCATCCCAGCGGAAAAACTCCAAAGCGTCATACCTTAAGTCTGTGTGCTTGATTTTACTAATACTTCTCTCACTGCAAAAGGTCCTCATCTCTTTGTTTATTTTTCTCATTGTCTTTTCTACTGCTACTGGCTTTGGAGGCCTCCCATCAGATTCTCCTGGATATAAACTTTGTCCACATCATGTGGCATCCTGACCACTGCCATTGTATTTCTAATGAATCATCTTTCAGCGCTCGCAAGAGTGCTACCCCTTTCTCTCCCACAATGTCATTCTCGCTTAAGTGCACCAACAATATATCAGGACACTTCCCTCCTACCAACAACCGGTTCAAAGAAGGTAACAGTTCCTTCCATCTCATGCCCCTTTGTCATGCCAGAGAACTTTCAACATTGTAGGGTCGAGGCCCAATTTGGCGCCATGGCTTTTCTGCTTTGCCTCTCTTTTCGCCTCCTTTATGTATGAATGTACTACTATTGACAAGAATAAGCCATTTACCTCAGGGCCTGAAAAACAACGGCAATTGGAAAAAAAAATGTCATAGCAACAAACCTCTCCCCCGCACATAACGGTAGAAGCAATCAGACACCTGATGTTTTCCCTACTCCAGCCCCATCTACCTGCCTCTGTTGCCATTCCTATGTGGAATGAGTGTGTTCTATATCCCTTCGCATCCACACCTATGTGCATCAGTCCCTTGCGTAATACAGACAGTAACTGGAAAGCTGTCCCCGGCTTGCCGTCCAAGTGCTAAAAGACCCTACCTATAACTGCCATAGACCTTGCACGCAGTGTGGCAGCCAAGTTAACCATTCAAAGGTTGGCTGCTGGGTACCTACGAAGCAGGACCAATCTACCTTGCACCCTCTGATCTGTTTTTGACTTATGGAGCATACTTGTAGACCTGCCTCACATTGGCGCACCTCCACCCAAAGGACACCTCTACTCCCTCTACCCCCTAAGAGCTCAAACACTTGAAATGCTCCAAAATCATCCAGGTCTTCAATTTTGTAAACAAAACCTGTTTGGCCTAGCTCACGCACACATGAAGACTCCTGTTAGTGGTTTTCTTCTAGAAAATGAGTCATGTGTGTGTGAACTGTGCATCAAGAAAAAGCCCATTGGAGGAATGTGCTAAAAACGTTCAAATAATGCACGTGAAATTGAGCAAGCCATCAATAGCACTTTATCAGCGTACCATTGGTCTTCAAATTGAATACCCAACAGCTGAAAGTTGTCTGGATGGAACAGGAGCAAGTCAAAAGCCGTCTTAATGTCACTCTTTGCCATCAATGCACCCCTACTGATGTTCTCTCCTATGACCAGGGCCACGTTAATTGAAGAATATTTAACTGAGGACTGGTTCTTGGGAATGAAATCATTAATGGAGGTGCCCTCTGGCCACGACAGGTGTTGAATTAGCCTGAACTGCCCTTTCTTCTTATTCGGTACCACTGCAATAGGTGACACCATCAAGTCTGCCATGGGACAGTCGTCAAATGGCCAGCCATCCTCCCCTGCTGAATCTCCTTCAGCTATTTCTCCCTCACTACATGTTCGGGGGAGCTCACTAATTTGAGATTGTTGACCCACCTGCGCATACTCTGTGTCCGGTATCCCAATCAGAACCCCCAAGGGAACCCTGGCATAAATACGAAAGGCTGCCATCCATTTCTCACTTGTCAAGAGGACCTCAGGACGCTTGGGGAGTTCGGTTTCCTCCTCTTTTGAGTCTTTGCCCTCAACTCCCTATATAAATATTTCAACATTTTCCCCATTCCAGACTTTCTCCTTGATTGCTGGCATACGGTGTGCCCCGAATAGCTTTGAAGCCCTCATGCAGGGCAGCTTCTTGATTTTTAATTCCTTGCTCCTTGGGCCTTCCACCTTGTCCCCTGCCTTATTACCCTCTTCCACCCCTTCTCTGTCCTTGCCTTTGTGTCTGCCCCCACTTGTTCTTGTACTCCTGGTTTGATGTTCCTGTACCCCGAAGTCACAGTGGGCATCCCCAGCGAACTCTGTTTCTCCATGCCTACCTCTATGTCAGTCACATAAAACCCTTTTTCGTAACCGGACATGCCCCCTTTCTGCAACTCCTTCACATTAACTCCAATGGAAACCATTGTAGCTGCCATGTGCACACCTGTGCGATTCTTACCTGGCATCAAGGTAGGTTTCTGTGCTGGAGTCTACCTCCTCACAATCTGTGCCCTCCTGTCTGTGACCTCCTGTCCTCCATGTTGCTGTCTCCTCATGCTTGAATTCTGTAAGCCCCTATCCAAAAGTTGATGAGTCTCCCTCCTCCCTCCCTGCCCACCTTCTCCCTGTCGCCACCATATTATTTATCTACACACGTTTGTTCACATCTTTCACCAATTCCCCTTCCTCCAGGCTCTCCTCGTCATAGGCTTAGACTGTGACTTCAGGGTTTGGATTAAAGAATGTTGCAGCAGGGTATCACATTTGCTTGCACTGAATCTGGAATGAGGAGTTCAGGATGAGCAGCAGTGCATGGATTCCATTGTTGAGTCAGTTTTCAGTGGGTGTTAGCTGAATTAGGATGGAGACAGAGTTTGCAATCAGATTAAATGTTGTTTGAGGTGGGTTGATTGAAGATGAGTAGATTGTTCTTGGAAGAAAATGCTTAACAGCATCTGAGGGATAAGTTGGCATTGGATGGAGGTTTGCTGAGGCATCTAGCAATATTGGTGGTACTTTTGGGCACAAACATTGAAGGCAGAAGACTTCGGCAGAGAAGGCAATGAAAAGATGTGTGCATGAAGATTTTTGGTAGGCGGCTCTAAATTAAGAGGCAGATTTGTCTTTTTTGTGAGGAATTGTAGTGAACGTTTGATCTCTGACATCTCAGGCAAACGTCCAGTGTCCCATGAGGCTGGTGTAAGAAAATAAGATATTCCCAGTGCTTAGACTTGTAGCAAGCATTCCTCCCATCACCTTTTGTGTGGTGGGTCCTATGCTGCAGGAGCCAAGCTACCCCAGACTGAAGCAGCCCAATCAGGGTGAAACTGGCCCCAGGATGCTTGTGTTCTGGTTCAGGGAGGGCCTGGCAGTTCAGGCTGGACTGTTCCTATTGGAGCAAGATCAATAGTAATTTGCATATGGTTGGGTCCAAACTGAGGTAGCATGGTAGGCAAAAGAACATTGGGTTGGAATGCTACGTGCGATTGCCAGTGGTCATACTTGTTGCAAGCATTCTTGCCATCACCTTCTGGGATTTGGTGAAGAAGTGTCCATTGCTTTGGATGTGGCTGGGCCTTTCCGTGTGTTTGGCAGAAGGTCTAAGTTTGCTGTAGTGATGCTGGATTCTTTTTTTCAAATGTCTGATGATGCCCAGTTTGTTCAATGTGTTTTCTCTTGCTTGCTAATCGTTTTAATAAGGGATATATTTAACCATGTGGGTCACCTTAAGGAGGTGATGACTGATAATGGTCTATTGGAAATGTAGGGATTCTGCCCTTGCAAAATTATATACCTAATTATTATTATTTTTGTCTGCCCTGAGAGGAAATTACAGCCCTACACCCCCCCAACAGTGTTGGTACAAAGAGGAAAAACTGGAGACCAACAAAATGTTCTGGTAAGTACTTTATCTGTAACAGGACTGGGCATAACAGGGGAACAGATATTAAGGTGCTCCATGCCAAATTATTCATCGACAACTGTAAACTCATCCAAGACCATGCTCGCATTCCACTCAAGCGTTTTGCTATTCCCCACACTCCACACATTCCACAGTCTTAACCCACACTATCCAGACACTACACACCTTCTCCCAACCAAAAACAAAATCAGAAGATTTAATAAAGAGAAATAACAAAATAATTTCATAATGCCTTCACAATCACCTACAGGAAGGCTGGAGATCAAAGCAACACATATTCCTTAAACTTCACGGGTCCTACATCTTACACAGTGTCCAACCTCAGTGTCTCCAAAGAAACACTTCACCAGCAGCAACTCTCTTGAATGGTTTAGCAGCGTCCTTGACTTGGCAACACATAATTGTTTACCATCTCAATGCTTCTGAGAATCTGGAACCTCAATTCTTAGGAAAACATTTTCCTGGCCATTATTATATTATCTTTGTTCATCCAAACCATTAAACATTTGATACCCTCATAAGATTTCATACTGCCTCACTTCAACTCTCGCCACCCCCTTTGAAACCTTGGTAACCTTAACTGAGTAAGACCACCTAGAGGAGTGGTTCTTAACCATTTGTCTTCTGTGGACCTACACTGACTCATTATTGGAATCCAGGGACGCCCAACGAGGGACCCAGGCCTAAGAATTTGTAATGTTTTGAACCTAAAAACAACCCACAGAAATACAAAAATAAGGATTACTCAAATACACAACTGCTGAAATATGTTATTCAATTCAAAAACAAATTTAAACAAATCTAAATTTTTACTTTAATAGGAAGGTTGGAGCTTTTCTAAATTCAATTAAGGCCACCCATCATCTATACTGTATTCTGTTTGATATATTAGCACTACTCCCACAAATCAGTTTGAGGACAACTGCTTAATTTCCAGCCTATTTGATTGCAAATTCCTGACATTTAATTAATGTTTTAAAACTGTCAGTTTTGCTTCTTTATTTACATACATGTTATTAATCTGTTAATATTAATTAGTCTTCTACAGAGTCATTGACCCCCTGAGTAGGTGTTGTGGATCCCCAGGAGTCCACGAACACTGACCTAGAGTATAACATCACAGCCCTTACAGGCAATTTAACTTGAACTAACTACCAAACACGCCGGTCTAGAGGAGACTACCTCCAGTTATCTGTCATTTGCTGCTCCATCATTCTTATACACCTGTTACATAATGTACCTAGTTTCACCCATCTACCCACCATTTCATCCAACCCTGGCCATCATACGTTTTCACAAACGAACAAGTTACTTACCTTTGGTAACGCCTTTTCTGGTGGATACACCAGCTACCTGTGGATTCCTCACCTAATGAATTCTCCCAGTGCGCCAGCATTCAACGGAAATTTTCTTCCCAGCTCTGCACGGTGACTAGGACGTCACTATTGTCTGACTCCCACGCGACTCCGTCTGACGTCAATGAGGCAATAAGAGGACCTCGCCGGCATGCTGACGTCAGTTTTCACCATTTTTTTACGTGTCTTTGAGTCGAACAGGTGAACACCTGACATCACATACTTGACATGACTACATCAAATATAATATGTCATATTTAATCAGATAAAAACAGAAAAATATACAAATATAAACATCTATATATATATATATATATATATATATATATATATATATATATATATATATATACCACATATATGTACGTATATAAACAATCAAATATACATTCACCATAGGAAATCTTTGTATGACCAACCAGGCAATGGGGAGGTGGGTGGGACCGTGAGGAATCCACAGGTAGCTAGTGTATCCACCAGAAAAGGCGTTACCGAAGGTAAGTAACTTGTTCTTCTGATGGATACAACTACCTGTGGATTCCTCACCTAATGAATAGAGTCCCAAAGCAGTACCGCACTCGGTGGCGGGTGCCTGAATTGTCACACCAAGAAATCCTGCAGCACGGACCATGCAAAATGGACATCCCTCCTAACCTACGAGTCCAAGCAATAATGCTTTGCAAAAGTATGGAGGGAAGCCCAAGTCCGAGCCTTACAAATCTCATCCACAGGAACACCTCTAGCCAAGGCCGAAGAGGCCGACTTAGCCATGGTGGAATGGGCTCTAATTCCAACAGGAGGAACCTTCTTTGCTAAGGAATAACATACTTTTATGCAAAGAATGACCCACCTGGACAGTGTTCTTTTGTGGACAGCCTTGCCTTTCCTCTTCCCCACGTAGCCAATGAAGAGCTGATCGTCCACCCGGAACTCTCTTGTTCTCTTGATGTAGAAACTTAACGCTCTCCTCGGGTCAAGCCGATGCAGTCTCTCCTCCTCTTTTGATGTATGGGTAGGAGGGTAGAAAGACGAGAGCATTATCGATTGTCCCAAATGGAAGGGTGTAACAGCCTTTGGTAGGAAAGCTGCCCTGGTCCTCAGCACCACCTTGTCTGCATGAAAAGAAGTATAAGGGGGTTTAAAGCTAAGCTCTTGAAGTTCACTCACTCGCCTAGCCGATGTGATGGCTATGAGAAAAACAGTCTTTTATACCAACAACCTTAGCAGACATGAATGTAAAGGTTCAAACGGCTAACCCATCAGGAATGTAAGAACTTAATTCAAATCCCACTGAGGCATAATAAACGGAGTGGGAGGAAACCTATTGGTAAGACTCTTTAAAAACCTCATAACTATAGGGGACTTAAATAAGGAGGGTTGATCGGGAAGGCACAGAAAGGCTGACAGTGCTTACAGATAGCCCTTAACAGTCGCAACTGCACAACCCCTCTGTGCCGAGGAAAAGGCAAATAATAAAATGTCAGACAAATGGGCCCTTTAAAGGATCAATTTGCTTCTCTCCACACCAAGCAACAAATTTTGCCCATCTGCCAGCATAGATAGATTTGGTTGAGTGTCGCCTGGCCGATAAAATAACGTCCACCACTTCTGGCGGGAGAGAAAAGGAACTCAGATTGCCTTGTTCAATCTCCAGGCATGAAGGTGTAGCTCTGTAGGTGGGGGTGTAGAACCTGCCCCTGCGATTGTGAGAGGAGATCTGCCCTGAGAGGGAGACGGAGCGGAGGGCACAGTGAGAGTTGGAGAAAACACCTGAGGCTGTGGAACCTCGAACACCGAAGGAGGATTAATAGGTGACATTCGTGAAGTCGGGGAAGTCGGAGATGCTAACGGCGTCGGCGGCTGGGGAGAGACGGTGGGACTAACTTCCCAAGTCTTCCGACGTCGAGTCGAAGGTGACCTCGATCGAGACCTCTCCCTACTCGACCGGCGCCGAGATTCTCGACGACGCCGGGAGTCCCGATGACGCCGATGCGACTTCGGTGAAGATGACTTGCGGTGATGTCTTTTCTCCTTCTTCTTTGGTTTCGCCAAAAAAAGCTTGGCCTCACGTTCTTTTAAGGCCTTTGGATTCATACGTTGACAAGAATCGCACTTGTCAACGTTGTGGTCGGAACTAAGACACCACAAACAGTCAGAATGTGGGTCCGTAACCGACATTTTGCCACCGCACTCGTTACAGGGCTTGAATCCTGACTTTCTTTGCGACATTGTAATGTCTCAAAGCAAAAAACAGCAAAAACACTGTAACTACGTCGAGTAGCAACAGTAGCTCCCTCGAAGATAACCGTTTCGAATGGCACGGAAAAAAGGGAACTGACGTCGGCACGTCAGCGAGGACCTCTTATTGCCTGTATGATGTCAGACAGTGTTGTGTGGGCAATTGTGACATCCTCGTCGACGTGCAGAAGCAAGGAAGAAGATTTCCGTCGAATGCTGGCGCAATGGGAGAATTCAATACGTGAGGAATCCGCAGGTAGCTGTATCCATCAGAAAGGTCAGATACTGCTACTCCGGTTGTGGAGGCTGGACCTGACCTATCACCTGTCAGTCTCCTAAGCCGATGGAGTCACAGGAGCAAATTGCGCCGCAGGACTCTAGGGCAACGCTGAGATTTCCACCAAAGACTGCGCCGGTGACATCTCTGGTGACTTCGTTTGAGGAGGCAATAAAGTGAGACTCACTTCCCAAATTGAACGCGCCGAGACAAAGACCGAGAGCTGGTATCTCGGGATGAGCGACTCTGTGAACTTTGGCGATGCTGCTCCTTATGCGACCTCGAAGACCTGTGTGATGACAACTCCTCTCAAGGCCTGGATCTTTAACGGCCCCACTTCTCCTTCTTAGCTTTCGCCAGGAACAGCTTCGCCTCCCTTTCTGTCAGTGCCTTCGGGTTCATGCTTTGACAAGAAGAGCATCCCCTTATGTCATGGTTGGAACTTAGGCACCAGAGGCAGTTTTCATGAGGGTCAGTAACAGACATGTGACCTCCACACTCTCTACAAGGCTTAAAGACTGACTTCTTCAGTGGAGACATTGTTGCACGAAGACAAATTCTACAAAAAAACTCCTTCGATACAGTTAACCACCTGGAGAGGTAGAAAAACACGTTAGCACTGAAGGTGTAGAAAAAAGGGAGCTGATGTCAGCACGCCAGCGAGGACTTCTTATGGCTCCGATGTCAGACGGAGTCGCGTGCAGAGCCGTTCCATTGTGATGTCCTCGTCGACGTAGAGAGCTAGAAAGAAAGAAATTCTGCCTAGTGCTGGTGCATTGGGAGAATTCAAAAGGTGGGGAATCCACAGGTAGAGGTGCCCATCGGAAAAATCTATTCACAGGTTCTACTCCCCTTGAATTCATATTGCTTCAGAAATACCCAAGAATATTAATGTTGTGCCCTGTATAACTTCCTGGACGTTTATCTGTAGGTAATAATTTCTGCCCTCCACACAGTTTCTAGACCAAAGCTGCACCTAAGATGGTAAACAATTCACACGTTTACTATAGCTTGAACCACCTGACTACCCACAAGACTAGTACTCCACAGTTGACCTACACTTCTTCTCTGCTTCTATGTTTAAAACGCCATTAGAATTCAAACCCAAATTGTCACCCTTCCCATCCAATATCATGCTGAACTTTACCCTCTTTGCATACTTTACTAAAATGCCCCTTTCCCTTGCACTTACTGCAATGTTTACACAGAGCATGACAATTTGTTGATTATCCCATGTAACTGCTACTACTGCACCTGTAATGTTGGAGATTTCCTTTCAGGGTTAGCAATAATTACTTTTTTTTATAAAAACTATCCAGATTGTTCTTTCAACTGATGGCATTGTCCTTACTGTTAAGTGGTCCTCTAATCTCTTCTACAAACGTCTCTGAGAGTTAATTGCTATTGCTAGGGCAACAGTAGAACTGAATGTATGGTCAGACTAATTAACACGTATTCTCTACTTGGTGGTGTTACTATTTATCCTCATCAGTATTTGGTCTCTGAGGGCACGATCATAATCAATATTCTCATAATTACGATATGCTGCGGAGTATCTAAGAGCGGCGTCACAATCCTCAATGCTTTTGCCTATTTCTTGCTTCTTAAAATAGGATTTTAAATGTTCAATGACAGTGTTGCTTTTGCGCCCATATGTAGTTAACAATTGTGTAATCGGCATAATCAACACACATTGGGTTAGCAGCATTCCTTAAAGTAGGTAATAAAGTGTGTAAGCCATCTCTGCCTTAACCATGCTTTAATAAGGAAAGTTTCCTTTGAGTTTTACAGTCCTCTCCCTCCAAGACTCCTGCGTATTCCAATAGCATCTCATACTATGCAGTCCATTCAATGGCTCATTCACCACAAGGTTATGGGGAATGCTTGACATTATGACAATAAAATAATGAACTAAAATAATAACAGTAGACACGCTGTTCCCTTATTGAACTGAGAGTAAAACAACAAATTAGCATACAGAAAGTAATCTCTGTTGTCTCACAGATGGTAAAGTGGTGCATTGAGTATGCAGCATTTGTTGCAATCCTGAAAAATGTCTAAGCTTGCAAAAATTTTACTGTATGCTTATTATTATTATATTGAGGGAAACTGCAGAGGACCTTGCAAATATCTTTCTTCAATAACAAAGGCATAGCGCTCAGAGGAAAAAGGGAAGAATTGGTGATAACAAGTGCTATATTTTGGAGTGTATAAAAAAAATATTGGCAAACCTCATTCTTGAATCTCGTACACATCAATAATATAAATTACTATCATTCTCAGTGTTTTGCATATTGAAATAAATAATTGGCACACTTCTGACTTTAATTTCCGCTGGCGTCCCTGCCAGGCAAGATTTTACCAGCTACTGAGGAATCTTTACTAGTTCCCCAGCACCTCTCGGTATTGGCTGGCTGACATGTACACAGTGGTGAAGGTGATGGGTGTTCGCGTGATTTGTGTCTCTATGCGATGCTGGCTCTGTATGACGAATGGACATGATTGTATGGCACCACACGATGCTGATGGGCAGTGGCGTAACAAAATCTTGGGGTGGCCCCTGCAAGATACAGTGAGGGCCCCCCCACACACCGAGCTCTGGCTGAAACAAATTATTTTGTTTCTCTGTAGCCAGATTGCTAGTTTCTACACATCGATCATCACTAGAAACGAATTTAAGCACACGCACATACACAAAACATATAAGGCCTGGGGGGAGGGCATTACATTTAGTATACCGGGACCCCCCGCCACAGCATGGGCTGCAGAAGTGTCCATTACACCCCTGCTGATGGAACGCTGAGAACCAAGCCGTATCACGTTGGACAATAGATCAATCCAAAATGGCGGGTCCTGTAGTAAATATAATTCATTCCACTGCTGTACCCACCAACCAATCTGCCATGTTTAAAAGAAGCTGGGCAAGTGGACTTCATTACTTCATTTCCCAACATCCATCGATTCAAGAAGTGACATAACTTCCTGCCTTCTCTCTTTACTTCCCTCCAGTCTACACCTCTGAGGGTCCCACAGCCTGGACGTCCTCAGCAAAAGGCTGACACAGACAAGGGCAGTACATGTTTGGGCCAGTTAGGCCCAGTTGGACCCTTGAGCTTGAACCCTTGCCCCAATGAAACGAACAACGTAAAATATTATGATTTTGCCTTACCCAGCACCTCAGACTGCCCCTTCTCACAATCACATCTACTCCTAGATGACACAAACACTAAACATAGCATCTTCACAACAGATAGTTCCAACCACTTACATACACCACTACCACACACCCTCAAACTACATACCACACATTCCATTTCATGCTCATACTTGTTCCTGCAGCACCCCACACACCAGAAATCTCAGACTTCAACTATTGCAAGCTTAACACCCTCTGCAACACAGAAACAAGGTTCACCCCCACATCCTCGCACATTCTAGTCGTCGTTGTTTCCTCAGGCTACAGCATTAATCATGTGGACTGTGTATATAAGAAGGGATGATGCCTCACTGTCATCCACAAGCTCTTTTGGTCCTGCACCATAAGCAAGCAAGTGACACTCAACTCCAAGGAGCTCTTGAAGTGCCAATCCACACACACTCAACTCAGACCTCCACTTTCCTTGGCAGAACAAGAACTTCGTTGATGAATTGTCAGATCTTCTCACAACCTCATCTATCCAACACACCCACACATCCCTCCTGGTCTGTTCACAAGGTCTTCCTCCTCTGAGTATTCTGTCCACTAAGTATTTGTAACCATGGCCAGGAAACCTCACAACAACGTAGGTGGCTGCTGAGTCCGTTTGGGTGACAAGTAGACAATATAAATGTTATGCTCATTTCCCTGAATACAAGCTGAAATCGTTCATCAGAGGTACTGTGTCCATAATGTGCTTCGTAAACTTGATAATGCAATAACTGCTCTGTACCCACAATGGTCCAAGACCCCACCAGTTTGGCCATTACACTATGGAAATGTCCAACGCTGGTGCAATACTGGAGTCTGAGTTATATGCTGTTGGTTCTTCGTGTAAATACCACATTTACACCCCGTCCCCCGGGTCATGTTGAATTGATGTAGAATAAGCAGGGCTCAGAAAAGTGCACTGGGTCATACTTTACATCACCGGGATGACAATAATAAAGTCTAGTACAACTTTTTATAATTTGTAACAAAAAATCTGCCTGCACTGCTCCCTGGGAGGCATGCTTTCTTCTGTAGTGTCCCTGTAACATCCATGTCTTTGGAGTTAGAATAAACGCCTCTAAACTAAGCAAGAAGGCCGAGAATGTAGAGAAATTGCCCATAATCTGAGTATTGATGTATTCATTGCCTGGCCCCACCACTGCTGATACAAATATATGGTCCTTTTCTGCTAAACAAAAGCTGAATTGTCTGTGTGCTTTATAGTTTTTCCACTGATTCCGCCAGGATTCAAACCATGGACCTGAAAGTTGCTCACCACTTCTCCACCCTATAGCACTTTACAACGCACGTGTACCGTTTCTAGGCGCTTAGCATAACGCACGTCTGTTATATAACCTTAAAATCACGGAAAGTGGCGCACCATTTTTTTAAATTTCATATGTGCTTCGGAGCCTGAAATTACAGTGCTCAGCAATGTAATTTCAGGGCTGTTTCAGCTCGTTAGCAAACCTGCTCTCTGCGCCGCGTCCGACACGCTGTGCCCATTAGAGCCTGAGCTGCCGGACGTGAAGTTCAGGGCGGGGAGCGAGCACGAGTAGTGGGTGCAGAGGTAGTGGGCCTTGCACACTTCTCTCCAGCTTACCTTAATTAGCCAGAGCACATCTCGTTAAGTCGTTTATTCAGGCAAGAGAAAGCGATGCAATGGCTTCCCGTTATGACCCAAGTGACCGATTGTACTAAGTAAGATCCGATATTTGTATATTTTGAAAAATGCCCCTACACTTTATGAATGGTAACCTTAGGTTCTTTCGACGCCTCGTCAGGGTTAGTAAGCGCTATATAAATACAATTACAGTATTGTGCGCGCACGCGTGGCTGCATTTAAGTATCCTGTTAGACTTGGGCCCAAGAAGGTGTGACACACTAGTGAACAATGCTCAATTCCAAGTGTGCTCTTCACTAGTGTCTTAAATCAGGGTGGCGTTGCCAGTCAGCACTTCGTGTACACCAAATATGAGATTTCCACTTCACACAGTGCGCTTTCTACGTTATTCTTTGGGGGCAGTGTTACATTTCAGATGCTGCTTCAGTCCTGGAAACAGCATCTACTTATTCAGCAACATTCCACTGCTTCTTTTCCTTAAGAGAATTATGTCGACTTTCTTGGTAGTTTTTCTTGGTAAGTTTTTAACTCAGTCAGACTGCCACTGACTCATTCCCAGAAAAGATCCTCAGCAAGGTTGGCAGCATATCTGGCTACCCTAATCAACCTTTGTTTGCTGAAAGTCATAGAAAAGAATTCTGTGTTTTTTTGTTTTTTTTTTATCACTATGTAGAAATATAGAGGGTAAGAGTGATGATTTACTGGGCTGTTTTTCACTGAGGGATTCAGAGTGAAATAAAATAGACAAGAGCGAAACTCGAATTTTCTACAGTGTCACTCAGAAGCCTGAGGAAAAAATATTTGCTTAACTCAGTTACACACCTATAATTTTATGTTATGTATGGTCCCCAAAGTCATCTGCCCCTAATTTCAACTGCTACCCAAAGTAGTACTGAGGGATTTTCATAATATAGCCACACCTCCCTGTCCCAAATGTAAAAAAAAAATAGCATTGGCAAAGCCAATAGGACTCGCCTTTGTGACCTACTGACTTTGAGAAATGTTTTTTAGTCATGGTGCACAGAATCTGTCATGCTGTGCATATACAACAAATGTTTGCACCTACAAAATGAGGCAGGTAATTTGTTTCTTTTTAGTTACAGATTCATGTTGCACAAAGTAACATGTGGGAGGGTGGCAGTGACTGCTAAAGCAATATGAGACTGGCTAGGGTGGGGGCTCCTAAGCAGCACAAAAGGGGATGCAGAAGCAACAGGGAGGGAGAGCTGGAAGGGACATAAATGCAGTGGGGAAAGGGTGGGAGTGAAAGTAACACTGGGGTTGGGGGAAATAAACATGGAGGAAGCAATAGGGAGAAGCATACCGGTGAGCGCAAAAGGGAGGGCAGGAAGAAGTAGATGAGCAACACAGAGTGCAGGGGCAGAGATGTACACGAGGGAGAAGGCTCAAAAATACATTGTGCTTCACACAATCGAAAAACTAAGTGCTTGAAAAGCAAGCAGTGGAAGCAGCACTGTCTGCCAGTCAAAGAGATTGAAAAGAGGCAATGCTCCATGGGAGGAACAAACAAAAAAATTTACAAGGTGACACATGAATAAGAAGCGGACAAATGAGACTGACAAGGAAAGCCAACCAATGGTAAGCAATGGGCAGGCTCCAATCCCCTTTGTGCTCTTGGAATCCATACTATGCCACACAACAGACAGCACATGCACTGCTGTCTAGTAGGTTTGCTTCATAACAGACCGCACATGCACTGCTGTTTAGTAGGCTTGACCTAAAAAAAACATAACTGGCATCCTGCCACCCACCCCACATCTCTTTGTGCCTTCCCTTCCCTCCAAGCTGTTCTCCCTGGTCTGCAGCATGCTCAGGCAGGATCTCCCAGAGTCCGGCCAAAACAGCCTGAAATTCCAATATTATATAGCACTGGCGGTTTACAAGTTCTGTTACCCACTGTTCCTACGTCATAGCAATGAATTACCGGATTCAGAACCTAGTTATTCATGCTATTGGCTCTCTATGAAAGCCATGCATTACAACTATATATCTCCCCATGTCATACATGTGGGATGCTCTGGTTTATTTTGTTTTCTGAACAAGGCTGGCACTTCATTAAAGAAAATGCACACAGCTGTCCTATCTCACCATCACAAAGGGCCATAAGAGGGTACCAAATTGCAACAAATGGTCTTAAGAGAGATCTTGTACGTTGCGATGAAGGAGTATTGAGAGAACAGAGTGTCAAATTGCTTGGGCTTCTGAAAACCTTCAATTAACCATGCTGGTCCAGTTTTAGTTTGAAGTTTGTGATTAGTGAGGTGAGGGGTTTACTCTTGATTACATTTCTGATCTCTGAGTTGCAATTGATGCAAGTTATCTTTAGCCTTTTTCGTTTGTTGGTGCAGTTTCTCAGTAGATATGTATATACCTTTACTACGAAGCTCTGTTGTGTGGTCTTCATATTTATAAATCTGATGGGTGTCAGAATGAATCTCTACCTTAGACTAAAGAAAGTAATATCATGGTATATGATTGGTGTTAGCATAGCACACAGCGTTTGACTGGTATGCCACCCATACCACTCCAATATAAACCAGGAACTGGACACATCAGTGATGAGGTTTCTGGTGTTGTGGTCCATGAATAGGACTTGTTGTGTGACTTGCCTGATGTATGGTTAATTGTTTGTGGGTCTGCTGGAAGTTTTCTGGAATTGCTGGGCTTTGGATGTTACATTTTGGTTATAGTGAAGTCTGAAAAGTACACTCATGGCTTGTGTGACTTTAGGTCACACAAATGTTGTCACTGCCCCATGGTTTGAGATAGCATAGCATAGCAATAAATAGCATCAGATGAGATGTGGATTTTTATGTTGGATATAGAGCTTTCTAATGCATTCATTCCCTTGTCCAAGTAGATATTTTATAAAATACCATACTCCTTCTGATGTTCTCCCTGTTTTCAGGGATTGAGACACCAGAATGGATCTGAATCCATGAAGTTAACGCACCCCCCACCACCACCCTGCAGGGTGCTCACTGTCCTCTCTTGACTTTTTATGACTGCCAGTGCTGACAATACATTTATAGTAGTAGGGATAGACATTGTTACATATCTACTTAAGGGGATTGATGCCTATTTGCCTTTCCTGTCTTAAGGGTTCTTCTATTTTCCTTTGATTTTGCTCCAGATGTGCGAGACATGGATGGAGGGTACCTGTCAACTTTCTGTATATGTGGTGCAAGGTAGGTGTGGAGCCTGTGTGTGCTCAGCTGGGTGCAGCAGGGAATCCATCTTGGACTCTGTGACAGTGGCGATATAAAAATGGCAGGCCTTAGCTGAGGGTTCACAAGTCTTTGTTTTGCCTAGTAGCCTGCATTGGAACACTTTTTACCCTCCTCCAGAATTTCACTATAGGTGAGTATCTGGCAGAGGGGTGTATTGCATGCTCTCCTTTATACTTTGTCTCCCACCCCTCTGCCACTGTAATCCTAGCTTTACCCAATTGCTCCCTGCATCAGAATGACAATGGCCTATGTTAGTCTAGTAAACAAAATAATATGAAGTGTCTGAAACAAGTCCTGTAGGAGCTCTTGCGGACCTCTCTGGCAAGCATTGATCATGCAGTAGGCATGCTGAATCTGATTGGGGTAGAGTCAACAATCTTGTTTATTGGTCAGCCAATTAATAAATAGTGCATGGGGAGAACAGGAACCATACAAAAGTGAACATGTGAAGACTGTTGTGCTCCAGGGCTAAGATCTAGTATTGCTAGTTCCCTTTTCAGACTTGGCCGAAGTCTGGGTCAGATTCCTATGAGAAAGCTGTTTGATTGCTGTAAAAGGTAAACCTACATTCTGTGGGTAAAGGGCTACACTTCAGAAAATCCAAGCCTGAGAAAAGATTAATTCGCTCAGCATGAGGACCTGTAGGGAGCTGTGTGAGGTTTCTGTTGCCGCAGGAGCAGAGGTTGTGCAAGAGCTGTATAGGACCGGATGCACCAGCTAGTATTAACACTTCATGGCATCTAAGGCAAAGATCAGTCATGACAAGTGGTTGTGGTGAACCCCCTTTCTCTTTGACTCTGTGTACCCCTAGTTGCTTCCAATTGAACCTCTAGGTCGATCTTCTTGGCTCTCCCTTCTGGTTTCAAGAAGTATCTGAGATGATGCTTTTCTGAGATAAAAATGCAAATCCTTTTAAAATCCATGCTCCTGTTGTGGAGATATCTCACTTTAAAGACCATTTTCATGGTTGCTTTGTTACCCTACCTGTGTCACCTGGAGCTCAAGGAAAAAGACAAACTGTAAGTGATGATCTACAAAGTAAGCACTTTTGTTCACTCACTATGCTGAAAAATCACAAAATATCACAACTGTGTCCAGTAGTTTCCAAGATATTAGCATTTTATCTTTCATCGACTTCACAGCGCAGTCTAGCATTAATTGCGTTTTATTACTACATCTGCTGCATTTGTAGCCTAGACCACACCCCTGAGTAAGCACTGGACCTCCTTGTCCATTATGCTGTGAGTCATGTGCTAAAGGGGTTACTTGGTGCAAGTTTTTTGGATCCATAAGTAAATCAGCCTACAGGATCCAAAGGTGAAAGAGTACTATTGTCACAGCTAGAACACAGTAAGCCCCTCTTCAGGGGCTCCCCTCTGCTAGCCCAACTGTGAGATTTCCCCTTGTGTATCTTAGACTTCAGATAGCTTGCTGGATAATTTTAGTGAGTTGCAGACGTTTTCCATAAGGATTCATGAATATTCTGTATCATCTATGTTTTCCATTTGGTGTTCAAATAATATTTACAGTCTTTATTTTATATGAGTCAGTGTTGTTCCTCAGTGCTGTGTTCACTGACTTGGCCTGTACATATGACTGTTGCCTTTCATGGCAAATTATTATTTTAGATCAGTGGTTCTTTTTTTACTTCTGTGGACCCCCACGTAATCCTTTCTGGAATTCTTGGACCCACAATGTATCATTATTCGTATGGGGGAGTCCCCCCGCTGAGGAATCTGGGGACCCTGTCATAAGTAATTTTGATTATTTCAACTGCAAAACAATACACAGAAATACAGAAACAAGCATTAGTCAAAACAAATACAGAAATAATGAAATATTGAATTCACAAACAAACATAAAAAATTCAACATTTTGATTTTAATTGGAAAGTTGGAGATTTTTTTAAAATTAATTTGAGGCCACACACTGTTCACACTATAATCTGTTTGACACACTTGCACTGATCCCACAACTCAATCTGAGGATACCAACTTTTATTCAATTTTAAATTCCTTCACATTTACAGAACATTTAACATTTTTAAAATAAAATAAAAATGTTGCATTTTGCTTATTTATATGCACTGTATTAATTTGTTAATATTATTCACATTTCTAAGGAGTTGTGGATCTCCTGAGTAGGCATCACAGACCTCCAATGGTTTCTGGAACACAGGTTAAAAAACGCTGCTATAGTTAAAAAATGTATTGAAACGGGGGCTGCTTGCCTCCATCATTCAGTACACTGTGAAAGAGGGCAATGTACAGCATACAGTGTGGATTTATGCTGTTATAAAAAAATACTTCTGGGGCCACTGAAAACACATGCGAGATTCTAGGTGTACACAACTCTTTCACCCCAGAAGTACCTTTATTAATCATCATTGGTGAATCGGGTCTAACTAGATATAAAAAAAATATTCTTGAGTTTTGGGCCTAGTTCTGGCCAAGCTAGACATTGCCTAAAACTGCATATCTCGGAAGCCCAGAGTATTGCTAATAGAAGGAATGGTTTCTTACCTGTAACTCCAGTTCTCTCGTAGGGGTATTTCCATGATAGTCATAAGCACTGAATAGTTCCGCGCGCCTGCGGGGACCCCGGAGCACTGTTGTGTAGTATATTCTTAAGTGCAATCATCAGCTCCTTGACAAAAAAGGTCTGTGAAAAACACTTAAGAATAACAATGTGCAGCCTATGTGAACAGCTACACAGGCCAAATTGTTAGAAGAAAAAAACAGTTGTAGTGTAAATTCACGTTTAAACCTCTATTTATTCTATAAATACATAAATAAATACATTCTCATATTTTATTTACACCTCTCATGAGAATAAAACAATGTAGGGCAGTGTAGCCCATAGGCTGCCATTATACAGAATGAAAATAGAGCTGTGCCTTTAAGAAAGTAAAGTCTTCCTGTTTCCCATCATGCACAGCAAAAGGCAGTTGCCTCAGTTCTTTTTTGGAGGCTATTAACCTGACATGAAGAAAAACAAAACATTTGTTGGAGTACCAACCTCCATAATATTCATGTTCTATGTCAACTCCACCGGGGAGGAGGGAGGGTTGCTTATGACTATCATGGAAATACCCCTACGAGAGAACTGGAGTTACAGGTAAGAAACCATTCCTTCTCTCGTAGGGGATTTCCATGTATAGTCATAAGCACTGAATAGAGTAGCAATCCCATCCCCATAACTGCGGTGGAGTAGATATAAGAATACTGAGAAAAACATGAATCATGCAAACAAATTCTTGAGCAAAGCCTGTCCAACCTGAGCATCTGCCCTAGCGTCTGTATCAAGGCAGTAATGCTTAGTAAAGGTATGGACCGACCTCCAAGTGGCAGCCTTGCATATTTCTGCCAAAGGGACATTTCTCATCAAGGCTACAGTAGCTGCTTTCCCTCTGGTAGAGTGGACTTTTGGCCTACCACCAAGGGATTTGTTTGCTAACTGATAACATAACATTATACATGAAACAATCCACCTGGATAAAGATTGTTTAGATGTGCCCAAACCTGTTCTGATTGGGCCATAGTTAATAAAAAGCTGTTGTGATTTTCGTAAGCTTTTTGTCCTGTCCAAGTAAAATTTCAAGACTCTCTTTACATCCAGAGAGTGCAGAGTTCTCTCAGCAGGAGTAGCTGGATTCTGAAAGAAAGTCGGTAATGAAATTGTTTGGTTCACATGGAAGTCGGAGACTACCTTAGGTAAAAATTTTGGATGAGTTCTCATTACCACTTTTGCAGAATGAAAAACCGTGTAGGGTTCCTGAGCGCAAAGGGCCTGGATTTCGCTGACCCTACGCGCTGAAGTGATTGCCACCAGAAAAGCAGCTTTCCATGTGAGATGTTGCAGCGATGCCTTATGTATCGGCTCGAATGGCGGCAGCATCAGACGTGATAAGACAACGTTCAGTTCCCATGGAGGAGAAGGCTTTCTAATGGGAGGAAAAACCTTCTTTAAACCTTCTAGGAAATCCTTAATAATCGGAATCCAAAAAAGGGAAGTTTGTGAAGGACTCTTTCTGTATGCCGTGACAGCCGCCAAGTGAACTTTTATTGACGACAGTTGTAAGCCCGATTTTGCCAAACTTAACAAGTATGGCAGGATAGATTGTTCTCCACAGGAAACCGGGTCAATGTTGTTGTGTAAACACCAAATGCAGAATCTCTTCCACTTGCTTGCATAGGCTGATCGTGTGGAAGGGCGCTTTGCTTCCTTCAGAATTTCCATACAGTCCTGAGGTAGGTTCAAGTGTCCATATTGCACTAGCTCAGGAGCCATGCTGCCAAACTCAACGATGAGGGGTTGGGATGAGATATCTGCCCTCTGAACTTCGTGAGCAGGTCCGGACGATATGGTAGCCTGATGTGTGGTTTGAGTGACCGGTGAAGAAGGTCTGGGAACCACCACTGGCGTGGCCACTCCGGAGCAATTAGGATCATTTTGGTCTGAGCATTGGACAGCTTCTGGAGGACCGCCGGAATCAGGGGAAGCGGTGGAAAGGCGTAAAGAAATGCTCCTGACCAGCTTATCCATAGGGCATTCCCCAATGTCCCTGGATGGTAATATCTGGAGGTGAAGTTTTGGCATTTTTTGTTGTCTGGGGTTGCGAAAAGGTCTGTAGAGGGGGTACCCCAGAGTGCAAAAATGGAATGAACGACGTCGTCGTGTAGTACCCATTCGTGGTTCTCGTCCATTACCCGACTGAGGGCATCCGCTTGAACATTCTGGATGCCGGGCAGGTGAGTTGCCACTAGCGACAGGTTCCTGGCTAGAAGCCAATGCCAGATTGTCTGAGCCTCTCTGGATAAAATTCTGGACCTAGTGCCTCCTTGTTTGTTCACGTAGTACATAGTGGCCACGTTGTCTGTCTGGAGAAGGAGAGTTTCCGTTCTCAGAGAGGGAAGGAAGGCTTTGAGCGCAAGGTGGACTGCGCGAAGTTCCAGCAGGTTGATGTGATAGAGACTCTCTCTCTGTGACCACTCTCCTTGGACTCGAAGATGTTCCATGTGCGCCCCCCATCCGAGCAGTGACGCATCTGTTACGATGGTTTGAGATGGAGGCCGTTGTTGGAACGGAATCCCCACCAACAGATTGCTGGGTAAACACCACCACTTGAGGGATTGTAGGGTGTGAGGAGAAAGAAGGACTTTGTTCTCCCAATCGTCCCTCAGTTGACACCACTGATCCTCCAGATTTTCCTGCAATGGTCTCATATGGAGGCGAGCATTGGGAACCAGATGGATACAAGACGCCATCGAGCCCAGTAGAGAAGCTATTATTCTTGCAGTGGCTTGAGGTCTTTCCTGCAGTTGTTTGCACTTTTGGAGAATCGATAACCGTCGTTCCTCCGAAGGAAACACCTTTCCTAGCCTGGTATCTACAATGGCCCCTAAGTAATGCAACCTCTGAACAGGTGTTGCTGTAGATTTCAGGAGATTGACTTGAAGACCAAGTTTTTGCAGCAGTTGTAGAGTCCATTCGAAATGCTGTTGTGCCTCGAGACCACTGGAGGCCTTTATGAGCCAATCGTCTAGATAGGGGTAGACAAATATTCGCTGTTTCCTCAAGTGGGCGGCTACTACCGCCATGCATTTGGAAAAAGTTCTCGGCGCTGATTTTAGGCCGGAAGGTAGAACTGCAAATTGGTAATGGCGTTTTCCGACGGTGAACCTTAGGAATTTTCGATGTTTCTTGGTTATTGGGATATGAAAGTAAGCGTCGCAAAGATCTATTGCACAGAGCCAGTCGCCCTGACGTAGATGTGGGTAAATTTGGTGTAAGGCTAACATCCTGAATTTTTCTTTGCGAATCCATTTGTTTGCTGTCCTCAGATCTAAAATGGGACGAAACTCTTGTTTGTCTTTTTTCGGTACAAGGAAATATCTCGAATAAATCCCCTTCCCTTGCTGGCTGATGGGAACGGGTTCTATGGCTCTTTTTTGCAATAGAATATTGACCTCTAACTGAAGAGCTTCGAGATGGCGGTTGGCTGTTTTGGGTGGAACAGATGGTGGAGAACTGGTGAATCTGAAAGCGTAACCATGTCTCACAATATTCAATACCCAGGCGTCTGTTGTGATGCGTAGCCACTCGTCCAGATGATTTGAGATACTTCCCCCTACCGGAGTGGATAACGGAGGAGGGGGAAGCAAAGATTCAGGGCTTAGACGTGGGAGCCTGTCGAGTTGCCTGAGTTTGAGGTGTTGAACGACCCCTTGTCGACCTTCGCTGAGTGGAGAAACCCCTTTGATGCTGCTGTTGTTGCTGCTGCTGGGGGCGCGAAGACATCCAGTGTGGCGACTGATACCGGTGTGTGAAAAGTCGTCGTTGATATGGCCGGAAAACCTTTCTTTGTTCTTTCGGTCTTTCCATGCCTACCGCTTTCAGGGTATCTAGTTCAGCCTTCATTCTAGCCATCTCGTCATCGGCATGAGAACCGAACAAGGTGGAGCCCGAGAAAGGCAAGTTTTGTATTCGCTGCTGCGCTTCAGGTTTGAGTGATGTAAGTCTCAACCATGCATGCCTTCTGAGCGCTATCCCGTGTGCATAATTGTGTGCGGATAGCACCGAAGAGTCAGCTGCAGCACTTATAATTTGGTTAGAAACCATGGCTCCCTCACCCACGACCTCCAGGAAATCTTCCCTTTTATCCTTAGGAAGATGTTCCGCAAACTGCATTAAAGAGTCCCAGAGGGCACGGTTATATCGCCCTAATAACGCAGTAGCGCTGGCTGCCTTCATCGTGACGGCTGCAGTAGAACATACTTTTTGTGCTGCAGCATCTATCTTTCTGCTCTCTTTATCTGGAGGCGAAGAAGAAGACGGTGAGGTTGAATGCAGTTTCTTTGCCGCTACTATGACCACCGAATCAGGTACTGGGTCCGACCTCAAGAATAGAGGATCTTGTTCTGGTGGACGATATTTTTTAATAAGTCTGGAAGGAGCAGACTTTGTTGCGGCCGGTGCAAGGAAAATATCCATTGCTGGTTCGAGGAGACCTGGAACCAGTGGAAGCAAAGGTCTGGAAGATGTCCTGTGATGCAGTCTCGAAGATCACTGACGTCGATGGGGCAGGTACCGCCAGCGGGATGTTCAGCTTGGTCGCCCCTCGTACTAAGACCTCCTGGAACGTATTCACATCATCTATGGGGGACACTCTCGGGGACGGTGAGTCCGATAGGGTTAGAGAGTAGTACCGTGTAGACGAAGAAGAACGCCTGTGATGTGAATGCTGAGATCTCTGTGATTCATGACGGTGCCGAGAGGAAGAAGAGCGTCTAGAGGAATGTCCAGAACGTCTTACAGACCGCGTTGGAGTCCTCAAAACAGACTCTGAAGGAGGAGCCGGAAGAGGCGCCGTAGGTGTTACCGGCGTCTGTGGCAATGGTGATTGTCGAGGAGAGAGTTGTGGAGACGCTGGAAGGAGGATGAGTGAGGCCGAGGATTCTGAGGTTGTATAAACCCTTCTAGGTCTTTTTGATTGTCTCGACGTCGACACACTCCTCGACGTCGAAGTACGATGACGGCGAGTGCCCTTCGACGTCGATTCTTCTCGCTGTTGAGAATCTCTCGACGACGACCCTCGACGTCGCCGTGATGACGGTGAACGCCTACGGCGTCGAGCACCCCTCGACGTTGATCGCTCTCGCCGTGTCGACGGCGAGCCGGATTCAGATCTCCTCGACGTGGAACGTCCTCGCCGTGTCGACGGCGACCCAGATCTTGACGGCGAAAGTCCACGCCGTCTCGACGGCGAAATCGTCGTCGACGGCGAGCGATGTCTCTTTCTCGCCGGCGAACCACTCCTCGACGGCGAGCATGTTGGCGCCGTTCCTTGCCTCGACGTCGACGCCCTCGACATCGTCGGAGACCTGTGCCGTTTTTGAGCCGGTCTGGTCGGAGTTATAGAGGAAACAGTGTGAGCCCTGGTAGAAGACTGACCTTCTCCTCGCTCTGTGGTAGAATGACCACTTTTCCTCCTGTCCTCTTTCGCCTGGAGTCAGATCTTCTCCCTGTCACGAAGGGTCCTTCTGGAGAAGGTTTTGCAGATGTCACACAACTCCGGTTTGTGGCTGGAAGGAAGGCAAATTATGCAGACCCGATGTGGATCTGTTTTGGCCTTTTTTCTGCCACAAGAAGGGCATTTGTCAAACAGTGAAGGCATTTCTGAAGTAGAAAAACCTCAAAATTCTGTCAGAATCTAACAGAAAACAATAGAAAATGATCACTCAATGTTAAAAACGTCGAGTGAAATTGAAATTCAAAAGATTTTAAATGAATTTCTGTCACAAAAGGATTTTGTGAGGTAGAGCTCAATGCTTCAGGGTCCTGTCAGAAAGGAGCCGGAAAAAAGAACTGAGGCAACTGCCTTTTGCTGTGCATGATGGGAAACAGGAAGACTTTACTTTCTTAAAGGCACAGCTCTATTTTCATTCTGTATAATGGCAGCCTATGGGCTACACTGCCCTACATTGTTTTATTCTCATGAGAGGTGTAAATAAAATATGAGAAAGTATTTATTTATGTATTTATAGAATAAATAGAGGTTTAAACGTGAATTTACACTACAACTGTTTTTTTCTTCTAACAATTTGGCCTGTGTAGCTGTTCACATAGGCTGCACATTGTTATTCTTAAGTGTTTTTCACAGACCTTTTTTGTCAAGGAGCTGATGATTGCACTTAAGAATATACTACACAACAGTGCTCCGGGGTCCCCGCAGGCGCGCGGAACTATTCAGTGCTTATGACTATACATGGAAATCCCCTACGAGAGAAGAATGGACTAGACAGATGTAGAATACTAGAGGGACTTGTATATGAGGCAAGGGGAACCAAGAGATATGAAGAAGACGGACACCATACCGACTAACTAACATGATATGATCGTATGAACCGGGCTGACTGAATGAACAAATGAATAAAGTAAGCAAATTTAATATCGTGCACAACATTGAATGCCTGAAAATGTTGTCTTGTGTATTTATCTGTTTGAAAATCATTAACAAGTTTTATATTAAAACAAAAAGATGACTTAAGCAGTGGAAGATTGTTTCTGACTACTAATGTGCCACTCTTTCTTGGAGTTTGAATCTGGTTATGTGAATTTATGGAGGCTCCTAGTTTCAGTAAACTAATGTAATTCCTGCCCTGGTTTGGGGTTTCTGGCAGCAATAAGCGCTGGCATAACATTTGTGAGATTGAGACTCCCCCTTCCCCCCCCCCCCCCCGGCTGGTTATATCTTTTGTTGCTTTGCACTGAGACAAGAGTGTCAATGGGAGAAAACCCCATGTTCCCTGTTAGATGGTGTTCTTACTTTCTTCTTACACTGTGTGCGTGTTTTCCAATGCTGTTTGCTATGCCTAAAATCTTACCGTTTCTGCAGTTTCTGTACTCGGATCTCCGAATCGCTCTGCGTTTCAATACTGAAAGACCAAGTCTAACCACAGCCGGGGGTTGTACATTGTGTTGTAAAAGTGAGAAACATTTTGAAATCTTTAACTTTTTTTTCTAGGTAGATACAACGAGATTCTAATGTAGTTTGGCACTAAAGGCCTCGAGATCTCATTGTCTGAACCTGTATCGTCTTTTGGTCACGCGTGTCTATTTTGGGCAGACCTATGCTTGTAGTGGAAATGGTGAGACTGACTTCTCCGCATCACACAGTCCTGCCTCCCAGCTCTCACATCTATCTCACTCTACCGCTTCTGCTGATCATTGTGTCATAATAACCACGTTCAAACTCCGCATTTAACAACGCACTTAAAAATGGGTCGCTTGCAAATGTCCTTTTAGCAGACGAACACATTTCAAGCGACATCGTCCTGAAAAGGGGATAAGTCTTGAAAAACGCAAATAGGCCCAAACGGATACCTTGTAAAAGTTATGGATTGTTACATAGAAGATGTGGCTATTACAGAGACTGGCATGCCGCACTTTCAGGCCTCCCGCCGTGTGAGCGGAAGGCGCTTTACTGAGTGTGCCTTGGATGCGCCATCACTCCTGTGGAGACAGGTGGGCAGGATCCGCTTTCTGCCCTCCTTTCACGTTCACGGCGGTATCGATTCCCAGTCAGATGAAGGATGCACCTCCGAGAGCTGAAAGGAGATGCCTCTTTGTATCCCTTACGCCGCGCGCCGTCGTTGCTATGCGACCGCCGCGCTCGCGCATTGCGAGTGTTCCCGTAACTTGGTGGTTTCGCTTCTTTCCGGGTTGTGGTCCTCTAGGTAATTTGCGTCGGTTTACCGTGGCAGTGATGGACGGTGCCTGTTTTCCATTTCTTGACTCCTGAATGCATCGTTAATATGAAAGATGTGGAAGTCACGAGACGGCGTAGCCCGAGCCTCTCCATCTTGCTGCGGCGGTGTCGCGCGCGCCTGGCGCAGAGGCACATTTAGGGAAGGCGTGCAGGGCCCAGGCCTTGCGAAGGCCAAGCTTCAGGTTCCGTCATGTCTGCCCTGTCCTGCCTGGATCATGTGCGCGATTGATTTTGCGAGCATTATGGCTCTAAAAATTCCACGTTCCAAATAACTGAGGCCCCTCGGTGCAGCCTCTCTCCGATGTTATTGGAGTCTTCAAATTGCACAGGAAACTTGCGGGAAATGCGGCTTAATTGCGCCCTAATTGTAGTCGCTGGTTCCAGCCGAAAATAAGTCGGAAAAGGAGAACGTGTGGCCTTTCTCGACTGTCTTGTTTCAAAATACAGCCTCTTGGTACAATGTTAGCAAGGCCCTGTGTGGCCGATCACAAGCTATCTTATGTTAGATAGCGCGCACGCTGGCATTGGTTTGGCCGAGCACCTAGTGGCATACCGTTGATGCAAGGGCCCAGAGGCCCATTGAATCCTGATAATTGCTGTATATAAGTTCCCCAGCATGAGACAAAGGAGCAATTTTCTGTGCACCAGGGCACATGTCATCCTCGCGATTGCCACTGCCGCTGCTTGCAGCATCTGTCTGGGATATTTGTGCCCAGATTGCCATTGCCGTGACTTTGCAGCCAGCACATTAACGGTCTGATAGGTTTTGGCCTTTCGTCCAATTTTCCTTGCTGTGGCTTTGCAGCACCAATCGTGTCTGATATCTTTTCACCCAGATTCCCAGTGGTGTGCTTTGCAGCGCCAGTCGGTCTGGTATCTTTTTCGCTCATGTTTCTTGGATTTCAATAAGTGATGGTGGGAGTTGGCGGTGTAAGTGTACCTATAGTTTCCTGTTGATAAATACATGTGTTGTGAGTTTCTTTGGTGTGGCTGGACTTCTAGCTGGAGTTCTTGCGTGTTAACTGGGTTATTTGGCTGATGTATTGCTTGGCGAGTTTGTACGTGTATGAACTAAGTGGGAGTGTTGGGTGTGGCTACAGAGCCCTGATACCTGTCTACTGGCTTATCTGGACTATGTAGGTACTTGCTACTCAAACAAGCACAAGATTATGCTAGCAATTATTAACCAACACATCTACGTGTTACAGTTGTATGTACAGCCCCGTTTGTACCATACATGGTGATATTATATGTTATTGAGGCCACTGGTCTAACTTTGGGCAACATGAATATAAAGAGAGAAAATTCGTCTCACGGCCTCCCAGTTTGTTGGTCTGCCACCAGTGTGGCAATGCCATACAAAAAGGCAGTCAAGATTTCCAGTACACCGTCCTACAAGGAATGCCCCTGAAACAGTTTGACTTTTTGCCTCCAGAGAGGCGTGGGTGGTGCTCACTATACCCACAGAGCCATGCCATCAGCTTTTTTTTTTTCCAAACCTCTTTTTATTATTTTTGATTGTATGTCATGCATGGTCTTGAAAACTTCATGACATTCCACATTTTTTTACACGAAGCCAATACATACAGGAGATAACTGAGTGAGGTTTTTTGAGTCAGCATCCACACCCTCTGCATTATTGATTGATAGGTATGCCACTGGCCCGTTGGCAGTCAACAAGATATGTCCATATAGTTGAGTTTCATGTTGAGTCCAGAAGTTCCGATGGGTGGGCATGCAGTTGTGCCTTGTAATGTTATGGGGATGGACTCACTGCGCTGTGTTCCATCATGATCTTTACAATCCTTGACAGTAAGTGTCTCTTCAAAGCTTTGTGTCAGCAGGACATCGGTGCTGTTTTTATCAGATGTCCACAAGTGCCACAGCATGTGGACTGCCAACCAAATAAAACAGGCAGATGAGTGCAATCCTGAAATTGCGCTTTTTGGTAGCATTTAGGATTTTTTTGCAGGGCATTCCAATTAACATATTTTCATTCTTTGTTTTGAGTGTGGATTTCTTTAATATAGAATGTATTTTTTCTCCTTGTGACAGACTTGAGTAGGAAAAAAGATACCACCTTGAGTGCATGTACACCACACTGTCCTCTACCACACCAGCCACTTCTCACGTTTTTTTTTCAGAACTGAGGCCCACGCAGAAGGGGTGGATGCTGATGTGTGCACATTAGTGCTTATGTGGGAGAATCCCTCCTGTTGACCCTAGCTTGGATACATGTACACTTTCCTAGGTACATGTACACTTTCCACACAGGCCGCGGTACAGCCATGCACCAGCCCCCTTGAATGGTTACACATTCCCGCAAGTAAAGCTGTCTTTATAGTCGCACAGCCCAGCTGTGCAGCACAGCACCATGTGCGCCAGATCATACTAGGTTTTCTGGCACCCATGCCCAGCTTGCACCATATAGAATGAGGCAACCATTCATGGAAAGCTCCAGCCTGCACGTAGGTACTGGAGCCACACCATTGGCGGCAGCATGCTACACACATTACACGATCAGTACCAGCCAGGTGTGGTTTCCTCGTTGGCCCAAATGCATCGCACATTAATGCCTCATCTGCCAATCAGCTAAAAACTCCATCCCTTGGTTATAGGAACTTTCCTAGACTCATGGGGATACTTCCATATTACCATGCAGGAGCTCTGGGTGCCACCTCCCACCTCTCCTCTTTAGGCACGCTAGCTCAGTGAGTTAAATGCCTACTTTTGGAGATCTGGGAGTGATATGTAGGTTAAGAAATTCACCCTTTTTGGTGGAGGCCAGGAAGCTACCTCTTTCCCAGTCTTACTACAGCAGCAGTCACTAACAAGCATTTTAAATGTAATGGGTCTCGTGTTTGCCCTAGTTAGAGATATTAGCGTTGTAAATTCTGAACTGGACTTTTCTTGTCACATAAATTGAAAATGAAAAGTAAAACAGTTGACAGAAGCAAGTCAATTCAAAGCGCCAAGGCCGCCATAAGAGTGAGCACAAGAGTTATTGACTCCCTGCATGAATGTCTAAACAGGATTGCGGCTGGCATGAAAGGCAAACTAAAACCAGAGGAGGGGCCATCACACCCTGTAACAGGAGAAAGCGTGAGACAGCTTGATGAGCAACAAAAATGTACACTTACTGAAATGGGCTGTGAGGGAACTTGGCACACAAAGGAGGGACATTCCACAAAATGCACCAATAAAAATGAAGCATTTAAGACAAGCACAACAAAGAATGAATAGCAAGAGTGGGCGTGGTTAAAAACCCACAGAGAGATTACAACAGGCCAGAGCGCTTGCAGGCTCAACCCTAACAAAGGCTCTAGGATGTCCTTTTTTTTTTCATGTCTGACCGGGTTGTAAAACCTGTTCTCACATCCTCCGGTAGATAGTTCCTTTAGGAGGTTTGAATCTTGGTGTGGTCAACGCAGCCTTTCATTCTCCCATGGTCAAACAGAGTATTATTCAGTTGGGTAATCATTGCACATGTTTTTGCAGTGCAGTGTGCACCATTTGGCAAGCAGATGGGACCGACTTGTTAGTAAGCATGAGCTGAGTTGCTTGTGGTGTTTCACAAGCAAGCTAAAGATTTCTTCTTCTGGGCCTTCTGTGCTTTCAAAGAAATATAATAAAAATACTGTTTATAAAGTGAACACCACAAACTGTACTGTACCTTTAGCGCTTGGATAATAAGTGCTTGCCTTGCCCAGCTCGAGAAAAAATAAGGTATAGTTTCTTACCTGTAACTCCAGTTCTCTCGTAGGGGTATTTCCATGATAGTCATAAGCGTTGAATATTACCCACCCGCCTGCGGGGACCCCGGAACACTTTTTCCAATATAACTTCTTAAGTGTCCATGTTCGCCTTACTTCAGAAAGGCCTGCCAAGTCACTTAAGAATGTTCCTATGCAGCCTATAGGAAAGGCTACAGTGTTCAAACTTCTTCATCCAGTTTGTTCTTGAGTTAAATGCATTTAAATGCCTGAACAAATGAATATATTTTTCAGAAAAATTCCTTCACAAACCTTTTCTATATTAGAAAACCCCTATGAAGGAGCGCAGAGCAGTGTAGCCCATAGGCTGCCATTAGTAATGAAGAAAAAGGAGACTATGCCTTTTAAGAGCAGCCAGTCCTCCAGTATCTCATCATGCCTAGAGAGAGGCAGTTACCTCAGTTCTTTTTGCAGGCAGTTCTTAGCTGACAATAATGATTAGTCTAATTAAGCAATCTGTCTGCTCCCCTGGGGAGGTGGGAGGATTGCTTATGACTATCATGGAAATACCCCTACGAGAGAACTGGAGTTACAATAAGAAACTATACCTTCTCTCGTAGGGGATTTCCATGTATAGTCATAAGCGTTGAATAAAATAGCAAGCCCATCCCATAACACGCGGAGGAGCAGACAGAACACTCAGAAAACACTCTCTCAAGCAAAGAGGTTCCTGAAAGAAGCCTGTCCTACTTGAGCATCTGCCCTAGCATCAGAGTCGAGGCAATAATGCTTGGTAAAGGTGTGAACAGATCTCCAAGTTGCAGCTCTACAAATGTCTGCTAATGGAACCTTCCTCAATAAAGCAGTCGTTGCCGACTTGCCTCTGGTGGAATGCGCTTTTGGTTTGCCTTGTAGAGTTTTCATAGCTAGTTGACAGCAAAATAAAATACAGGAGACTATCCATCTCGATATTGACTGTTTAGAGGTGGCTAAACCGGTACGGACCGTACCATAATTAACGAACAGTTGTGAAGTTCTCTGAAGGGAATTAGTCTTATCTAGATAACATTTTAACACCCTTTTTACATCTAGAGAATGGAGAGCTCTCTCTGCTAGGGTAGATGGGTTTGGAAAGAAAGTAGGTAAGGAAATCGACTGATTGATGTGAAAGTCGGATATAACCTTGGGCAGAAATTTAGGATGTGTTCGCAGTACTACTTTGGAGGAGTGAAATACTGTGTAAGGCTCGTGGCTACAGAGGGCCTAGATCTCGCTAACCCTTCGTGTTGATGTGATTGCCACTACAAAGGCCGTCTTCCAAGTTAGGTGTTGGAGAGATGCCTTGTGTATGGGTTCAAATGGGTGTTGCATTAGACGTGAAAGGACCACATTAAGTTCCCATAGTGGGGAAGGGCGCCTAACTGGAGGAAAGACCTTCTTTAACCCCTCTAGGAAATCTTTGATGTCTGGAATCCTAAAGAAAGAGGTTTGCAAAGGAGTTTCCCTATAAGCAGTCAAAGCTGCCAAATGAACTTTTATTGAAGAAAGTTGTAGGCCAGATCGTGCCAAATGTAACAGGTATGGGAGAATGACATCTTCCTTGCAAGATGTAGAGTCTGTCACCTTAGAAGAACACCAGATGCAGAACCTTTTCCACTTGAAGGAATATGCCGAACGGGTAGATGGACGCTTCGTCTCCTTTAGCATTTCCATACAATCCTGAGGAAGGTTTAGATGTCCATACTGGACTAACTCAGGAGCCATGGTGCCAAATTCAAGGATGAGAGATTGGGGTGTCTCATTTGTCTTCCGACCTTCGTCAGGAGGTCCGGTCTGCAAGGTAGCCTGAGATGTGGACGGAGTGATCGGTGAAGAAGATCCGGGAACCACCACTGTCTCGGCCATTCTGGTGCAATGAGGATCATTGTGGCTGACGTCATCGAGAGTTTGAGGAGGGCTGCTGGGATCAGTGGAATTGGTGGAAAGGCGTACAGAAATTTGTTGGACCAGTCTATCCACAGAGCATTACCCAGCGATTCTGGGTGGTAAAACCTGGCGGCGAAGGCGCAGCATTTCCTGTTTCCTTCTGTGGCGAAGAGGTCGATAGAAGGTATACCCCACAAACGGAAGATGTCTTGAGTAACGTCTTCGTTGAGCACCCACTCTTGGTTTTCTTCTAGAACTCTGCTGAGGGCATCCGCTTGCACATTCTGAACCCCTGGAAGGTGGGTTGCCACTATGTTCAATTTCCTGGCTAGGAGCCAGTGCCATATTGTCTGGGCCTCTTGAGAAAAGACTCTGTACTATCTGAACAAGCAAGGGGGCACCAGATCCATAGTGATGGTATTGTCTGTCTGTACCAGCAAGTTGTTGGTGGTGATTGAGGGGAGAAAGGCCTTGAGAGCTAGGTGCACCGCCCGTAGCTCGAGGATATTGATGTGGTATAATGATTCCTTGGGAGACCATCGACCTTGTATTTGCAGATGATCCATATGAGCTCCCCATGGGAGGAGAGAGGCATCTGTCACAATAGTGTGTGCTGGAGACTGTGGACGGAATGGCATTCCATTTAGGAGATTGGCTGGAAAACACCACCAAGTTAGAGATCTGATTGCGTGGGTGGACTGACGAATTCGGTCTTCCCAGTTCCCCGACCGTTGATTCCATTGGTCCTCCAGGCATTCCTGAAGCAGTCGCATGTGGAGGCGAGCGTTGGGTGTCAGAAAGATGCAGGAGGCCATGGAGCCGAGAAGTGAGGAGACTGTGCGCACTGTTGGGTGATGCATTGATTGGCGAGCCCGGCACTTCCGGAGAATGGATAAGTGTCGTTCCTCCGAAGGACACACTTTTGCCTGCAGTGTGTCTATGGTAGCTCCTAAGTAGTGTAACTTCTGGATAGGAACTGTCGTTGACTTGTGAAAGTTGACATGAATACCTAGCCGATACAGGCGATCGCAGGCCATCTGGAAATGCTGTTTGGCTTCTACATAGGTGGATGCTTTGATTAGCCAGTCGTCCAGATATGGGTATATGAAAATCCAATTTATTTCTGAGATGTGCTGCCACCACTGCCATGCACTTGGAAAAGGTTCTGGGTGCTGACCTGAGACCGAATGGTAGGACAGTGTATTGGAAGTGATCTTGATCCACAACAAACCTCAGGAATTTCCGATGCTTCTTCGCAATGGGGATGTGAAAATACGCATTGTGTAGATCCACTGATCAAAGCCAGTCCCCTTGCTAAATCTGAGGATATATCTGGTGTAAGGATAGCATCCTGAACTTTTCCTTTCGGGCCCATTTGTTGGCAGTTTTGAGGTCAAGAATGGGTCTGAACTCTCTCTTGTCCTTCTTTGGGATGAGAAAGTGTTTGGAGTAAATGCCCTTCCCCCGTTGGTTGAGGGGGACCGATTCCACTGCTTTCTTTTCGAGGAGGATGGAAACTTCCGCCTTTAAGAGGTCGAGGTGCGCAGTGGAGGGTTTTGGCGGAGTGGTTGGAGGCGGTGTGGAAAACCTGAGACAATATCCATTCTGTACAATGTTTTAAGACCCAGGCGTCTGTTGTAATTCTTTGCCACTCTACCAGGCAATTGGTGACGCTCCCCCCCCACCGGAGTGGTTAACGAAGTTGGGGGGAGGAAATTCTCAGGGTTTTGAAGCTGTAGGTTGTCGGGAACCCTGATTAGACTGATGGGTCGATCGTCCTCTCTGTGCTTTACGTTGAGGCTGATAAGGTCGTTGGTACTGCTGGTGAGATCTTGTAGTGGCCCATTGAGGGGTTTGAACCCTCTGTGTGGTGTAGCGGCGTTGGAAAGGTCGGAAGGACCCTCGTTGTTCCTTAGGCTTGTCAAGACCCCCTGCTTTTAATTTGTCCACCTCAGTTTTCATCCTTGCCATTTCATCATCTGCATGGGATCCGAATAGAGTGCAGCCTGAAAATGGCAGGTTTATAATGCGTTGCTGAGCATCCGGCTTCAGTGAAGTAAGCCGCACCCATGAATGTCTCCTTAGTGTTACCCCATGACAATATGAATGCGCTGAGAGTGAAGACGAGTCCGCCGCTGCACTGATGATCTGATTGGAGACCATAGCACCCTCCTTAGCTATTTCTAAGAAATCCTCTCTATGATCTCTCGGGAGATGCTCTGCAAACTGTAATATGGAATCCCACAAAGACCTATCGTATCTGCCCAAAAGGGCTGTTGCGCTTGCAGTTTTCATGGAGGATGCGGCCGAACTGCAGACTTTACGGCCTGTTGAATCTAGTCTTTTACTCTCTTTATCCGGGGGAGAGGTGGAAGACTGAGAGGTACCGTGAGCTTTGCGAGCCGCCAATATAACCACTGAATCAGGGTTGGAACGCAAAAACACAGGATCTTGTTCAGGAGGATGATACTTTTTCTGGTGTCTAGATGGTGCAGGTCTTGTTGTAGCCGGCGTGAGGAAGACTTCCATAGCAGGCTCTAAGAGGCCAGGTACTAGAGGGAGCAAAGGTCTGGCGGCAGTATGCTGTTGGAGTGTCTCAAATATGACCGACGTAAATGGTGTAGGTGCAACCATCGGAATGTTAAGCTTTGACGCACCTCTGACCAGCACTTCATGAAAAGTGTTAATATCATCAACCGGCAAGGACCGAGGTTGGGGTGAATCCGATAAAGTAGGGGAGTAGTCTCTGTTAGAAGACCAAGAATCTCTCTCACGACCCCTTGAACTTGATCTACATCTAGATCTGCAGTGAGATCTTGAGCGGGATGAGTGATGGCCATGTCGTGAATGGTGGCGCGATGTAGAGCGTGGTCTTGCTGGGACACTGATAGGCACTTGAGGCACTGGAAGTGGTGCAGGTGCCGGTAAATCCTGATCCTTAGGTCGCAGTGTCTGTGACTGAGGATCAGCTGGTGGTAAATCTGGTGGAGGAGATGCATGAGTAGAAGGCGACGAGGGAAGCAGCACTACCGAAGTCAAGTGCTCTGAGGAAGAATAAATTCTCCTTCGTTTGTGTCTCCTCGACGTCGATCTTCCTCTACGTCGATGTTGTGCGGGATCTCGACGCCGACACATGACGTCTACGTTTCCTTCTTGACCTCGATTCCAACGACGTCGATCTGCTCCTCGACGTCGTGTGTTGTGGAGTCTTTGACATCATGCGGTGCCTTGACGTTGAATACGACGTCGAGCCGCATACGACGTCGAGCCGGACTTGGGCGAGCATGTCGGCACCGTACCTCCTCTCGATGTCATGTGGTGCCTTGACGTCGAACGGCGACGCCTATACGACTTCGAGCCGGACTTCGACGGCGAGCATGTCGGCACCGTACCTCCTCTCGACGACGATCTTCTCAAAGTCGACCGGGACCGAAAGCGTTTTCCCCTCGCTCAGAATTCCCACTGGTTCCTTGACGTCCTCTCTCTGCTCTCCCTTGAAGGCAGATCTTCTCTCTGTCACGAAGTGTGCGCCTGTAAAATGTCTTGCAGATGTTACAGGAGGCAGGTATGTGTGAAGACGAAAGAAATTGCAGAGTCTGCATCATTTGTCTGCCAATTCCTCTTCACTAATGCTTAAAGAGGTTTCTACTGATAGAGCCAACCAGTCACTGGAGCATTTGGTACCCACTCCACTGAATTGAGACAAGTATGTAATGAAAGTAACTGGTATATTTTTAACCTGCAATCAAAGAGGTATTGTATTGTTTTTAAGATATTCTAATAATACCTGTGCGTGTAGCTGGGTTCTTGTATTTCCTCAGTCCAGAAGGATTCTAACTATACAGTGTCAGAGGTCTAATACTTATACCCAGTTCTGTCTTTGAAGAAGCAGACTTCAAAGAAAAGTCTTTGTAATGCACAAGACCCTGCCTTTCCCTGCCCTGGCCCCAGACACACTCTAGGGGGCTGAAGACTGTTATGTGTGAGGACAAGCAAAGCCCTATTCAGGTGCAAGTGTCAGCTTCTCCCACCACTCTAGCTCAGGAAGACCCATCAGGATATACACACCTCAGCTGCCTTTATGTGACTGTTCAGAGTAAATGCACAAACAGCCCAACTGTTCACCTAACCCAGATGTGTATTCAGCAGACAGACAGAGGCACAGAATCATTAAGCAAGAAAACGCCCACTTTCTAAAAGTGGCTTTTTCTAGTGCACAGTTCAAAAATCAACTCCACCAAAAGATGTATTTTTAAATTGTGAGTTCAGAGACCCCTAACACCACAGCTCTATCTGCTCCCAATGGGAAATTACACTTAAAAGATATTTCAAGGCAATCCCCATGTTACTCTATTTGAGAGATAGGCCTTGCAATAGTCAAATACAAATTTAGCAGTATTTCACTATCAGGACACGCAAAGCACATCAGTATATGTCCTACCTTTTAAATACACTGTACCGTACCCATGGGGCTGCCTTGGGCCTACTTTAGGGGTGGCTTACGTGTAGTAAAAGGGAAGGTTTGGGCCTGGCAAGTGGGTGCATTTGCCAGGTCGAAATGGCAGTTTAAAACTGCACACACACACACTGCACTGGCAGGCCTAAGACTTGTTTGCAGGGCTGCTCGTGTGTGCTGCAGGCCCACTAGTAGCAGTTGATTTACAGGCCCTGGGCACACCTGGTGAACTGTACTAGGGACTTACTAGTAAATCAAATATGCCAATCATGGAGAAACGAATCGCCAATATAATATGCACAAGGAGCACTTGCACTTTAGCACTGGTCAGCAGTGGTAAAGTACCTATAGACCTAAAGCCAGCAAAAACGAAATGCAGCGCACAGTCAAAAACAGGTGGTCAGAGGCAAAAGGTTTGGGGCTAACCCTACAAAAAGGGTAATTTCCAACATTATTCCTTTAACTGAATCTTTACACAGCACATGTTGCCACACCACCCTCTGCCACTCTGGGTAGGCTGCTGCGGTGTAGCTGCCTATAATTTTTAGACCTCACTGTAATCATAATTTGTGTGCCTATCTCTCACACTTCCTTCTCAAGCATACTGCTAGATACTGAGTTGCAAGACAAACCTTCTCTTATCGCTCATGCACCACAGCAAAAAGTTCACCACATAGGACCAAAAGAAATAAAACACTGCCAGCCTCACACCCACTTTGTATGCTACCAGCCTTAAAATGCATCTTAGCATCCCAAAAAAGCAATTTGAAGTGCTACCACAACACACCAGAGCCTCCTCCTCACTTCTTGAGTTCCACAAGAAGCTGAAGACCTGGCTCTTTTAATGACACCGAGGATACTCACCCATGGACCTGATCAAACGCCTCAATACCCTCACAGGTGATTTGTGCGCCATACAAGTACACATAACCTATATAAATGCTACAATACAGCATAATCAAGAAAAAATTTCAAAGCAGTAGTGACTGATTGGTCAGCTTCCAATTCGTGAGCTGTTTGCTGATGGGCTGTGTGGAGAGGGTGCTGCTTGTAACCTTTGGAGCGTGATAACTGACACTATCTGGACTGACTAGGCGCGGCTGGCTCCCCTGTCTGGTGTTAGTTTTTCATTGTGAAATGTCAATCCTTTCTGCTTGTGTGTGTATCTGTGTTTTGGGTTGAGGTGTATGTAATCCTGTGGACTGGACCTTTTCTTGCATGAACTCTCTTGATAATAGAAAGCTGAACAATGTACATTTCTTGGTTAAAATCTACATGAAGGGCTCTGTTGATGGTTGCATGAAAGTTACCTTCCAAGGATGAAATATCTTCAATAAAGGGATGCTGTGGACCGTGTGTGGTGTTATGACTTTGGAAATGTAGCTTTACATGGATGACAGCTCTTCTAAAGAATGGTGTGGTTAGTAGATTGCAGGCAAGTGCTTTGTCCTACGTTAGATGCTGTGGTCTGTGTGGTTTGTGACTTCTTGTGATCGGGTTCTTTTATTGAAGGGCCCTATGGGGCAGAGGTGGTTGCAGGGGAGGTATCTTTTCCTCCTTAATGCCCCTATATAAAAGGATTCTGTGGGCTGTGTGGTGTCTGATGACTTTGGGATTTTTTTTCTTTTCCTGGTTCACGTCCCTGGAGGAGGGCCTGTGATTCCATTGAAGGTGGTGTGGCTTAACGGCCTGATAGTCGACACTGGAAGTGCGTAACCAAGTTCGAGCCCTGGCGTCGACTCAGCATCCTGATATTCTCTCCTGTACCTACAAATAAAAATAACCCGACTTTGTATAATGTAAACTGGTGCTCATGTAAAGCCTTCATGTGTCCCTGGGCCAAGGCCAAGTTCGAGTTAAATAAAAACTACCAAAAAAACATATTTTCGAGGGTGAAAACTATATTGTTTTTTGGGGGAGGAGTGGGGGGGGTTGTAATGTGAGGATGCCCCAAGGTATTATATATTTTCCTGGAAGAAGGCCCCGGATGGTTGCATGACAGTAACTTTTGTGAAATATCTCGCTAAAGAGCTGTACTGGGCTGTGCTGGGTGGGTACGTCCTTGGGAAATGCATTTCATGTCGGGTGACATTTTCTCATGAAGGGCTCTGTGGTGTGCAGACCCTTCTCGCGGGTGGACATTAAGAGAGAATAGATGCTCCCTCCCGCACGCTTGTATGGAACCCCGCTCTGAGCTCCTTCCATTTGCACTGCACAAAAGTGCACAAATAGACGAATGTGGAGGCGGTGCACGCTTGTAGCCGTGATCAGCACGAACATGGCATAGGCCTGGCGGCCAGGAAACAAATGGAAGCCGACAGTGCATTTTTTAACCCATTTCGCTGTATTGCCCATGACAGAGGTTAGAAACAAACTTATTATATCGCTATTGAGTGCGCATTGGAAGTGACAGAAAATCATTTTGGTTCCAGGTGCAGTGAATGTTACCAGTGGAATATATTCAGTAGGGATTGATGCAGGCTCCCGAGAGCAGTAGTAGGCACAAGCTCACCCAGAAGGAGAGCCCTGCGAGGTGCTCGACAGGCTGGGAGGTGATCGGGACCTGCCTGGATGACAGGTGCCTGCTGAGGAAGGGTTTAATGCAAGTGCACTCGCTGCCTTTCATTAAAGCAGTCCGTTTCCACACTGACCGGCGCACAACAATACCTTGCCCGAAATAACACAGCACATCCAACTAAACACATCAGAGAGAACACTGAGCACACACAACACAACTCGGGTACTCATAAACTCTACTGTTCAGAAAACGTAACTATCCACAACCTCTACCCCCAACAGAACACTGCCCACAACACAGCTTAGATACTCACAAACTCTACTGTACCAAACATGATACGCAATCTCAGCCCCCAGCAGAACACTGAGCACACACAACACAGCTTAGAAACTACACTTACTCATCAACTCTAGTGTGCCATACATGATGACGATCTCCAAAAGAACACATCAGACAGAAAACTGAGCACACACAAGACACCTCGGATACTGGTCAACTTTACTGTACCAAACACAGTGATAACAATTACAACTTTTAACAGAACACTGAGTACCCACAACACAGCTCAGATACTCAAACTATACTGTACCAAACGTAATGATACACAATCTCATTCCCTAGCAGAACACTGAGCACACACAACATAGCTCAGGTATTCACCAGCTCTACTATACCGGATATAATGATAAACAATCTCACCCACTAGCAGGACACATAACAGAACACTGAGCACACACAACGCAGCTCAGAAACTCACCAGCTGTACTGTACCAAACATGATACACAATCTCAGCCCCCATCTCAACACTGAGCACACACAACACAGCTCAGAAACTACACATACTCACCAACTTTACAGTACCAAACATGATGATAATCTTAACCCCAACAGAACACATCCGACAGTACACTGAGCAAACACAACACAGTTCAGATACTTCATATACTTACCGTCACTACTGTACAAACGTAATGCTAAACAATCTCAACCCCTAAGAGAACACTGCGAACACTGAACACAGCTCAGATACTCCACATAATCACCAACTTTACTGTACCAAACATTGATAAACAATTTCACCTACTAACAGAACACGTCAGAACACTAAGCACACACAACACAGCTCAGATACTCAGCAGCTCTGCTGTACCGAACATAATGATAAACAATCTCACCCGCTAACAGAACACACAAGACAGAACACCGAGCACACACAACACAGTTCAGGTATTCACCAGCTCTACTGTACCAAACATAATGATAACCAATCTCACCCACTAGCAGGACGCATAACAGAACACCGAGCACACAAAACGCAGCTCAGATACTCACCAGCTGTACTTTACCAAACATAACGATAAACAATCTCACCCGCTAACAGAATACATGACACACAACACCGAACACACACAACACAGTTCAGGTATTCACCAGCTCTTCTGTACCAAACATAATGATAAACAATCTCACCTGCTAACAGAACACACATGGCAGAACACTGAGCACACACAACACACCTCAGATACTCTCCAGCTCTACTGTACCGAACATAACGAAAAACAATCTCACCCACTAACAGAACACAACGGAACACTAAGCACACACAACACACCTCAGATACTCATCAGTTCTACTGTACCAAGTGTAATGATAAAACAACCTCAACCCCTAATAAAACACTGAGAACACACAACACGGTTGAGATACCACAATGACTCACCAAGTCACTGTACCAAACGTAATAATAAGCAACCACAACCCCCAACAGAACAAAGGACGGACCGAGAAACAAAAGCAGCCGTGGCAAAAATGCTCATGGCATCCCCACTCTGTTGGACTCCTCGTGTTATCTCTAATCACTTTCTTGCTACCTTCTCCCCCCTCCCTATATCTGGTAGAGCTGGGGAAAGTGATAGAGACTCCAGGGGCATCCCCTCACCAGGGAAATGCCCGGTGAATTAGAAAGCCTGACCGGCCCTGCACAGAACACATTAAAATAGCGAGAACACAACAATTTCACAGGCACCATATCGTGGGATCTAACTGAACTCTCACCTGCTCAACACCTTAGTAAAACAATATGCCCCCTTCAAGACATACCACACTAACCCAACGCTCACACAGCATCACACAGCTAGTCTGTTACCTCATGCACATCCCTCAAACCAGAAAACACACATACCAGTCCTTGAAATGACACATACCTGAATTGGTTAGAGACCTCCAGCGAGACACCACACAACCGTAACCATTTCAACGTCAGCCCAACCCAAGCTGCTGATGACCCTTACGCAAACAGAAAATAGACTCCAGTTTGCAAGGGAGCCGTCAAGGCCACGGCGTGAACGTACCAAACCCGACACCAATGGAAGATCACACTAATGACAAGACAGAGGTATGAAAGTGAGTTAACATATTTGCTGCCCTGTGTAGATGGGGGCATTCGAGTCAGCGGAGGGAGGACTGTCGGAGGTTTGTTATTCAACCTTGTGACATCAGGCGAAGACTGTAATAACTACATCAGATCCCTTGTGTCTTTCAAACTGCAAATGCAATTTAGTTTTCTTTCTGGATGACTGATATGATGTCCAACCATCACATTTTATTTTATAAGGCTGCTTTGCGTAAATGCCTTCTGAAACATCTTTCCCGTTGAGCTGTTTTTCCTAGCACAAGGTTAATGTACCTAAGCGCAGCGGTAGACTGTAGACAACCAACCCCATCTCAAACTTGGCAAAGAGCCCTGGGTGTGGTGTAGGGCAGTGGTTTTTGAGGTCATAGTTTGATATAGGGTAGTCTTGAATGCCTTTTAGGAATACATATTTTAATCGTCCTTTTTAGGTTTGGTTTTACAGCGCAGCTCTCACTGTTCCTTATGCGTTCCTTGTGGTCTTTACATTTAAAATAGGCGCTACACCTGCAATAGGAAGGGTTTTACGTTGTGAACTCCATGGTAAACAACATAGGAAGAGGCTTTATATTTTGAAATAACAGAATTTGTGTTTACTATGTCAACTACACGAGGAAGGGGTTTTCAAGCAACCCCACAGACTTGGCTGCTCTCTGCTGATGACGGGCTAAACCTAGAAACACGTGTCCAGAGATACACAGCACTTGCTGCACCTACTTAGGTGAAAGACTTTTGATTACTTTTTCAGCACAAAACGAAGTGACTGCATTTACCATGATGCATTGGGGCTAACTTTTTGCTTGAGTGTGAGGCAGTGTGCTCCCTTTTTTCTTTTTGTCCAATGACTGCTCCCTTGAGCTAACGAGCTCTGGAGAGGCACCTGTGCGCCAGCGAGTGGTACATAAACCTGAGAAGACTTTTGGCGGCATTTCAAGCAACCCCACAGACTTGGCTGCTCTCTGCTGATGACGGGCTAAACCTAGAAACACGTGTCCAGAGATACACAGCACTTGCTGCACCTACTTAGGTGAAAGACTTTTGATTACTTTTTCAGCACAAAACGAAGTGACTGCATTTACCATGATGCATTGGGGCTAACTTTTTGCTTGAGTGTGAGGCAGTGTGCTCCCTTTTTTCTTTTTGTCCAATGACTGCTCCCTTGAGCTAACGAGCTGACGAGCTCTGGAGAGGCACCTGTGCGCCAGCGAGTGGTACATAAACCTGAGAAGACTTTTGGCGGCATTTCAAGCAACCCCACAGACTTGGCTGCTCTCTGCTGATGACGGGCTAAACCTAGAAACACGTGTCCAGAGATACACAGCACTTGCTGCACCTACTTAGGTGAAAGACTTTTGATTACTTTTTCAGCACAAAACGAAGTGACTGCATTTACCATGATGCATTGGGGCTAACTTTTTGCTTGAGTGTGAGGCAGTGTGCTCCCTTTTTTCTTTTTGTCCAATGACTGCTCCCTTGAGCTAACGAGCTGACGAGCTCTGGAGAGGCACCTGTGCGCCAGCGAGTGGTACATAAACCTGAGAAGCCTTTTGGCGGCATTTCAAGCAACCCCACAGACTTGGCTGCTCTCTGCTGATGACGGGCTAAACCTAGAAACACGTGTCCAGAGATACACAGCACTTGCTGCACCTACTTAGGTGAAAGACTTTTGATTACTTTTTCAGCACAAAACGAAGTGACTGCATTTACCATGATGCATTGGGGCTAACTTTTTGCTTGAGTGTGAGGCAGTGTGCTCCCTTTTTTCTTTTTGTCCAATGACTGCTCCCTTGAGCTAACGAGCTGACGAGCTCTGGAGAGGCACCTGTGCGCCAGCGAGTGGTACATAAACCTGAGAAGACTTTTGGCGGCATTTCAAGCAACCCCACAGACTTGGCTGCTCTCTGCTGATGACGGGCTAAACCTAGAAACACGTGTCCAGAGATACACAGCACTTGCTGCACCTACTTAGGTGAAAGACTTTTGATTACTTTTTCAGCACAAAACGAAGTGACTGCATTTACCATGATGCATTGGGGCTAACTTTTTGCTTGAGTGTGAGGCAGTGTGCTCCCTTTTTTCTTTTTGTCCAATGACTGCTCCCTTGAGCTAACGAGCTGACGAGCTCTGGAGAGGCACCTGTGCGCCAGCGAGTGGTACATAAACCTGAGAAGACTTTTGGCGGCATTTCAAGCAACCCCACAGACTTGGCTGCTCTCTGCTGATGACGGGCTAAACCTAGAAACACGTGTCCAGAGATACACAGCACTTGCTGCACCTACTTAGGTGAAAGACTTTTGATTACTTTTTCAGCACAAAACGAAGTGACTGCATTTACCATGATGCATTGGGGCTAACTTTTTGCTTGAGTGTGAGGCAGTGTGCTCCCTTTTTTCTTTTTGTCCAATGACTGCTCCCTTGAGCTAACGAGCTGACGAGCTCTGGAGAGGCACCTGTGCGCCAGCGAGTGGTACATAAACCTGAGAAGACTTTTGGCGGCATTTCAAGCAACCCCACAGACTTGGCTGCTCTCTGCTGATGACGGGCTAAACCTAGAAACACGTGTCCAGAGATACACAGCACTTGCTGCACCTACTTAGGTGAAAGACTTTTGATTACTTTTTCAGCACAAAACGAAGTGACTGCATTTACCATGATGCATTGGGGCTAACTTTTTGCTTGAGTGTGAGGCAGTGTGCTCCCTTTTTTCTTTTTGTCCAATGACTGCTCCCTTGAGCTAACGAGCTGACGAGCTCTGGAGAGGCACCTGTGCGCCAGCGAGTGGTACATAAACCTGAGAAGACTTTTGGCGGCATTTCAAGCAACCCCACAGACTTGGCTGCTCTCTGCTGATGACGGGCTAAACCTAGAAACACGTGTCCAGAGATACACAGCACTTGCTGCACCTACTTAGGTGAAAGATTTTTGATTACTTTTTCAGCACAAAACGAAGTGACTGCATTTACCATGATGCATTGGGGCTAACTTTTTGCTTGAGTGTGAGGCAGTGTGCTCCCTTTTTTCTTTTTGTCCAATGACTGCTCCCTTGAGCTAACGAGCTGACGAGCTCTGGAGAGGCACCTGTGCGCCAGCGAGTGGTACATAAACCTGGGAAGACTTTTGGCGGCATTTCAAGCAACCCCACAGACTTGGCTGCTCTCTGCTGGTGACGGGCTAAACCTAGAAACACGTGTCCAGAGATACACAGCACTTGCTGCACCTACTTAGGTGAAAGACTTTTGATTACTTTTTCAGCACAAAACGAAGTGACTGCATTTACCATGATGCATTGGGGCTAACTTTTTGCTTGAGTGTGAGGCAGTGTGCTCCCTTTTTTCTTTTTGTCCAATGACTGCTCCCTTGAGCTAACGAGCTGACGAGCTCTGGAGAGGCACCTGTGCGCCAGCGAGTGGTACATAAACCTGAGAAGACTTTTGGCGGCATTTCAAGCAACCCCACAGACTTGGCTGCTCTCTGCTGATGACGGGCTAAACCTAGAAACACGTGTCCAGAGATACACAGCACTTGCTGCACCTACTTAGGTGAAAGACTTTTGATTACTTTTTCAGCACAAAACGAAGTGACTGCATTTACCATGATGCATTGGGGCTAACTTTTTGCTTGAGTGTGAGGCAGTGTGCTCCCTTTTTTCTTTTTGTCCAATGACTGCTCCCTTGAGCTAACGAGCTGACGAGCTCTGGAGAGGCACCTGTGCGCCAGCGAGTGGTACATAAACCTGAGAAGACTTTTGGCGGCATTTCAAGCAACCCCACAGACTTGGCTGCCCTCTGCTGATGACGGGCTAAACCTAGAAACACGTGTCCAGAGATACACAGCACTTGCTGCACCTACTTAGGTGAAAGACTTTTGATTACTTTTTCAGCACAAAACGAAGTGACTGCATTTACCATGATGCATTAGGGCTAACTTTTTGCTTGAGTGTGAGGCAGTGTGCTCCCTTTTTTCTTTTTGTCCAATGACTGCTCCCTTGAGCTAACGAGCTGACGAGCTCTGGAGAGGCACCTGTGCGCCAGCGAGTGGTACATAAACCTGAGAAGACTTTTGGCGGCATTTCAAGCAACCCCACAGACTTGGCTGCTCTCTGCTGATGACGGGCTAAACCTAGAAACACGTGTCCAGAGATACACAGCACTTGCTGCACCTACTTAGGTGAAAGACTTTTGATTACTTTTTCAGCACAAAACGAAGTGACTGCATTTACCATGATGCATTGGGGCTAACTTTTTGCTTGAGTGTGAGGCAGTGTGCTCCCTTTTTTCTTTTTGTCCAATGACTGCTCCCTTGAGCTAACGAGCTGACGAGCTCTGGAGAGGCACCTGTGCGCCAGCGAGTGGTACATAAACCTGAGAAGACTTTTGGCGGCATTTCAAGCAACCCCACAGACTTGGCTGCTCTCTGCTGATGACGGGCTAAACCTAGAAACACGTGTCCAGAGATACACAGCACTTGCTGCACCTACTTAGGTGAAAGACTTTTGATTACTTTTTCAGCACAAAACGAAGTGACTGCATTTACCATGATGCATTGGGGCTAACTTTTTGCTTGAGTGTGAGGCAGTGTGCTCCCTTTTTTCTTTTTGTCCAATGACTGCTCCCTTGAGCTAACGAGCTGACGAGCTCTGGAGAGGCACCTGTGCGCCAGCGAGTGGTACATAAACCTGAGAAGACTTTTGGCGGCATTTCAAGCAACCCCACAGACTTGGCTGCTCTCTGCTGATGACGGGCTAAACCTAGAAACACGTGTCCAGAGATACACAGCACTTGCTGCACCTACTTAGGTGAAAGACTTTTGATTACTTTTTCAGCACAAAACGAAGTGACTGCATTTACCATGATGCATTGGGGCTAACTTTTTGCTTGAGTGTGAGGCAGTGTGCTCCCTTTTTTCTTTTTGTCCAATGACTGCTCCTTTGAGCTAACGAGCTGACGAGCTCTGGAGAGGCACCTGTGCGCCAGCGAGTGGTACATAAACCTGAGAAGACTTTTGGCGGCATTTCAAGCAACCCCACAGACTTGGCTGCTCTCTGCTGATGACGGGCTAAACCTAGAAACACGTGTCCAGAGATACACAGCACTTGCTGCACCTACTTAGGTGAAAGACTTTTGATTACTTTTTCAGCACAAAACGAAGTGACTGCATTTACCATGATGCATTGGGGCTAACTTTTTGCTTGAGTGTGAGGCAGTGTGCTCCCTTTTTTCTTTTTGTCCAATGACTGCTCCCTTGAGCTAACGAGCTGACGAGCTCTGGAGAGGCACCTGTGCGCCAGCGAGTGGTACATAAACCTGAGAAGACTTTTGGCGGCATTTCAAGCAACCCCACAGACTTGGCTGCTCTCTGCTGATGACGGGCTAAACCTAGAAACACGTGTCCAGAGATACACAGCACTTGCTGCACCTACTTAGGTGAAAGACTTTTGATTACTTTTTCAGCACAAAACGAAGTGACTGCATTTACCATGATGCATTGGGGCTAATTTTTTGCTTGAGTGTGAGGCAGTGTGCTCCCTTTTTTCTTTTTGTCCAATGACTGCTCCCTTGAGCTAACGAGCTGACGAGCTCTGGAGAGGCACCTGTGCGCCAGCGAGTGGTACATAAACCTGAGAAGACTTTTGGCGGCATTTCAAGCAACCCCACAGACTTGGCTGCTCTCTGCTGATGACGGGCTAAACCTAGAAACACGTGTCCAGAGATACACAGCACTTGCTGCACCTACTTAGGTGAAAGACTTTTGATTACTTTTTCAGCACAAAACGAAGTGACTGCATTTACCATGATGCATTGGGGCTAACTTTTTGCTTGAGTGTGAGGCAGTGTGCTCCCTTTTTTCTTTTTGTCCAACATAGGAAGAGGCTTTATATTTTGAAATAACAGAATTTGTGTTTACTATGTCAACTACACGAGGAAGGGGTTTAGGGCCGTATGTACGAACACATTTTCCCCTAGACACAAAATGGGTAAAACCCTTTGCTACATCTGGCCCTTAGTGCTTATCTCCCTGTTTAGGTCCAGCCGGAGTAAATGCTTCTTCTTTCCAGAAGATTTAATGTTTGTCAGTGTATAACAGTGGGTCTGTAGGCACAGAACACATGTTAAATTAAATTCCAGTCTATTGTTTTTTTTTTTTTTTTAACTGGTGACAAAGGAAGTAGGCACCTCAATTTACACTATGAATGACTAGACCAAACCTGCAGATATAACCTTTTTTGATTGTGAAAAGCCTTGTGTTTTCCATATAAAAACACTTTTGGTTTTTACAATTAGACACTGTTGGTATGCAAATTGTTTTATGGCACCTCACAGATAATAGTCTAAATTTATAACGTTGGTTGCTCGTTGTGACATTTCTTTAGGGTACATGATTTGCACTCCGGTTAATTGTGAGGCCTCTTTAGGATGGGCTTCAATTTGCAAGCCCACTTGAAATCTTATACATATTTATAATAATGGTTAGCATAGCTCTTAGGTGTATTCAATACAGTAATGTTTTGCTTTTCAAAAAAGCATTGGCTGGATGCCAATTTATTCGTTTTCATAGAATATTGAGTTTTGATTTTCTAGCCCACATCACCTCCCTCAGCATGCCTCAGACTGCTTTGCCTCATTACTATGAGGTTCCGGTGCTAAAAGGGGTACCTGGTTCCCAGTTTGAGTAACAAAGATATGGAGGCTTCACGACAACAAGGGAGAAAATGTTCATTGACATAATTTGGTCAGTAAAGACTGACTGTCCTGGGACACCCTGAATAGGACTTCTCATACACAGAAGCAAGGTGCTTTGTATTGTGAACTCTCTGATACATCGAATAGAAAAGGGTATACCATTGTTGTAGGAAAGTACACTCTTTTTGACATGGTTACCTCCCCTTTTTTCCTGTTCTCAGTATGCTTTGATTATTTTCACTGCGATTGTGCTAACCAGGACCCCAGTGATTGTACTCTCTCTCTCTAAATTTGGTTGCCTAGGACTTTGCACATCCCACAGTTGGCATACTGGTGCCCCCATTTAAGTCCCAAGCATATGGTGCCTAGGGCATTGGGGCACTAGGGGTTCCCCATGGGCTACAGCATGTATTGTGCCACCCATGGGAGCCCATGTAAAATGTGTCTGCAGGGCTGCCAATGCAGCCTGTGTGAAAAGGTGCATGTACCCTTTCACTACGCGTCACTGCACCAGGTCACTGTAAGTCACCCCTATGGTAGACCTTAATAGCCCAAAGGACAGGGTGCAGGTACCTGTGTGTGAGGGCACCCCTGCATAAGCAGAGGTGCCCCTATAAACTCCAGCTCCATTCCACTGGACATCACAAGTGCAGGGAAGCCATTTTACCTGTGTAGTGGACACAGGTCACTACTTGTGTCCAGCTACGTAATGGTAAATCCGAACCTGGGCATGTTTGGTATCAAACATGTCTGAATCATACCCCAATTCCGTTGCCAGAATTGGTTGTAGGATTCCTTGCACGTTGGGGGCTCCTTAGAGGACCCCCAGCTTTGCTCCTACCAGTCTTCTGGGTTTTTCAGGCAGCCCGCACGGCTGCCACCTCAGACAGGTTTCTGCCTTCCTGCTTTTTGACCAGCTCAGGCAGAAGAAGGCAGAACAAAGGATTTCATTTGGGAGAGGGAGGTAACACCCTCTCCCTTGGAAATAGGTGTTACATGGCTTGGGGGTGGTTAGCCTTCCCAAGCCACCAGTACGCTCTAAAGGGCACATTTGGTGCCTTCCTTGCAGAAACCGTTTTGCACCAGTCCAGGAACCCCCAGTCCTTGCTCTGGCACGAAACTGGACAAAGGAAAGGGGAGTGACTACTCCCCTGTCCATCACTACCCCACAGATGTTGCCCAGAGCGCCTCCAGGAGGCCACTTGATTCTGCCATCTTGAATCCAAGGTGGGCAGAGGCCCCTGGGAGCATCTGAGTGGCCAGGTCAGGTAGGTGATGTCATAACCCCCTCCTGATAAGCGGTCACCCTGCTAGGTGAATAATCCCCATTCCTGGGCTATTTAGGGTCTCCCTCTTGGGTGTGTTATCAGATTCGACATGCAAGATTCCAGCAGGACTCCTCTGCATCGTTTACTTCATCTTCTGGCCACTGGAACTGCAACTAGACCCTCCAAGAACCAATAATCTCTGATTTCAGCGATGACCCCACTCTAACATTGTTTATCCGGCTCCTTACAGCAACTGCAACATTTCCCAGGATGTGCATTCTCTGAGTGCCTGCATCTTCAGCCTGCACAAGAAGTAAGAAGAAATCTCCCTTAGAGTGGGTCACTCCCCTGCATCTGCAGGCACCAACTGCGATGAAGACCGGCTGCGTGGATCTGCTCTTTCCAGAACTGCATGGATCCTGCATCACAGCTGGTGGTCTGGAGTGCTCCCCTTGGTCCTCTCTGCCAGCTGTCCAACTTGGGAGACGGTATGTCCTTGCTTCTCTTTGCAGGACAGTACCCCTGTGCACAGCGACTCTTGCAACTACCAAGGCTTGTTTGCTCCTTCTCAAAGGGATCTTCAGGCTTGGTGTAGCCTCGGCTCCAGCACTTCTTCCTGCCAAGTACAGTCTCCTTCCTGCTCCTCCAGCAATGTGGGACTCCTCTTCAGGTGTGCTGAGTGGGCCTCAGTGTGACTGCTGTGCCTGCTGCCAGTGGGTTGCTTGTGGGGGCTGCCTCCTCTTCTTGTGGCTCTACCGACTGCTGAGGGCCACCTCAGACTCCCTTCCTTGGGTCGAGTTCCCTGGACCTTGTTGGTCCTCTTCAGCCTCGCAAAGCATCTTATTCGCCTCTTGTATTTGCCAAGGCTTGTTGTTGGTTTTCCAGCACCACTAACCGACTGCATCTCGACCGCCGACGCAGGACACCTCTTGCATCACTCCTGGGACTTCTCTCCATCTCTGGTACTGCACTGCTGGCCTTCTTCGTCCACCTTCGACCTGGTCCTGCATCCACAGAATGGTGGGTAGTGGCTTCTGCCATAACCGGACACTTCAACACAAACTAGACTTCGTCCCCTTCCGTTGCAGGTCCTCTTCTGTCAGGATCCACATTTGGGTTCTTCCAGTCTTGGTTGGGTCTTGCATAATCTTTTTCCAAAGTCCTCCTGTTGGGTTTGGGGAAAACCTGGTACTTACCTCGGCTCTCCTGGTCGTCACCCTGGTTCTCACCTCTTGGGGTTCCTAGTTCCTCCAGCTGCCCTATACTGATTCCACATCCTTGGGTGGGGGACTGCTTTTCACATTCCAACTTTCTTAGTATATGGTTTGGCCCTCCCCTAGGGCCCTCACTGTTTACCTATACTTTTGCCAATACTTATTGCTTTCTATGCTCGTTAATGATTGCTAATGTGTATATAATAGTGTGTTTACTTACCTCCAGCTGGGGGACTCCCTACTCCGTATTCTAGTATTTGTGTTGCCATAATAAAGTACTTTTATTTTTGTAACACTGTGTGGTTCTTACATGTGTGAGAGTGCTGTGTGACTATAGTAGTATTGCATATGCCTTGCACGTCTCCTAGATAAGTCTTGGCTGCTTATCCACAGTTACCTTTAGAGAGCCGTGGCTTCCTAGACACTACCTACACTTCACTAATAGGGGATATTTGGACCATGTATAAGGTGATAACACCATAGGTGCTCACCACACACACCAGGCCAGCTTCCTACAATTGTGAACTCTGACAAATACAACAGAAAGTTCTCTTACATGGTGAGCTCTTTGTAAATACACTAAAACCCAAGGACAAACCCTATAGGATTGGGCTTTACGTTTCTATCTAACTACCAATAGGAAAGAGATTAATAGCTGACAAATAAGAAAATAATGGGTTGGATACATTTGTCTTTTTTTTTTGGTCTGGCACCAAAAAATCCTTGATATCGCTTCAACGAGATTTAGGTTTATTCAGTGTATATATATATTTAGTATTTCTGAAATATTTGAAAGCTATATCTAGGTGGACCACATAGTCATGCTTACTTATTTTCATCCTAATGCCAACAGGCTTGCATTGATTGACTAATGTACTGACCAAGGCAATAGCCTTCTCAAATTAAATTATGAATGAATTGATTAAGCCTGTTTACTTAACCTTTTTGATTGTGAAAAGACTCATGGTTTCCAGTGGGTCCACATATGACTATGCTTGGTTTTTAGGATTAAAGCATGCTTCTGCTTGAATTGCCACATAGAATTTTACAGATAACGGAAGCAGACCACATTTACGGAGTAAGTTGTCTCCAATACTTTAGTGGGTATGTGATGTGATTTCCATGCTGGTTAACCTGCAAAGCACCTAAAATGTAGGTTTACAGTTTGTGACTCCACCTGAAATATTAGTTATTTTGACAAACACCATAGGGAGTGGATATATATTATTTAACATTAAGAGGTCTTTTGACACAAACCTCTAGTTCAGGTGGTGCTAGAGAGGTCGTGTGTTTATTTGAACATTTGTAATTTTATGATTACATTTAGTTGTGTATGAATTATTTCTTTTTTAAAATAGAAACACTGGACATGGTTTTATTAGGTATTATGGTGCACTTTAATATTTATTTAACCCCTTTAGTTGCTTTAATTTGTTCTTTTGACTCTACTACTTTTTTAACAATACTGTATTCAGTTCCTGCTACACCAATGTGGTAATAATTTTGACTTTGCCCTTAAACTTCGGGAATGCTTTGCTTCAATTGGTTGTTTACCAATTACCTTTTATAGTTGAATGCAGATAAACAGGAGTGTTGGGTCTTTGGAGTAATCCTTAGACCCGACCTCTGTTAGTTTGATGGTCATTGGCTCTCCCCATCCACCCACCTACATTTATGACCAAAAGTGTTGGTGTTGCTGTCATCTTTGAGCTGACCTTCAGCCCGCATGGCAACAAATTCACTGGTAAATTACTCCCTTTCATATAGCTTAAAGAAAAGTATTCCTTGCCTCTAATTTGAAGGGAGAAGGTTGGTGATCCAGACAGCTAACTGATCCTGTTTGACTTATATAAATTCAGTCTTGCTTTGCTTTCCTAAATATGTTAGCATTCTCCTTCAGATTGTGCAAAAGCTGCCAGGTATGTTACCTAATTTACCTTTGCGTGGTTCTGTTAAATTTCAGTTGGATTTCCTCAGTAGGTTTCCAGTGAATAAACAGATCTTTTATAAGATACTTTGTATGGTGCACAAGGCGCTTGTTGCCACTTGTTTTGAGTATCTTAGTTCTTGGTTTCAACAGTGTGCTCTCTCATATGCATTGTTCCTCTTCTCATGCACTCTTGGTTGTACTAATGTTACATCAGAGCAGTCTTCTTAGTTCTTGCTCCGATTTACCAGAGGACGGACTCTGCTGACATGAGTGCAGAGTGAGTGCTGTGGCTGTAAGTGTGGAAGGTGCAGCTCATTAGTGGCAGGCCTATTGATTTTGGCAATGCTTGTTTGAACTGTATAACCAATATGGAGGTCCCACTGTCAGGGTGCTGCTGAGAGGAGCGATCTCATAATGATTGAAACCTGCAACCTTTTTTGGATCTCCTTTCTGGCTCCAACTATAGATTCTGCTGTGTTGGGAGCGCTATTGACAATGGCCGCAGGACACAATCTAATTTCCCAATTGTATGAAGCTTTTCTAGTGGATAGCGTGCGCCAGCAGCTGAGGATACGGCAGTCTTGGGAGAAGGATTTGGTTGCATCTCTCTTGGAAGGGGAGAGGGCCAGGGTTTGCACGACTTAAAACAGTGTCTAGTAACGCTCGCTTCCACCTGATACACTTTAATTTTTTTACATCACACTATGTGACCTCTATGAAATTGCACAGGTAAGATTAAGGTCGATCTTCATCCTGCCCCTTTTGTAAGTTTGGAGTGGCAGTCTTCATGCACTTGGCATGGAACTGTGCGGCACTGGGGTTCTTTTAGTCGGCTGTGGTAGACAGATTGAGCAGGACAACAGCTTTGCCATGTGAGTTGACGCTGCAACATTGTTGAGCAATCTTGCTAAATCTAAGAAGCGTAAAATGTCCTATCGCTGTCTAAATTGTCTACAATTGGCTTTGGTACTGACAAGGAGGTGGGATGTCATCGCTTGGATGGGAGTGGAGGGGCACCTGGTGAGGCTCAATGGGTCTGGGATGTCTCGGAATGGTCCATGGCAGAGGAGGTGCTTTCTAGGTGGGTGAGAATGGACTGCAAATTGCAGGCGGACCTGGGGAGTGCGGAGTGAGCGCTTCATTGGGAAAGACTGGAGTGAGTCGGATGGTGGTGGCTGAGAGTGAAAGCGAGGTGTCTATAGCGGATGGGCAGTGGAGTGTAGGTTATATGGAAAGCCTACATGGCTTTTGGGTGACTGTTTAACGCTGTGTAGGGCATTACGTTGATGTGCTTCAATGTGTGATTAATTGTATCAGGTTGTATTCCTGTAGTTTGGCACATGTTGATATGTTTAACTGACTTCTTATGGACTATGTACAATGTTCTGTGTTGGGAGAAAATAATAAATAAAGGTTTACAAAAAATATCACTGTAGTAGGCACATTAACACAGTGTATCTTACTAGATTGGGAACCTGGGCAAGTTAGTTGTGCACAAATCTCTGTAGTTGGTGCATTAGCTTACAGAACATTTTCACTGTGACCAGAACCTGATCACATCATAGGGGCATTTATCCAATGAGGGTTCTGATTGGAATTAGAACTTGCAATCTGTATGTCACATTTAGATCTCTGCAGCTGCTATATTAACTCGCAAAACTCTCTCAAGAATTGGAATCTTGACCTGCATTTTACTCATATAACTCTGCAATAGATATTTTGATCACAAATGTTTTTCAGGTCAGCCTTGCATATTCACCTACACCTTGTTTATTTTTCTGCTAGTTTTGTTGTCTTAACTTTTTCTTCTCATTGTCAGCTCCTCTTTTCAAGCACAAGTTTTTTAATGCAGTGTTGTTTCCCCGGTTTTAATGTTTTCTTATTTCTTGGTCTAGTTATTCTTCTTTTACTCTAACATTTTCTTTTCCACTTGTCTAGCTCATCACTCGTTCGTAACAATTCTCTAGCTCCTTCCACTTCTCAACCTTTCTGTGTTTTTGGTTTCTCTATTTCTTTCATTTTGTGTCTTCATTTTCTAGTGTGAGTCTTCTCTTGCAGTTCAAATGCAATTTCTTAAAGTCTTTCTTGCTGGCCCCCTTTTTTAAGACCAGCCTGGGTAGCGCACATGCCCTGTCTCTTGACATGCTGTAATCTACTTCTGTGGGCTTCCATCATGCCCATCACTTTTGTTCGTTCCTTGGCCTGCCTTTAAAAATTCCTTTGGGTTGTTAGGTAAATGCTTTAGGTTTGTTTCACCTTGAGGCTGTTTTGTTACTGCCTTGGAGACTGATCCTGTTACATGGAATATTGCATGATTGGCCATATACCTTAGTGTTGGCACACTACTTTTTTCTTTTGCCTTTCCGCTTTGCACTCGTGGCTGTATGTTGTTTCTTCCTTTGGTATCTCACTGTATTTGTGCTAGACAAAGGCTGCAATCTGCAGGGCGATGCTTTCTTATTTATTTATTTGCAGTTTTATATGGCGCACACTCGACCGGAAGATTGGATCGCTGTACATGAGCACCGATTAAATTTGCATCCCCATTCCTAAATTCTTCCCAAGTTTAGCAGTTGAAAAATATACAAACTGGTGCCTTTTAAATATGAAACAAACTCTAGGGAAACCCTCAGTGCGGCTATCCCCAGCACAGAGGGAGAGCCGGTACTAGATACTACTATATTCGGTGTACTTGGGAAACTTGCCCCATAATGCTTTTGGGGGCATTCCTTTTACAACACATTTTTGCCCATAACTCAGCCTGTTGTGGTCCTGGGACAATCGGACCACCACCAAACATACAGCACGACATGCTCTTTCTGTCCAGTTCATCTTCTGGGTCCCCACACTAGGTTGGGGGGGCCAAAATCATAACCTCTCCCACCAGTCAAGTGTCTTTTTAAGCTCTCGCGTGGCTGGAACTTTTTGCTTTACAGCTGAGAGTAGTTTGTGTTCTAAGGGCCTTGTTTGTAATAATATTCTTGCAGGCCTGCTAGGCCTGAAAATGTGTAATGCACTATGCTGAATATATGGTTACACTGAATGCTCTGTCCTTTTCTTTTTATGTGATATGCCCTATAGTGGCTGACTATATGGTTACATGATTATGTTCCTTCGAAATGCTATTTTTATTGTGATGCTGCCCTAGGGATTGTTCTGAGCGTTACAGTCTAATGCCAAATGTATGAAAGAATGCGCAAACAGTTTATTTTTGATAAAGGTTTAATGTGCTGCATGGCCAAATACTTATAAGGTCCCAAAGGCAAGACCTGTTGGCTCTGCCAATGGTTGTTTTACCAACTTTCCTCCCTTGTTTGTTCTTGTCTTTTGGTCTCCTTGAATACACGAGCACTGGGGAAGTGGCAAGTTCAGCAGGATTATCTTCCTGGAGCACATGATTTTGATCTCATGAAGGTGTCGTAGCTCTACTCCATTTACCGATCTCAGAAGGGTGACAGGTTGAGTGGTACTTGCTGTCTGACTCACTCAACCAGTATACGTGCTGTTTAGTTAATACTCTAATCCCTATCAACAAAAATAATACCCAGCAAAAAAGAGAATGACCTATTATGTAGATCAAGAAAATTAAAAACAAAGAGATAATTTATCGTGTAGGCCAATATATATATATAAAAAAAAAAAAAAATTACACACATCACTCTCTTGAGGATGGTGGGTACTGTTCTGCTCATGTGTGTGTGCTCTTGGGGCAGTAATGCTGGCTGATGGTTTGTTTTCATGGTTTGAGCCAAGGAAGCCCATGAAACGGTCAAGGCTGCTTCAGCCCCATTGGGGTGGTGTCTGTATGGGCTACCTGTTCCCCTTGCATATGCACAGATTAGGATGTTACTGTATTGTACATGGATCTGCATGTTGCCTCCAACCCCTAACTGGGACCCAACATGCTCCCTGGTCAGTGGATAGTTTGTTCTTAATTTGAGGTGCTTGTCTGGAAGAATGTGGGCTTACAGTGTGGTCTGTCATAAGACTTTCTATATCAATAAGGACCGGACCGTGGGGTAGCAACGGATCCACGGGCCCTAGAGCAAGCAAGGAAATGGACAATATTTTGGCAACTTTGGACACCTCACAGCCCTGGGACCTGGTGCCACTGCACTTGCTGCACTCTTGAAAGATATGCCTCCGGGTCCTGAAAAGTGTCCTTATCACTTTGTGACAAACTCATGGCTACGGTTAAGTACGTGATGGTGTGAAGCGGTTTGAGATGTACAGGTGCATACGCTCATCCCTACCATTTTTGTGACCAACACTTTGTAGTTTAGTTAGGGTCTAGTGCTGACTTGCAGTAATGGTGTCATCTATTGGCCATCAGACAGGCCTTTGCCTATCCGAATTCCAGGTGATAGCAGATGTTTCTTATCTTTGCCCCCAGGGGGTTCTGGAGTTGTCTTGCCTGAACAGAGAAGCGAGAGCCACAAATCTGCGTCTTCTTGAGTGGAGGGAAGGATAGTAAGGGTGCTGGTTTTCACCACGGGCATATATCGCCACGTGTCAGTTGGAATGGGATGAACGATGGCCCGGTGTCTTGGCCTTGTCCTTTTGGGAAATCCGAGCGACTGAAAGAGGAGCATTTTTGTGCTGGATGAAGGGCTGAGACAGGTTCCATGGGGAAGGAAAGTACATCATTACTCGCTCACTGCTGAGCTGACTCAAGGGCACGTGCGATTTAAACGCATTTAGCTCTAGTTAGTATTACACTGCACGAGAAGTAACCCAAGGTTTGTGAGTTATAACTTCTCTGCGCCTCCCTGTTGGGAGAAGGAGGGGAGCATGCTGTATACTCGCGCAAGTTTATAGAAGACCCCGCTCGTGCGTGGAGGGTGCACGCATGCGTGTTTGCAGCACACTGTTTAACCAAGGCTTGGGAAGGAATGGCAGCACTGTGATGAAGCTGGTCAGGCTGCGGAGCTGTCACTCCAGGGTTGATTAAAAGCGCTAGCTGCTTTTTGGATGCAATTTTCAAGCGCATCTGATTTGGTTGCGCGTGGGATTGGGACATAAATATCGTGCCTTTCATTAGGAGTCTGTTGTTGTTATTTTAATCTATCTGCGTCAGGCCCTTGAACATGAGTGTTAAATCATTTTCTTCACGGAAGACTTAAATGCAGAAACAAATAGATTGGGCTCGTGCGCTGGCCCTGTGCCAGCAGCCTGGCACACATGTGATGTCACTGCGTTTCCCGACGTGTTTTTTTGTGCGGACTTAGCGGCCCCTGTGGGAAAGAGCCTCTTCAGTGTAGTGATTGCAGCGTGTAGGTTGTAGAGTGTGGACTTTACCTAAACCTCGTGCAGATACAGAGAGTTGCTATTTGCTAAGACAGCGCCCTGGCCGAAACCAAATTTGCGCCCCTCCCATTTGTCTTCCTTAAATGTGTGTTGAAACAAGCATTGGCAAATCCAGTAAGTCTCTCCTGAGTGTAAAGTACAGTCCTGCAACCTGTATATACATTTTACAGTGTAAGGAGGGCCTAGGGCCTCCCTCTGAGAGCTACCTAAGAGGCATTCTGCCCTCCACTAAAACCACCACCCCAACCCCACCTCCGAAAAAACACAAAGGGTCGCAGATGCTGTCGCTGATGTTTTGGGATGTTTTCACACCTCTTAATGGACATTGGCTGCTTACAGCTGCAAAGGGCGAGCTGGAAATCCAATATATGCCGTGGTTTCCAGCTCGCCTTGCCTGCTACCATGTGATTTCAGCTCCTCACTGGGTGACACACGGTTGTACCTTGTAAAATGGCAGGTCTGGAGCTATTGGCATTATCAATGTCTTTTAGCCGTGTTGTAGAGCAGCATGGCTAAAAGGTATTTTAAAAAAGGGCTGTGATGTAGCCAGTGCTGGCTGTGTCATATTGCTTATATTTTGTTGTGGGGCTGGGCAATACTGCAGACAACGGAGGGGGGCAGGCAATGTGGACAACAGGAGGGGGTAAGGCAGCACTGACAAAGGCAGTGTGGAATCGGAATGGGCAATGGAACAAAGACACGCTATGACATGGCCAGCATTGGCTGAGTCGTAGCCCTTTTTTTAGGATGCGCGCTTAAGCGCTTTTCAACTTATCGATCTGTGGGCTTTTAACCACGCCCGTCTCATGCTCCTCAGTTTCACTCGTTTGTGGGCTTGTCTTTCAAAAATATCTTGATATCATTGGAAATGCTTTACGTTTGCCTGCTTTGGGGCGGTTTTGTTACCGCTTTGCAGACTGACCCTGTTACATGGATTATTGCACGATTGCTGATATACCTCAGCATGGGGAAACTATTTTTTCTTTTGTCTCTCTCCTTTGTGCTCCATGGCGGCCCTGGCACAAACAGTGCAGAACAGTGTGAACTCCAATGGCGGTGTTGAAGAGCTGGTCACATTGTTCACACTGTTTCCTAATCAGTCATTTATTTTGGCTCTCCCCTTCGCGCACCATAGCTTTCACAAAAACACTTGTAATTGGTAAATGCTTTATGTAAAAAACACAGAAATCCTCAAGGCCCCTCTCTTGACATAGCAGGAGAGCTGATACTACAATATTCTCCGCACTTGGAAAAACTCAGCCCATAATGCTTTGCAAGCATTCATGTACAAAAGAACAAGTTACTTACCTTCGGTAATGCTTTTTCTGGTGGATACACTAGCTACCTGTGGATTCCTCACCTTATGAATTTGTCCTTGCACCAGCATCCAACGGAAAGTCTTCTTCCTAGCTGTCCACGTCGACGAGGATGTCATAATGGCACGGCTCCACGTAACTCCGTCTGACGTCAACGTGCCAATAAGACGTCAACGTGCCAATAAGAGGTCCTCGTCGGTGTACTGACGTCAGTTTCACCTCATTTTTTACGTGCCTTTGAGGCGAACAGATGAGAACCGACCCATCAAAAACCATAAAGAAAAATATATGTTCGATGGCATGTGTAGCTGCAGATACATATGCTTTGCACATCCCGCCATCTAGTGTTGGGATCAGAGTGTTACAAGTTTTTTTTTTTTTTGAAGAAGTCTTTTTGAGTCGCGAGATTGAGGGACTCCTCCCCTTTCGGCTCCATTGCGCATGGGCGTCGACTCCATCTTAGATTGTTTTCTTTCTGCCATTGGGTTCGGACGTGTTCCTTTTCGCTTGCGTTTCGGTTCGGAAAGAAAGTTAGAATCTCGGAAAATTTGACGGTATTGTTTGCGTTCGGTATCGGGTTAGTTACAACAGATCGACACCGAATTTTGAAGAGCTCCGGTGGCCCTTCGGGGTTTTCGATCCCCCGTCGGGGCCTGGTCGGCCCGACCACGTGTCTCTTCAAGGCTAATGGAACGGACCTCATTCCGCTTCTGCCCCAAATGTCACAACAAGTATCCTTATACAGATCAGCATCTGGTCTGTAACTTGTGTTTGTCTCCAGAACACAAAGAAGATACTTGTGAAGCCTGTCGAGCGTTTTGGTCGAGGAAGACATTAAGAGACCGAAGAGCAAGAAGACTACAGATGGCGTCGGCGCCGACAGGACAAAAACACTTGGAGGAGGAAGAAGAAACCTTCTCCATCGAAGATTCGGACTCGGACGAGGTCGATCCCGAACAGACGCCGAAAACCGTGAGTAAGACGTCGACACACAAAACTCACCGAAAGACCACTAAAGCCCAGGGGACGCCACCGCCAGTAGGCCATGGCTTAACCCGAAAAATAGGTGACCGATCATCGGCACCAAAAAAGGGCACGCATGTGTCGAAGACATCCGACTCCGGTCGAGATATCGGCACAGAGCAGACTCGACCCGAGACAGCGGGTCAGAGCAAGTTCGGCACCGAGAGGGCGGCACCGAAACGAGTCGGCACCGAGAGACCGGAACGCCCAAAATTAAAAAAGTGTTGTCGTAGCCGAAAAAGACTGCCGAAAAAGTTTCCATTCCGAAACATCCGGCCTCGGAACCGAAAACAAGTTCCTACACAGAGGAACAGGGACTGTCCTCACAAATGCAAGGACATAGGTTCGGACAAGAACTAGAGTCAATGGAGCCAGACTACACTCAGAGAAGGCTCCACATCCAAAAGGACACAGGGAAGATAAGTACTCTTCCCCCAATTAGGATGAAAAGAAGACTTGCCTTTCAAGAAAAAGACGAGCAGCCACAGGCAAAGGTGGCAAGACAAGTAACACAGCCACCATCTCCACCATGCTCAATGCACACATCACCGGTAGCCACTCCACCACTGATGCAGTCCCCAACTCATACTGGAATGAGTCAGGATGATCCCGACGCATGGGATCTTTATGATGCACCAGTATCAGATAACAGCCCAGACTGTTATCCAGCGAGACCGTCGCCACCTGAGGACAGTACAGCCTACACACAGGTGGTGTCAAGAGCAGCGGCGTTTCATAATGTCACCCTGCATGCAGAGCCTATTGAGGATGACTTTTTATTTAACACACTATCCTCCACACATAGCCAATACCAAAGTCTCCCTATGCTACCTGGAATGCTAAAACACTCCAAACAGGTGTTTCAGGAGCCTGTGAAGGGCAGGGCCATAACTCCAAGGGTGGAGAAGAAATACAAGCCACCGCCAACAGACCCTGTATACATCACGCAGCAATTAACACCAGACTCTGTGGTAGTAGGGGCAGCTCGCAAGAGAGCGAACTCACACACCTCGGGAGACGCACGACCTCCAGTCAAGGAGAGTCGCAAGTTCAACGCTGCGGGGAAAAGGGTTGCAGCACAAGCGGCCAACCAATGGCGCATTGCCAACTCACAGGCATTGCTGGCGAGATATGATGGGGCTCATTGGGACGAAATGCAACATTTCATTGAACACTTACCCAAAGAGTTCCAAAAAAGGGCACAACAGGTGGTGGAGGAAGGACAGAGTATCTCGAACAATCAGATACGCTTGGCAATGGATGCAGCAGATACAGCTGCTAGGACAGTAAATACAGCAGTGACCATAAGGAGTCACGCATGGCTGCGTACATCAGGATTCAAGCTGGAAATACAACAAGCCGTGCTGAATATGCCATTTAACGGACAGCAGTTGTTTGGGCCGGAGGTGGACACTGCTATCGAAGAACTTAAAAAGGGCACTGATCCGGCCAAAGCCATGGGCGCACTCTACTCCCCACAGAGCAGAGGCACATTTCGTAAAACACAGTTTCGAGGGGGGTTTCGAGGACAAAGCACAGAACCCTCAACCTCACAAACAAGGCCCACTTATCAGAGCCAATATCAGCGGGGAAGTTTTCGGGGACAATATAGAGGGGGCCAATTCCAAAAGAGTAGAGGGAAGTTCTAAAGTCCCAAAACTCCTCAAAACAAGCAGTGACTTCCACGTCACAAATCCCCAACACATAACACCTGTGGGGGGGAGACTAACCAAGTTCTACAAACATTGGGAGGAAATAACAACAGACACTTGGGTCCTAGCAATTATCCAGCATGGTTATTGCATAGAATTTCTCAAATTCCCTCCAAATGTCCCACCGAAAACACACAATATGTCAAAACAACACATGGATCTTCTAGAACTAGAAATCCAAGGGTTGTTACAAAAAGATGCAATAGAACTGGTACCAATTCATCAGAGAGGAACAGGAGTTTACTCGCTGTACTTTCTCATACCCAAAAAGGACAAAACTCTAAGACCTATATTAGATCTCAGAACATTAAATACCTACATCAAATCAGATCACTTTCACATGGTGACATTAAAGGGCGTAATCCCATTGCTCAAACAAGACTACATGACAACACTACACCTAAAGGATGCATACTTCCATATACCAATACATCCTTCACACAGAAAGTACTTAAGGTTTGTATTCCAAGGGGTACATTACCAATTCAAAGTGTTGCCATTCGGGATAACAACCGCGCCAAGAGTTTTTACAAAATGCCTGGCAGTAGTGGCTGCACATATCAGGAGGCAGCAAATACATGTGTTCCCGTACCTAGACGATTGGTTAATCAAAACCAACACGCAAGAACGGTGTTCACAACACACAAAGTATGTCATAGAAACCCTCCACAAACTAGGTTTCTCACTCAACTACACAAAGTCACACCTTCAGCCGTGTCAAACACAGCAATACTTAGGAGCAACAATCAACACAACAAAAGGGATTGCCACTCCAAGTCCACAAAGGGTACAGGCATTTCACAATGTAATACAGGCCATGTATCCAAAACAGAAGATACAAGTCAAAATGGTGATGAAACTACTAGGCATGATGTCCTCATGCATAGCCATTGTCCCAAACGCAAGGTTGCACATGCGGCCCTTACAACAGTGCCTAGCATCACAATGGTCACAGGCACAGGGTCAACTTCTAGATCTAGTGTTGATAAACCGCCAAACATACACCTTGCTTCAATGGTGGAACAATATAAATTTAAACCAAGGGCGACCTTTCCAAGACCCAGTGCCTCAATACGTAATAACGACAGATGCCTCCATGATAGGGTGGGGAGCACACCTCAATCAACACAGCATCCAAGGACAATGGGACACTCAGCAGAGACAGTTTCACATAAATCACTTAGAACTACTGGCAGTATTTCTAGCGTTGAAGGCATTTCAACCCATAATAAGCCACAAACACATTCTTGTCAAAACGGACAACATGACAACGATGTATTATCTGAACAAACAGGGAGGAACACACTCGACACAGTTGTGTCTCCTGGCACAGAGAATATGGCATTGGGCGATTCACAACCACATTCGCCTAATAGCACAGTTTATTCCAGGGATTCAGAATCAGTTAGCAGACAATCTCTCTCGGGATCACCAACAGATCCACGGATGGGAGATTCACCCCCAAATACTAAACACTTACTTCCAAAGATGGGGAACACCACAAATAGACCTATTTGCAACAAAAGAAAACGCAAGATGCCAAAACTTAGCATCCAGGTACCCACAAGATCAATCTCAGGGCAATGCGTTATGGATGAGCTGGTCAGGGATATTTGCATCCCTTTTCCCCCTCTCTCACTCCTTCCGTATCTAGTAAACAAAGTGAGTCAAAACAAACTCAAACTCATACTAATAGCACCAACCTGGGCAAGACAACCTTGGTACACAACACTACTAGACCTCTCAGTAGTGCCTCATATCAAGCTTCCAAACAGACCAGACCTGTTAACTCAACACAAACAGATCAGGCATCCAAATCCAGCATCACTGAATCTAGCAATTTGGCTCCTGAAGTCTTAGAATTCGGACATCTAGACCTTACACAGGAATGTATGGAGGTCATAAAACAAGCAAGGAAACCAACCACAAGACATTGCTATGCAAATAAGTGGAAAAGATTTGTTTATTATTGCCATAATAATCAAATTCAACCATTACACGCATCTGCTAAAGACAGCGTAAGCTACTTACTGCATTTACAAAAGTCAAAGCTAGCTTTTTCATCCATTAAAATAAATTTTACCACAATTTCAGCTTATCTGCAAATTACGCACTCGACTTCTTTATTTAGGATCCCAGTCATAAAAGCATTTATGGAGGGCCTAAAGAGAATTATTCCACCAAGAACGCCACCAGTTCCTTCGTGGAACCTTAACATTGTCTTAACACGACTCATGGGTCCACCTTTTGAACCCATGCACTCATGTGAGATACAATATTTAACATGGAAAGTAGCGTTTCTCATTGCCATCACATCTCTAAGAAGAGTAAGTGAAATACAGGCATTTACCATACAAGAACCCTTTATTCAGAAGCATAAAGTAGTTTTACGAACTAACCCAAAGTTCTTACCAAAAGTCATATCACCGTTTCACTTAAATCAAACAGTAGAACTACCAGTGTTCTTTCCAGAACCAGATTCTGTAGCTGAAAGAGCACTACATACATTAGACATCAAAAGAGCTTTAATGTACTACATTGATGGAACAAAACAAATACGAAAAACAAAACAACTGTTCGTTGCTTTTCAAAAACCTCATACAGGGAATCCAATATCCAAAAAAGGCATTGCCAGATGGATAGTTAAATGTATTCAAACCTGTTATCTCAAAGCAAAAAGAGAACTGCCTATAACACCAAAGGCACATTCAACTAGGAAGAAAGGTGCTACTATGGCCTTTCTAGGAAACATTCCAATGACTGAAATATGTAAGGCAGCCACATGGTCTACGCCTCATACATTCACCAAACATTACTGCGTGGATGTGTTAACAACACAACAAGCCACAGTAGGACAAGCAGTACTACAAACTTTATTTCAAACAACTTCAACTCCTACAGGCTGAGCCACTGCTTTTGGGGAGATAACTGCTTACTAGTCTATGCAAAGCATGTGTATCTGCAGCTACACATGCCATTGAACGGAAAATGTCACTTACCCAGTGTACATCTGTTCGTGGCATGAGACGCTGCAGATTCACATGCGCCCACCCGCCTCCCCGTGAGCCTGTAGCCGTTTCGAAGTTGATCTTGAACATTTGTAAATTTGTAAATTTATCACTTTAAACCACATTATGTACATACATATTTAGTCCATTGCATGGGCACTATTACTATAATACACAACTCCTACCTCACCCTCTGCGGGGAAAACAATCTAAGATGGAGTCGAGGCCCATGCACAATGGAGCCGAAAGGGGAGGAGTCCCTCGATCTCGTAACTCGAAAAGACTTCTTCGGAAAAAAAAAAACTTGTAACACTCCGAGCCCAACACTAGATGGCGGGATGTGCAAAGCATGTGAATCTGCAGCGTCTCATGCCACGAACAGATGTACACTGGGTAAGTGACATTTTCCATACACAATAACATTTCCCATTAAACTCATATATTTACATAAATACATAAAAACATATATATATATATATATATATATCTATATATATATACATATCTCCAGATAAGCAAAAATCAACCATTACAAGATAACTGTGAAATCAGGCAGGCAACGGGGAGGCGGGAGGGACTGTGAGGAATCCACAGGTAGCTAGTGTATCCACCAGAAAAAGCGTTACCGAAGGTAAGTAACTTGTTCTTCTGATGGATACAACTACCTGTGGATTCCTCACCTTATGAATAGAGTCCCAAAGCTGTACCTCACTTGGTGGTAGGTGCCCGCCTGATTAAACCAAGACATCTTGCAATACCTAGCGAGCAAAATGACCGTCCCTCCTCACTTCAGAGTCCAAAGAATGATGTTTTACGAAGGTATGGAGGGACGCCCAAGTTGCCGCTTTACATATGTCTACTAATGGAACTCCTCTCGCTAGGGCCGAAGAAGCGGACTTAGCCCTAGTAGAATGGGCCCTGATACCTTCAGGAGGAACTTTCTTCGCCAGAGAGTAACAAACTTTTATAAACAGGATGACCCACCTGGAGATTGTTCGTTTCTGGACCTCTCTGCCCTTCCGCTGTCCAACATACCCTACGAACAGCTGATCATCCAGACGAAAGTCTTTTGTCCTCTCCAGGTAGAAACTCGGCGCCCTCTTAGGGTCCAACCGATGGAGCCTCTCTTCATCCTTAGAGGGGTGGGGAGGAGGGTAGAACGAGGGAAGGGTAATAGCCTGCCCTATATGAAAAGGAGTGACAACTTTTGGCAGAAAAGCCGCCCTGGTTTTCAACACCACTTTATCAGGGAAAAACATGGTAAAAGGAGGTTTAACAGAATGGGCTTGAAGCTCCCCAACCCTCCTAGGAGAAGTAATCGCAATCAAGAAAACAGTCTTTAAGACCAAGTATCTCAACGGACATGAATGCATAGGCTCGAAAGGCGAACCCATCAGAAACGTCAATACTAGATTCAAGTCCCACTGAGGCATGCGAAAGGGTGTGGGAGGAAACTTATTAACTAAACCCTTAATAAACCTATTTACAATCAGAGATTTAAATAAGAAGGGCTTGTCCGGAAGGAAAAGAAAAGCCGACAGAGCCGCCAAATAGCCTTTAACCGTAGCTACAGTACAGCCTTTCCTTGCTAAATCAAGAGCAAACAACAGAATATCTGAAAGGTGGGCCTTCAAGGGATCTTTTTGATTCTCTCACACCTAACCACAAATATTGCCCACCTACCGGCATAAATGGATTTAGTGGAGTGTCGCCTGGACGATAGAATAACATCCACTACATCCGGTGGAAGAGAAAAGGAACTCAGGTTGCCCCGTTCAATCTCCAGGCATGAAGGTGCAGGCTCTGGAGGTGGGGGTGTAGAACCTGCCCCTGCGACTGTGAAAGGAGGTCTGCCCTGAGCGGGAGACGGAGAGGAGGGCACTGAGAGAGTTGAAGCAGGTCTGTATACCATACCCTTCTCGGCCAGTCCGGTGCCACCAAGATGACTTGGGCCCGGTCTTGACGAACCTTCCTCAGAACCCGAGGAATCAAGGGTATGGGGGGAAACGCGTAAAGCAACTGGCCACTCCAGGACATCTGAAACGCATCCCCCAACGCTCCTTGCAACGGATACTGGAGGCTGCAGAACAACGGGCAATGCGCATTCTCTTGAGTGGCGAATAAATCCACCTGAGGCGTACCCCACATCCCGAAGATGTAGAGGACCAGGTCTGGATGGAGACGCCACTCGTGATCTACTGAGAAATGACGACTGAGACCGTCCGCATGTACATTCAGAACTCCGGCCAAATGATTCGCTATTAAGCAAATCTGATGGTCCTGAGCCCAGGACCAGAGCCGCAGAGCTTCTCTGCAGAGAAGGTACAACCCTACTTCTCCCTGCTTGTTTATATACCACATCGCGGTAGTGTTGACCGTCAGGACCTGAACTGACTGACCGCGAAGGGAAGGGAGGAAGGCCTTGAGCACCAAACGTACCTCCCGCAACTCCAGCAGATTGATATGCAACATCTGTTCCGCTAGAGACCAATGACCCTTGATCTCCAGGTCCCCCAGATGAGCTCCCCACCCTAGAGTGGAAGCATCCGATATTACTGTGGCCACAGGAGGTGGTAGTGAAAACGGTTTTCCTTGGGAAAGGTTGCTGTCCACTGTCCACCAATGAAGATCCGCTACATTGTCCTTGGAGATCTTTATTGAATCCCTGAGATCTCCTTTGTGCTGGAACCACTGCCTGCAGAGGCACCACTGAAGAGCCCTCATATGCCAGCGAGCGTGAGTGACCAACAGAATGCAAGAAGCAAACAGACCTAGCAGGCATAAGACCTTGAGGACTGGAACTGCCGCTCCAGTTTGAAACATTGGAATCAGTGCCTGAATGTCTCGAACCCGCTGAAGCGGGGGGTAGGCCCGAAACAATGTTGTGTCCAGTACTGCCCCTATGAACAGGAGGCGTTGAGAGGGCTCCAGGTGAGATTTGGGTACATTTACTGAAAAACCCAGATGGAACAACAACTGGGTTGTCATTCGCAGATGAGACAACACAAGCTTTGGAGTCTTGGCTTTGATCAACCAATCGTCCAGGTAGGGAAAAACCGCTACTTCCCTCCTTCTGAGATGTGCTGCAACAACCACCATCACCTTCGTAAAAACCTGAGGTGCTGAAGTAAGTCCAAACGGAAGGACCGCAAACTGGTAGTGTTGCGACCCAACCACAAACCTGATTATTGGAATATGAAAGTACGCATCCTGCAAGTCGACAGACACCTTCCAGTCTCCTTCGTTCAACGCCAATAGTACCTGCGCTAGGGTCAGCATTTTGAATTTCTCCTGTTTGAGGAACAAATTCAAAATCCTCAAGTCTAGAATCGGAATTAGACGACTGTCCACTTTGGGAATCAGGAAATATCTTGAATAACACCCCTGACCCCTTTCCTGCAACGGCACCAACTCTATTGCGCCCTTTGACAACATGGTCATAACCTCCTGTTGCAACAACAGAAGATGGTCTTCTGAACAAAATGAGGGACGGGGGGAAAGGGAGGAGGGGACTCCTGAAAGGGGAGAGCATAACCTTTTTCCACAATTCTTAACACCCACGAGTACGTTGTAATCGACTCCCACTTTTGGAGAAAAAGACTCAATCTTCCCCCTACAGGAGAAGTATGAACGATAAAGTGGGGAAAACTAGGGCTGCTTCTGCTGTTGTCCACCGGAGGAGGAGGATGAAGATGAAGGCTGCTGGATTGGACCTCTAGCTCTACCCCTACCCCACCCTCTAACGGCACGATAGGGCGGATTGGCAGGTTGCTGGGCCAAGTATTGTGACCTCCGAAAGGCAGAGCCACGTGTAAACCCCCTAAACCTGCGAAAAGGTCTATAAGATGCTGCAGCAGAGGTCTGTAAGCCTAAAGACTTAGCTGTTGCCCGACAGTCCTTAAACCGTTCAAGGGCAGAATCCGCCTTGCCTCCAAACAGCTTTTCCCCATCGAATGGTAGATCCATTAAAGTGGATTGAACGTCCGATGAAAATCCAGAGGACCTTAATCTGTGCCTCCTAGTAGCCACAGATGTTCCCATGGCCCTGGCTACCGAATCAGACGTGTCCAGGCCAGACTGTATAATTTGTTGTGCAGCCACCTGCGCATCCATAAAAAGAGACCCAAATGACCTTTGCATCTCCTGTGGCAGATTCTTGGCCATCTCTTTAGCGGAGTCCATAAGGGCGTGGACATACCTGCCCAGCACACAGGTAGAATTAGTAGCCTTGAGCGCCATACTACAGGATGAAAAGATCTTCTTCGAAGACTGCTCCATCCTCTTGGACTCCCTATCAGTTGGGACTCCAGGGAATGTTCCAGGAGCAGACTTCGCGGAGCAAGACGCCTGGACTACTAAGCTTTCCGGAGTCGGATGTCGTGACAGGAAAACCGGATCTCCTGGTGCGCCCCTATGTCTCCTCGCCACTGCCCTGTTCACTGCAGGAGTCGTAACTGGCTTCCTCCACAAGTCCAATATAGGCTCAGTTAAAGCCACATTGAAAGGCAGCAAAGGATCAGCACTGGACGCAGAAGGATGCAATACCTCTGTGAGCAGGTTAGTTTTCACCTCCGCCACAGATAAAGGCAAGTCCAGAAACTCTGCTGCCTTCCTTACCACTGTATGGAAGGATGCAGCCTCTTCTGTAAACTCCCCCGGAGACGCAATGTCCCACTCCAGGGAAGTATCCAGCCCACTTGCAGTGGCCAGACATTGGAAATCATTCGAAGGCTCAATCTCACCTTCCTCCAGCTGTCTATATTCTTCCTCCGCCAAAAGTCTTATAGCCTTCCTACGAGACGGAAGATGTGTCTCCAGAGCCGGCGTCGATAAAGAATCCATCGACGCCGACGACTTCGAACCTCGGAAAGGCCCAGGAAGAGATGGGTGACTCTTCGCCTCACCCGGCGCAGACACGGAGTCCAACGATGACCTCCGCGGAGTTGTTTGGCAGGAAGGCGATGGAGCCGGTCTGGAAGGAGACATCATCGACGTCGAATGGCGCGGCGATGGCGTCGGCTGACGCGATGGTTGTGCCACCGTCACAGGTGGTGAACTCCCACAAGGGGATACCCTCTGCGCCGATCCGACACTCTCCCCAGGACAAAAGGGCATGAATGGAGCCGCCTTATATGGTGCCGGAGAGCCCAAATCAAATGCCAATGGCCCCGTGGGACCCGCCGGTTCACCAGCAGGGGCCATAGATTGAAAAACGGCATACATTGCATTAAAAAATGCAGCCGGATCCGCCCCTGGAGCCGGGAAAGCAGGGTATTGCTGAGTAGAGGTCTGCTGTACATCAGGCTCCCTCGACGCCGGCGAACATTGAGGGCTATGATGAGCAACCTCAAAGACCGATGGCGCCGGCGACAACTCCGGACTCCTGGGCTGAGGTGTCACAGTAGGGCTCATCTCCCATGTCTTCTGGCATCGAGAAGACCGAGACCTCGACCTCGATCAGCTCCGCTCCGACCGGCGCTGAGAGTCATGACTGCGCCGTGAATCATGATGACGCCGCTTCTTATGCTTTTTGGGTGAAGCATGGGAGGAGTCCCTCTTATGGCCCTTCTTCTTCGCTTTTGCCAGAAAAAGCTTTGCCTCACGCTCTTTTAGAGCCTTAGGATTCATACTCTGGCACGATGAGCATCCTTCAACATCATGCTCAGAACTAAGGCACCAAATACAATCCGAATGAGGGTCGGTCACTGACATCCGACCCCCACATCCTCTACATGGCTTGAAACCGGACTTCTTTGGAGGCGACATTGTAACCACCAAAAAACGCAACAGTAATCAACGAGCCAGGAAGAAAAACCGTTGGCGTCGAAGGCACGGAAAAAGGGAAAACTGACGTCAGTACACCGACGAGGACCTCTTATTGGCACGTTGACGTCAGACGGAGTCACGTGGAGCCGTGCCATTATGACGTCCTCGTCGACGTGGACAGCTAGGAAGAAGACTTTCCGTTGGATGCTGGCGCAAGGACGAATTCATAAGGTGAGGAATCCACAGGTAGTTGTATCCATCAGAATATTTTTTAACATAACTCGGCCTGTGTTGGTCCTAGGACAATGGGACCACCACCAAAACGTGTAGCATGATACACTCTTCCTATTCAGGTCACATATGAGTCCCAACGTTGCAATAGTGGGGACCCCAAAATCATAACCCGTCACACCATGCAGTGGCTATTTAAGCTCTCTCATGGCTGGAACTTTTGTTTTATGGCTGAGAGTGGTTTGTGTTTTAAGGGCCTTGTTTGTAACAATATTGCAGTGGGCCTGCTATGCCTGAAAATGTGTAAGGCACTATGGCGGTCATTCTGACCCTGGCGGTTGAAAACCGCCAGGGCAGAGTGCCGCGGAAGCACCGCCAACAGGCTGGCGGTGCTTCTGGGGCAATTCTGACCGCAGTGGTTTCCCGCCGGTTTCCCGCTGCCCCAGGGAATCCTCCACGGCGGCGCTGCAAGCAGCGCCGCCATGGGGATTCCGACCCCCTTCCCGCCATCCTGTTTCTGGCGGTTTTCACCGCCAGAAACAGGATGGCGGGAACGGCATGGGCACTGCAGGGGCCCCCTAACAGGGCCCCATTGAGATTTTCAGTGTCTGCTTGGCAGACACTGAAAATCGCGACGGGTGCAACTGCACCCGTCGCACACCAGCAACTCCGCCGGCTCCATTCGGAGCCGGCATCCTCGTTGCTGGTGCTTTCCCGCTGGGCGGGCGGGCAGCCTTTTGGCAGTCGCCCGCCAGCCCAGCGGGAAAGTCAGAATGACTGCCGCGGTCTTTTGACCGTGGTACGGTCTTCTGCCGGTTCCTGCCAGGCCGGCGGCTTCCGCCGCCGGCGGGGGTCAGAATGACCCCCTATGTCATCTAGGGGCTAAACATATGGTTGCACTGCATTACTCTCTGTCATTCTCTTTTTAAGGGGTTATACCCTCTCGGGGCTAGCTAAATGGATACATGACCATGTTACAAATGCAGTTTTTATTGTGGGTTTCCTCTAGGGGCTGTTCTGAATATTACAGTCAAGATTATACAATATTCGCTGCACTCGGAAACTTGTCCCATAATACGTTCCTTTTTCAAACCATTTTTGCCCTTAACACAGCCTGTGGTGGTCCTAGGACAATGGGACGACCACCAAAACGTTCAACGCAACACAATCTTTCAGTCTAGGTCATCTCTGGACCCCAACACTAAGTTTGTGGGGACCCTAAAATAATAACCCCTCCTACCATTCAGTGTTTTTTTTTAAGTTCTCTTACGGCTGCAATGTTTGCTTTGCAACTGAGAGTAGTTTGTGTTTTAAGGGCCTAGTTTGTAATAATAATCCAGTAGGCCCGCTAGCTCTGAAAATGTGCAATGCATTATGCCTTCTAGAGGCTAAATCTATGATTGCATTGCATTACTTTCTGCCATTCTGTTTTTATGTGGTTATGCCCACTAGGGACTAACTATATCGTTACATGACCATGTTTCTTAAAAATGCTGTGTTTATTGTGATGTCCTCTAGGGGCTATTCTGAGCATTGCAGTCTAATGCCAATCATTTACTTCTGATAAAGATTTTTATTGGGTTTATGTGATAAATGTATATGAATTTATTAATCTCTCCTTAGTGCAATTATGGCCATGATTCAAGCCAACGTAACATTCTTATTACACTATGACTGTTTAAACGCTCTTGCTATGTTTAGGTGACCCTTCTAGTTTATTTTTCTCATTACTCCTCTGTGGCTGTCTGGTGTCCTTTTTAAAAACAAAATTTAATTGTGTTAGCCAGCAACTCTGATGGGGGGGTGGTTAAAGTGGTATTTTATTGGAATTAGCATGGGAGATTTAAATTAGGATGCTAAATGACAACATTTTCATTTTTAGCTGCAGATAGAGGAAGAAGGTAAATGGAAGTGCTTTAATTATATGCAAGGCCACTATTATGTGGCAGGAAAAGACCAAATTATGAGGCAGGGTTGACCAATTTATGTGGCAAGAAAAAAGCAGGTATGAATTTACAACACAAATAGCTCTACCTCAAGCAAATGCTTGTGTTTTTTGGTGGGGAGTGGGTAACATTGACAACAGGAGGGCAGGGGGTGTTAAGGGAAGAAGCAACACAGACAAGGGAGGGTGATAAGGGGAATAAACAACAAAGACAACAGGGGAGTAGAATGGGAAGAAGCAATACGGACAATGGGAAGGTAGGTGTGGGAGAAGAAGAAGCAACAAAATAAACAATTAAAAAACATAGCGCTTTGTGCTGCAGTGTTTGTCATTTATAAGTGCTGTGAAAACAGGTGTTACAATAGTGAACTGTTTAACAAATTTAAAGTTGTGGATCATGAATTACACGTGCTACATAATTAGATGTATTTATCCCAACCTTAAAAGATAATAACGCATTCATGAAGCATATAGTACTGCAGAGGCTATGATCTCTGAAGCAAAAATATAAATGTGAACTCCTGGTCAAGCCCAACTGCCTTGTATACGGAAAACCATCTTGCTTGTCTAACCCTGAATGAGCACTTTTGTAAAATCTCACACAAACACAACCTAAAGGAATATCACAGATGCAATTCTTAAAACCACGGTCTATTCTTTCCTTCAACTATTTTAGCGGGGGAGGGAGGGCTGGATCATGGTGGAATTTGGAGAAGCTACAAAGTCAGCGGGGTTGGGGCAGGAAGGGGAAGTAGCAACACAGACAAGCGTGGTGGGAGGGGACAGAAGCAACAAGAACACGCAGCGGTGGGAGAAGCATGATGTGGTGGTGAGAGAGAAACAGCAACAGGGACAAGGATAACATGGTTAGAGTAAAAAATAAAACTAGTACCTCAATCAGCACAATCGGAGGAAAAACAACAATCAAGCTGCAGTTCTTGGTCTATGCTTTAGCCGAAAGAAGAGCAAGAGCTGTATCTTTATCAGACGCACACAGTTTTTACAATACCAATGATTTTTAGGTCTCGCCTTTGTCACCGGACTGTTTTTACAAAACATTTACTCAAAATATGCAGATATAGCAGGGCTTCCCAATAAACAGTGGGCTCCATATCCCATTTTCCCACCTCCTCCACTTGCTCTATCCTGTGTGTGCTGCTATCCCCTTTCGATATCCTAACTCACACTCATCCAGTGCACTCCATGTTGCTCCCTTCTCCTTCATTTTGTAGCTTTCTAAAAAAAAAATGTAACTCCCCCACAGCCTTAAGCTTATCCTTTGCTCCCCTCACCCACTCCCCTTTACTTGCCCTCACCAGCCCCCCACCCCTCACCTTTTCCTTCATTGTTTACTTTTCAAAGTGCTTAAAATACTATTTATTTACATCATTTTTCGGAAGGCCCATTATCTCCCATTTGTTGCCCAGCGGCTTCATTTTTATAAATGCTCTTTCGCCAAGTGAAAATTACTTTAATATTTACAGCTTCAACGGTACGTGCTATCTTGGATTGGTAAAAAAAAAGAAAGAAAATGTCACCCTTGTAATTCAGTAGGTGCGAACGTGTATGGTGACATACGCCATCATGTAACTCATGTGGCAATGTGATGTTAGGACACACGCATCATATATCTTTTTTTCTTCTTTTATTTTTGTACAGCATTGGCAAAAATAATTTTGACTAAAAAGCTTTGACAAAGCCAATAGCTCAAAAAGGCCTGCTGGCTCTGCCAAAGTTTAAATTGCTGTTTTGAGATAAATGTGCTTGGAAATAAAATGCTGTTAAAGGTATCTCCTTTTGCCTTATCACTGGTCATTTTAGAAAAACAGGTCAAAAGAAAGATAAGCCTGTTCTAATTTTTATTTAACCTGCAGCTGGAATAAAGCTCAGTGACCAACCTTTAAGGTTGGCTGTTGGCTCTGGCAGCAGACATTGTGACCTAACAACTGAGCTGTTATAGTTGAGCAGTCACACCATTTGCTTATCACAGGTGACTAATTTCTTTTTTAAACAAACTAGACACTGTTGCCTGACACCATCTCTCTTGAGCAGCTTTCTCTTAAAAATATCTTCTTTGGGAACTTTATGTCACCTCAAGTATTAGGCTCTTCCATGAACTCAACTTCCCACCTCTTGCTGTAATAATTCACAAGCACAATGACAAATTGACAGCTCCATGGCAATGAATTGAACGGTCCAGGCATCCTCTTAAATTGAAAACTGCCTATTGGAGAAACAAAGGCTATAAGATGTTTTGATTAAATATCCAGCACGATTCGATGGTATGCCGATGCCTGACCAATCTTGCTAAACATTTTAGCACCTGCAAACATGATCATAATGTCATCAATTTGAAGAAACAGATGAGACCACCCCCCCATTACACCTTATTCAGACTTCTGAGATCAACACAAACCCTTAATTGACAATTTTTCTTCCATACTATTACCAATGGAGACAACCACAACAAAGAGTCCATTGGCTCAGTTACACCATCATCATACATTTTCTTCAGGTCATCAGCCAAACCTTCCATTACACTAAATGGCACATTTCTTAATGTGTGTTCGACTGGACTTACCCCACTTTGTACCCGATTCTCATGCTTGACACCCTTGATCTTACCCAGCTTGTCATTAAAGACAGACTTCTAAGATTCTGTCCAAACATTGCCGTGTATGTAGTGATGGTACTTGCTTCTCCTCTGTGACCGAAAACACTTGAACCTTTTTCCCCGCCTCAGTGTCATGCGAACAACCCTTGATGGTACTAATCCAAAATATCTAAACCTTTCTTTGCCACATACTTTGCTGAAAATTTCTCTCTCTTAGAAAATCCTAGTGCTCTCAAAATAACCTGCCAATTTAATTTTTCTCCATCATATGACACTTGGTTTCTCTTGGGTAGACCCAATTGCTTATCCCCCCATTTTATCACAAAAAGCTCATCCGTTATCACTGTCATCCTTGCTCCTGAGTCAATAAAAGATTCAATACTCTCCCATCTCTTACAATATCCTCTTAGGGGTCAACACAATTTGATTTACCACCCTGAACTACTAACACTACCTCCATATCATTATTTTGCTCATCCTCAGACCCTTCATTGAACTCCCTGTCTGGTACAGAATTCACTTTATCCTAGTTGGCTTGACACACCTTAGCAAAGTGTCCTATTTTACCACAGTTCCTACAACTAACATTCTTTTTAGGACACGGACAACCATTAGGTATATGGTCGGGGTACCCACACCTGAACCAATTATTCCTCTGCTTGAAAAAAAAATCACCTTTCTCTTCCTTCTTCTATTTTTTTTATTTTGCTGCCCTATTTTTTAATTCCAGCTATCTTTCATCAGAGAAACCCCACTTAGCTCCCTGTGAGTCCGTTCTTTGCAGGATTTTTGTTATAGTTCTATTGTCTTTACAATCTCTATTGTCTCTGTCTTCAGCATAAATAACTTTTCCTGAACTTTCTTGTCCCAACACCTCACTACAATCTGGTAATAAATTAAATGAGTTGTGAGATTCTCAAATTAGCAATCAGCTGCAGGCATATGCAATGCTGCTACATAACAATCAAATACATTTATCCTGATGCTGTTCTCTAGTGAAAGATTTGTTTATTAACAATTAAACTAGGTTGGACATCAAACTGTTTTTCTAACTTCCTTACAGCTACTAGATACTCGTCTATGTCTTCTTTATACTCCATCAAATCATAAGGTTATAGGTGTTCACAGATGTATTGTCCTTCAAAACTTAGGTTGTGTTCTAAAAGGAACGTTTTTCCTTTCCGGGCAGCATCTATTCCCAGCTTTACCACCAATATACTTGCTAAACACCCTAAACCAAGTTTTCCATGGGTTGAGTGGATCCCCTGGCATCGGAGGGGGCAAATTGACACACTGCATGACTTACTAATAAATATGCACCAACATTTTACTGGCAAACTAACCCAAAAAAGGAAATTATTAGTTACGGTGTAAGGTAGCACTGTACTATACAGTTTATATGCTATTGGTCTGTGTATTGCTATTGTGTGTGTATTACAGTATGGTTCCTGACACACAAGTCTAAAATGTGTGTGTATCACAATGTATAAAAACAGCTGCTAAACAGTACATGGACCACTTGTCTTGCCTGAGCTTGAACTGTGTATGTATTACAGTTTAAACATTGATACACAGAGTACTGATATTCCGGGTGTCTCTAAACAATAGTGTGCTCACACTTAGAAGTGTATTTAAGGGGTAATGTGCCCAAACTAAAATGGCTGCTCACAACTGAACTGCCAAAATGTAGAAAACTGGTCCTTGATAGACCCCTTGACATTTGTTAAATGCTGATTTCCAAGTTAAACTTGTTGCGTGCCTTGTAGAGGAAAACCATAGGTCCAAGAGCGAATTCCCTTTTTACTGGAATCAGGTAAGAGCCCAACTCAAAATGTCCGCCAGCATTGCAGGAGTTCCGACACGTACACTCAGGGATAATGCTGCACACAGATGAGGGGTCTTGTCACAGATCTGCACTGCAAAGAGCTGAAGCGGTCTGTTGTCTTACTGCCTCCTGTTACCAGCATGATGCTTCAGCAAAAGCCGCTTTTCATGAGTGAATATGCGTTTGTGATGGTGCTGTGCCAGCGATCAGTAGGGAAAACGTCAGAGTCTGAAAATAATGACCAAATAAATGGTGAGCAAGAAAAAATTACACCAGCCAAATGTTAAGTGTGCTGTGGAAACTGGCAGTCCATCAAATGAGAATTCCTTCAATCTTTAACTGGCTTCTTAATCATGTGGGTTCTGGCCTGTAGCAAACCCTAAACACCCAAGAAGAGCTTTGCCTTTGAAACGTGCTGTGCCAATCTTGCCACGTGTCGTAAATTATACAGGAAAAGATTAAAGTGTAGTAAGCAGTCACTCGGTTATCCCTCCTCTCAACTCTAGGCTATGCAGGCAAATGGATCGATTGGGGGAAAGAGGGAAGAAAGGACCTGTCTCTTTAGCCTTGTTATGCATGGACCTAGAAACAGAAAATACATGAAAACCAATGCAGAAAGTCTTGACACACTGAGAACACTCAGATGGGTTTGATGGATAGTCATGAGAAACAATCCCCCACACGGACATTCAGCTGTTCAGATTACTCAAATGAGCAGCCTGTGGTTAGCCAGCAAACTAGTGCCTGTATACCATCATTCACCAGTGCAAAGAAACCAGGAAAGTGCTGAACACTGCAGTGTATAGGAGCTTTACGAAAGTAATCATCTGCACCAAATTGTTATGTGCACCCAACCACTTCCTCTGACGTAGCTCTTCCTTTGTACAGCACACAAACCAATACTTGCAGTGAAATTTGCAATGGCAGTCGTGCACATGTGAGTACATATTTATACACTCAGTTACAGCTTTAGACGTAGAGCCTTCTTCATCACCTTTACTGAAGACCTCCTTTGAGGAAACCTGCATATCATCACCTTTACTCAGGACCTATTACAAGGGGCTCTGCATCTCTATACTATTACTCTAGATCTCTTTTTAGTGGCATGCACCTCATCAACTTTACTTGGGGGCCTTGTCTTAAGGAGGCTTCCCCCCTTCTTAAAAGAAAAGACACCTGTATTCTCCTGTTTAATAAATTGTCAATGACCAGACTTAGACCTTAAACTTCACTTAGAAGAGGTGGCAAGAATCTACAAATATGTGTTTATTGAAATCACTAACCATAGTTTCCTCCTGAGAACCCAATAGTATTTCTCTTCAGAACGAGCTCCATGAGTTCATTTCACAGGAGCTTGTGCCTCAGCCTTTGATCAGCACCAGGGGTGGACGTAACTTATGTAATTTGCTGTATCGTAATTATGCAAAATTACATCAAAATTATGCAAGGAACGTAACCCAGCATTTAACTTTATTTTCGTTGAGCAAAATGCACCCTTAATTCCAAAACAGACCCGAGGATACATTTTACGCTAAGAAAATAGTACTAAGTGTAACAGAATACAGACAGCAGCAGCCACTCTTAAATTTGTTGTTCCTGTGCTCCTGCAGTAGAATCTTTGTGTTAAAGTACTCATAATAATGCATTGGGTGAATTCACACAATTTTCTATAATTTCACATCAAAAGAGTAATGCAAAATTACTCCGATTACTTCGACGTAATTAAAATGTTGCCCAGGCCTAATCAGCACTACATACTTCATTGCTATGCATGCGGCAGCTGTGTTATGGGGCGATCCATCTTCGTCAGGCAGGAACAGAGTGGGAACCCTCAGAAAACCAGAAGAACGAGTTACTTACCTTCGGTAATGACTTTTCTGGTGGATACATTAGCTACCTGTGGATTCCTCACCTAATGAATACTCCCATGGCGCCAGCATTCGACGGAAATCTTCTTACTAGTCTCTGCACGTCGACGAGGACGTCACTCTAGCCCACGCGACGCCGTCTGACGTCATACAGGCAATAAGAGGTCCTCGACGACGTGCGGACGTCAGTACCAATCATTTTTTACGTGCATGAGAACAACCAGGCAATGCAATGAAAGAGCAAGGCAACATCCCATTATATTGTAAAAATACACAACATTGCATGAATAACTGTAAATCTTTTATATATATATATATAACTCTCTCTTTTAAAAAAAAATATATACACACATCAAGTATATACACAAAGATATATACATATATACATATATATAAATATATTATATACAACATCTATTGCACCCTCAAAGACCAAGAGGAGCGCACTCGAGGTTTACTTGGTAAGACCAGAAAGGCAACGGGGAGGCGGGTGGGACCGTGAGGAATCCACAGGTAGCTAATGTATCCACCAGAAAAGTCGTTACCGAAGGTAAGTAACTCGTTCTTCTGATGGATACAACTACCTGTGGATTCCTCACCTAATGAATAGAGTCCCAAAGCAGTACCACGCCCGGCGGTGGGTGCCTAAATGGTCAAACCAAGAAATCCTGCAGCACTGACCGTGCAAAATGTCTGTCTCTTCTAACCTCAGAATCCAAACAGTAATGTTTTGCAAAAGTGTGAAGGGACGACCAAGTTGCGGCCTTGCAGATGTCAACCACAGGAACACCCCTGGCCAAGGCCGAAGTGGCCGACTTAGCTCTGGTGGAATGAGCTCTAATGCCCTCAGGAGGATCCTTCTTTGCCAAAGAGTAACAGATTTTAATGCAAAGAACAACCCACCTGGATAGTGTTCTCTTGTGGACTGCCTTTCCTCTCCTCTTGCCCACGTATCCAATAAACAGCTGATCCTCCAGCCTGAAATCCTTTGTTCTATCAATAAAGAAGCTCAACGCTCTCTTTGGGTCCAGACGGTGCAGTCTTTCTTCCTCTTTGGAAGGATGAGGCGGAGGATAGAACGTGGACAAAGTAATTGCCTGAGCCAAATGGAAGGGTGAAACAACCTTCGGGAGGAAAGCAGCCTTGGTCCTCAACACCACCTTATCCCCATAAAAAGTTGTATAAGGGGGCTTTACTGATAAGGCCTGCAACTCACTCACTCTCCTTGCTGATGTTATAGCTATCAGGAAGACTGTTTTTAAAACCAAATACCTTAAGGGGCAAGAATGCATAGGTTCAAAAGGGGACCCCATAAGGAAAGTCAGGACCAAGGACAAATCCCATTGCGGCATAACGAATGGTTTTGGAGGATATTTATTTAGAAGACCTTTCAGGAATCTGATAACAATAGGGGATTTAAATAAAGATGGTTGGTCTGGAAGACATATGAAGGCTGACAAGGCCGATAAATAACCCTTAATGGTAGCCACTGCACAACCTTTCTGCGCTAGAGACAGAGCAAAAGACAAAACGTCCGATAGATGAGCATGCAAAGGATCAATCTGCCTCTCTCCACACCACGCAACAAATTTAGACCATCTATTAGCGTAGATAGATTTAGTGGAGTGTCGCCTGGCCGCTAATATAACATCCACTACCTCAGGCGGGAGAGAGAAGGAACTCAGGTTGCCCCGTTCAATCTCCAGGCATGTAGGTGCAGACTCTGGAGGTTGGGGTGTAGAACCTGCCCCTGCGACTGCGAGAGGAGGTCTGCCCTGAAAGGGAGACGGAGCGGAGGGCACATTGAGAGTTGGAGAAGGTCGGAGTACCATACCCTCCTTGGCCAATCCGGAGCTATTAGGATGACTAGAGCCCGGTCCTGGCGAATCTTCCTCAATACTCGAGGAATCAAGGGTATGGGAGGAAACGCGTAAAGCAACTGGCCGCACCAGGTTATTTGAAATGCGTCCCCCAACGCTCCCTGCATCGGATACTGGAGGCTGCAGAATAACGGACAATGCGCGTTCTCTCGAGTGGCAAACAGATCTACCCGAGGAAACCCCCACCTCTGGAAGATTAAACGGACTTGATATGGATGGAGACGCCACTCGTGGTCTGCCGAGAATTGGTGACTGAGACTGTCCGCACGCACGTTCAAGACTCCGGCCAGATGGTTTGCTATCAAGCAAATCTGATGGTCCTTTGCCCAGGACCATAGTCGAAGAGCTTCTCTGCAGAGAAGGTACGACCCCACTCCTCCCTGCTTGTTTATGTACCACATCGTGGTAGTATTGTCCGTTAGGACCTGTACCGACTGACCACGAAGGGAAGGGAGGAAGGCCTTGAGAGCCAGACGTACAGCCCGTAACTCTAACAGATTGATGTGAAACATCTGTTCCTCTGGAGACCAAAGACCTTTGATCTCCAGATCCCCCAGATGAGCTCCCCACCCTAGAGTGGAAGCATCTGTTATGACTGTGGCCACTGGTGGCGACTGCTGGAACGGCTTTCCTTGTGAAAGATTGTTGCTTGTAATCCACCACTTCAAATCCACAGCAGCATCTCTGGAGATCTTGACAGTACTCTCTAGATCCCCTTTGTGTTGAGACCACTGCCTTCGGAGGCACCACTGAAGAGCCCTCATGTGCCAGCGAGCATGCGTGACCAACAGAATGCAGGAGGCAAACAGACCGAGCAGACGAAGGACCTTGAGGACTGGAACTACCGCTCCATTTCGAAACATTGGAACCAAATCCTGAATATCTTGAATCCGCTGAGGCGGAGGAAAGGCCCGACCCAATGTTGTATCCAGTACTGCCCCTATGAACAGGAGGCGCTGAGAGGGCTCTAGGTGAGATTTGGGCTCGTTCACCGAAAAACCCAGGTCGAACAACAACTGGGTTGTTGACTGCAGATGATGCGACACAAGCTCCGGGGACTTGGCTTTGATCAACCAGTCGTCCAAGTAAGGGAATACTGCTATCCCCTTCCTTCTGAGTTCTGCCGCAACCACCGACATCACCTTCGTGAAGACTCGAGGTGCTGAAGTAAGACCAAACGGAAGGACCGCAAACTGATAGTGTTGCGATCCCACCACAAACCGGAGATACTTCCTGTGTGACTTGAGTATCGGGATATGAAAGTAAGCATCCTGCAAGTCGACAGACACCATCCAGTCTTCCTTGTTCAACGCCAAAAGCACCTGTGCTAGGGTCAGCATCTTGAATTTTTCCTGCTTGAGGAACCAATTCAAGATCCTCAGGTCCAGAATTGGTCTCAAACGACCATCCTTCTTGGGAATCAGGAAATACCTTGAGTAACATCCTCGACCCCTTTCCTGCTCTGGGACCAACTCCACCGCGCCCTTGGAAAGGAGGGCTTGTACCTCCTGTTCTAGCAACAGGAGGTGTTCTTCTGAACAATAAGAAGGGCGGGGCGGGAACTCCCGAAAGGGAAGGGGGTAGCCTTTTCCCACAATACTGAGAACCCAAGTGTCCGTTGTAACAGTCTTCCATTTGGTGAGAAAATGCTGTAATCTTCCCCCTACAGGAGAGGAGTGAGTGGGAAATGGTGGAAGCCTAAGGCTGCTTCCCCTGCTGCACCCCGCCAGAGGATGAGGAAGAGGCAGAGTGCTGCTGAGAGGCTCCTCTGGTGCGGACCCTACCTCTCCCCCTGAAAGATCTATAGGGATGGGAAGAGGTAGGTTGCTGATATCTTCCCCGAAAGGAAGAGGAGGAAGAGCCACGCCCAAATCCACGAAACCTCCTGAAAAATCTGGAAGAGGCCGTGGAAGAAGGAGCTTGGAGCCCTAACGACTTAGCCGTGGCCCTGCTTTCCTTAAAACGTTCCAAGGCCGAATCAGCCTTGGCTCCAAACAGTTTGTCCCCATCAAACGGGAGATCCAACAATGTGGACTGTACATCTGCAGAAAAGCCCAAGTTACGGAGCCAGGCCTGTCTCCTTGCCACCACAGTTGTGCCCATTGCTCTGGCTACCGAGTCGGTGGTATCCAGTCCCGTCTGGATAATCTGGGTCGCAGCAGCCTGGGCATTTGAGACAAGATCCAAAAGACCCTGGGGAAGCTCTGTAAACGATGAGGAAATGTCATCCATCAGAGCATGAATATACCTCCCCAGGATACAGGTTGCATTGGTGGCTTTTAACGCCAGACTGCAGGACGAAAAAAATGTCTTCGACTGCGCCTCTAGCTTCTTTGAATCTCTGTCCCCAGGCACCGTCGGGAAAGAACCAGGCGCTGACTTGGATGAACAGGAGGCCTGCACCACCAAGCTCTCCGGCGTAGGGTGCCTAGATAGAAACCCAGGGTCAGTCGGAGCCGCCCGATACCTCCTGGCCATGGCTCTGTGAACTGCTGGGGAAGATGCCGGCCTCTTCCACACCTCTATCACCGGATCCAGCAGAGCGTCATTAAATGGCAACAGAGGCTCCGCCGCAGCTGAGGCCGGATGTAGCACCTCTGTTAAAAGGTTTTGTTTAGCCTCCACCACCGGCAAAGGCAGGTCCAAAAAACTAGCTGCCTTCCGTACCACTGCATGAAAGGAAGCAGCCTCCTCAGTATACTCCCCCGGGGACGAAAGATCCCACTCAGGGGAAGTGTCCAGCCCACTGGCCGACTCCAGTCCACGCAGCCCATCACCCGAGTCCTCTAGCTCTCCTTCCTCCAGGGCTTGTTGATACTCCTGCTCTTCTAATACACGGAGAGCACGTCTCCTGGAATGAAGTCGCTGTTCAATACGCGGAGTCGACAATGCCTCGGCCGAAGTCGAAGATGGCGCCGATCTTCAGAAGCCACCGACGCCGCGTCCGGCGCCACGGGTAACTTCGGCGCCGACAAAAGAGCAGCTGAAGCAGATGGACCCACCGGAGTCACAGGCCGAAATCCCGACTTCGACGTCGACGGGATGGAAATCCCCGGGGCCAATCCTTCTGAAGCCACCGGAGCGGCCACCTGCGCCGACACTGGCGCCGAGCTCACGTTCCCAAAAGGGAGAAAGGGCATAAAGGGTGCCGGCCGAAGAGGCGCAGGATCACCCAAAGAAAAGGCCAAAGGCCCAGCCGGAGCACCCCCTGGAGCCATCTGTTGGAAGATGGCATACATCGCATTCAAGAATGCGGAACTATCGGCTCCAGGGGTGGGAAAAGCCGGATACTGAGGTGCCTGTCTCGGAGGCGACCCCGACGCCTGCCTCGGCGTCTGCGCCGGAGAAAACACCTGAGGCTCCAATACCTCAATCACCGACGCCTGTCCAGGTGAAGTCGGAGACGCCGGAGAGGGCAACGGTGTCGAAGGATGCGGCGTAACCGTGGGACTGATCTCCCATGTCCTTCGGCGCCAATCCGAAGACCTGGAACGAGTCTCCTTCGAATGACGCCGAGATTCTCTACGGCGCCGGGAGTCTCGATGACGCCGATGTCTTGGAGAAGAAGACTTCTTGTGATGCTTCTCCTTCGATTTAGCCATAAACAGCTTCGCCTCACGTTCCTTGAGGGCCTTTGGATTCATGTGCTGGCATGAATCACAAGTCGAGACGTCGTGGTCGGAGCTCAAACACCAAAGGCAATCGGAATGAGGATCCGTCACCGACATCTTGCCTCCACACTCACGACAAGGCTTAAATCCAGACTTTCTCTGCGACATTATTACCACAGCGAAAGACTACGCAGCAAAAATACACTGTAACCAAAAAAGTAACAGTTGCTCCCTCGAAGATAACCGTTTCGAATGCACGGAAAAAAGGGAACTGACGTCCGCACGTCGTCGAGGACCTCTTATTGCCTGTATGACGTCAGACGGCGTCGTGTGGGCTAGAGTGACGTCCTCGTCGACGTGCAGAGACTAGTAAGAAGATTTCCGTCGAATGCTGGCGCCATGGGAGTATTCATTAGGTGAGGAATCCACAGGTAGTTGTATCCATCAGAATAACTCTCCATCTCTGGCTGATGTGGTATGCCACGAAGCCAAGATTTTACCGGCTTGGAGTTGCCAGAATAGAAAAAAAGAGAAAAGACCAGCAGATCCATCTTCTGTGTCTCTCTGCTTTGATTTGGTAACTCACTCTCATCAACTCTGTGCTTCGCTCCCACCCTTCTAGCTTTTGGGAATGAACAAAACTCGATTCTCATAGACGCCTCCAACAATACTTCCCTACTTAATCTCTATGCAGAGGAATTCCCCTGCTCCCTACCGCTGCCTACTCAGACACCTGTGACCAAATATTGTCTGTTTCTTCGAGTTCATTATGTGATGCCCTTCTCCTTACTGATGCCCTTCCAGCCTTCTCTTTTTAATGTTCTCCATCTAATTGTTCTCTACAGCACTTCGCTACGTTCCATGGTTATACCTCCACTTAATAAAGATACAAAAATAAAATGTAATAATGAAGGAAATTCATTTTTTTAAGGCGGGGGATTTAGCACCGTTTCTCATTAGCCAGACAATATCTTTCAGTATCCTTTTCAGATATAATTCTGATGCGTATCTAAGTGTTGCAGCATTTGCCAACCTCCAGATAAAACGTGTTGTTTGGGTCATTTCCAAAACGTTGAGGTAGACAAGACGCTGCCCTGTTTATTATACCACCTTACCCAACTTAAGCTGGAGGAAGGGTGTTGGGCCAAGCAGAAGGGAGCACATTGCTAGGTTCCATGTACAGATGCAAGGTCCTTCCTGCTGAGGCCTGAGACAGTGGTTCTAGTTCTAGTTTTCGATCAGACACAAATGAACCTGCAGTTGCTACAATTAAGCTTTAATACAGATTGTTTAGAACGTAGGTGGTAAATGAATGCAGTTGGCAGTGGGGGGCAAACGGTGTGATAAGCTCATGTAATGAGAGCATTTTAATGCTGAGTAGGGGCAGGAAGAAGGATGTACTTAGTGGAAATCCAGAGTATACACGGTCCCATCTTCATCTGCTGTTTTAAGACAACAGTTGTTCACTCCATACTGTGCAGCGGTGTGGGACAGTCAAGTGCTCGTGTTTTACTTTTTGTGGTAGGGTTGTCCTTCTGCCTTTGTTTAATCCGATCAAAAAACTCCGTATAGCAGTACACAGAATAAAAACAGAAGCAACGTTGCATATAAAATGTTACAATATTCAGGAATGGTACCTAAGTGAATTTTGTATGTATTTTCTTTAAAAGTGGTCCTGGTATTGTGGAAATGCGCCTAATGGTATATCTTTTTGAAGGAGGCCCTGGCGACCATTGGGAATCTAATGGGATACCTATTTCCTTGTGCCCGGAAGCCAGTGCACATGGGGATTAAGCGTTCATCAAAGGGTAAAATGGAATAGCTAATTAAAAATTGATTCATCACTTGATGTCCAGCTCGTCCATAGAGGCATGCCACTTTAAACTATAGGACGCTATGGCGATGCAGAAGCTCACAGCAAACCATTCCGGCCATAGAACCACATTTCCACTTTTATGCATCGCCGTGCCTACTTACATGGCTCCTAGGAATACAGAACTGCCATGACCACAGCAGGGGACTGCTTTGGGATGTTCTTATTGATTTGTGAGCATTGGGTGCACTTCTGCAGCATGTCAGTTGTTTCTGGGGTGGGTGTACTGTTGGGTGGGGTGGAGGTGCAACTAGGGTGCTAGGCGATAAAAAATAAAGGTGATTATAGTTTAGTGGTGGTACTTGCTGTTTGTTAAGGGTGAGCTACAAAATAACTGTGGCCACAGCACATTGTATGGGCAGATGTGTGGACCTTTTGCAAAATTTTACGCCTAGTTCACTGATCGGATGCTTATATTTCTGAAAAGAGTAAATTGCCATTTTACTTGTTGTAGAAATAAAATAAAACAAGCATTTGCAATGCAGTGGGTCTCGCATTTCCTCGAGTTAGAGCTATTAGTGTTGTAAACTCCTAATCCAACTTTAATTGCCACATAAATTGAACATTAAAAGCAAAACAGTTTCACATAAGCGAGCCGATTCACAGTGCCATGACCACCGTGAGCATCAGCGTGAAGAGACACACAAAAGGAAAAAGAATTTCCCTTGCATTCAAACTTATCGGCAAAAGTGCAATTAGCCATGTAACAGGGGCGATGGCCAAGGTGGTAACAAAACCTCCCCAAGGTGGGACAAAGGTAAACCATTTACCAATGTCATCAAAGGATTTTTGAAGGGCAAGCCCATGAATGAGTGGTAGTGATGGGCATGAGGTGGGCATGGTTAAAAGCCCAGCTACATACCAACACGTCGGAAAAGTAGCGCTGCTATGCTCAACCTAAAATGGTCTTACAAAGTCAGTTTTAGAGAATTCAAGTTTTAGGGCAGGAATGAAACACGCTCTGAAAAGGTGCTCAGAGAAAATTACATATCTATACATAATACAGAAATTTAAAATACCCAGACGTTTTTGGCTGCAGGTATTGAGAAAAAGGTTTAAATAAAAGTGTAGTAATGTGTAGTCCATAAAATACACATTATGTGTACATTTTTTAACTCAGGTGATTAAGACAGCAATGTTCAAGGATTCACAGCATAGAAATAACGAGAAAAGTGAAATTATACAAAAAAACTGAATCATACTGTGGGCACGCAGCCCGGTTTTTCCAAGTGGGACTTAAATGGCCTGTCTAAAGTGGGCCATATCTGGGCCGAAGGGGGAGTTATCTCTTTCCAGGATTTGAAAGCAGAATATAAACTGGCTACATCTGAGTATTACCTCTACTTACAAATCCCACATGCCATATTCACCGCTCTCCCAAGGGGTGAGAGGTTATACCAAAAAATAATCATCAACTCCCCCGACACTTTGATTCATCTACGGGAGCAGTGGGAACATGACCTGAAGATATTGAAGGAGGACAACTGGCAGGAAGCACAGTCATCCCCTTGAAAAGTAGCTATACGCTTCAGATTAGGCTAGTGCAGCTTAAAATCCTACACAGGGCCTATGTCTCATTCACTTTGTCTGTTAAAATTGTCAGCGTGGTTGATAACTAGTGCCAGAGGCGCTGTGTCCAGCCAGGTACCATTATTCATGTTTTGTGGAGCTGCCCAGTGTTGCAGAAATATTGGATGGCTGTGAATATTTGTACTAATGTGGCGTGTGGGCAGAATATGGAATTTGATACAGAGTGGTGCCTCCTCAATGTGTGAGGTGAATCAGACCTGAACCACATGGGCCATATCTGGTCACCTTAGGACTGAGCTTGGAGAAACTCAATATTGTTCGGCTTTGGGGGGCTGAGACACCGCTGCAACTAAAAGACTGAAAAACTGATATGGTTTGGTGCATGCTGGTGGAAAAGGTGGTCTTTGAAGGAAGGGGTGCCCATGCAAATGGTTGAAAGTGTGGAGAAATTGGAATAACTGCAGAGGAAGTCTGTGTATAGAGATGACTGAATAGGGCTTGAACCTGACGGTGGGAAATGGAAGTGTTTTTTTTGTGAGTGAATGTGCGGGTACGGCTGGAGGATTCTTGAAGAGCCGTTGAGTGATAGACCTGCCATCTCATCAGTGATGACCAACGAATTGCAGTGTATGGCACAGTATTTTTTCTTGACCTTGTATGATACTGATTCAAAAACCAATGAAAAGATTTGATTGAAAAAAAAAAACAGAACCATGCTATAGCTGTTTTTCATAAAGTTTGTCTTTCAATCTGTGTCCTTAACAAGACCTCAATGGGTTATTGGAGAAGGAGTTGAAACATCGACAATCTAAGTTTTGGAGTGACTATAATGACCATTGTATGGGCATGGTCACTATGACCTTTTTAATACTCAGTTTCTATCCAACTTTATCAAAACCAAGGATAATCCAAGGAGATGGACCTGTGCACTCACCCACAAAATCAGTTATCCACTTGCCATTTAACACGGGGTGGTAGTGGGGAGTAAAAAAGATTCAAAGTAAAAGAATCACCAATTCAACAAAGTTCGGGTTTATATTTTTAAGTGGTATTTGTACCATTGATGTACATATAAATTCAAGTAAAATTCTAGCATGTTACATAAACATCTGCCCCATTCAATTTAGAGAGCTGATGAACTCAAAAAGAGGAAACAAATTGAGCTAATATATCATATGTCATGAAACTTGTACAATAAAGAATTTTGGTACAAAGATTGCTAGAGATGCCAATAATACAAAGGTCTGATGCAAAGACCTTGGAGATGCCAACACTCGTTTTGCAGATGAAATCCTCTTCTTTGGGGCTGAAAAGAATATAATGACACAACTTACTCTTAATCAAAATATTAATGAAGCTCAAACGTTTGGTTTCTAGTTAATATGACCAATTTACATAGCCGAACAGCAAAGTTAAATTCAAGTACTTGAGACTTCTAATAAAGAAACCAGTATAGGAAACACCTTCCATGACCACATGACACAATCGAAGAGGAAAGTGGCAAATAAATAAAACCAGCAATAGTATAAATTCAACAGAAGAGGCCAGATAAAGGTCGGAGATAAAACAAGGATGTAGAATGGGAAACAAGGTAATCAGAAGTTTTAATCAGATATGTGAATAAAGATGTATAAGATTAGGGGGTTACTGACTGTGCTAATGTGGGTGGTTTTTTAAAACAATTTACAATTGTATCATATACTCTGCTGAGTAATGCACTGCCTCCTAACTTGTATTCTAAAATAGTATAAGCTGCTTCCATAAAAAAAACTCATCAGAAATTATTTTAAAGAAATCCCAAGATGCATATAAAATTCATATGAAATCATTACTTTTTTCCAGAATATTCATCTATCTGTAAACAGTCATTCCAACATAAGTGCATGATATGCAGATACCATGAACGACTGGGAAACGTAGTGAATACTACTAACAATTCTATCTGACCCTAAACTGTATGAATACAGTGCATGCTTACTGCATGTAGAAATACTGTCCACATTGAGCCTTTCTCTCTAATTTCTACTTGTATTAAAAAATGTGTATTCACTATCCAGCGTCTTGTCCATTAAGACTAAAAACAACAAAAATTATAACAATTCAATTTGAGGTTCACAATTATACATTTTTCACAATTTTCACTTTATATTTGGACGTAAATTATACCAGAAGGGATGGCATAGAGCCAAACTGCTTTATATAAGACATCTTAAAAACACTCCAACATCCAACTTTATGAATAGAACCAAAACCTCTATATTTTCTACTCTTATTTCACTACATGGGTTACATATGAAAGTGTGTGTAACGGTAAATCATCAAAGCCTTTACTTGATAAATGAAAAAGGTTTGCAACCCATCTTTAAAATCATACGTGATTTCTTTATGAAATGTAGTTCTGTATGGCTGATGTTTGAAATTTCTTGCACACACCTTAATTCTATTTGCAGTTGCATTTATATAGAGCTTACTACCATTGATGATGGGTTGAAACATTACCAAAGTTGGTGGTTAATCCAGTGGTAAGTGGTTATTGTTGGGTCATTGGATATTGTTTGTGAATATGATTAGTCGTGTGTTCTTAAGGAAACCATTCTATGCATTTACTCCAGTTTACTTCAGGTAGATTACATTACTAGGCAGTGATTATGGTTTCAAAAAATGAGTTTGTGATCTATGAGGCGAGCGCAATTTACAGAAAATGCGACCTAGTACGCTACTCTCAGTAAGGCCACAGAAGATGGAGAGTAAGGGGAAAGTCATTTGAAATAAAGAAAGGAGAGAGAATAATTGCTAGTTTTGAGTCAAGATGATTTTTTCACGCATGGTTTTAGGAATGGAGAGGAAGCTTTTTGAGATGGCGCATAATCTAAGGATGTAAAACTAGAATGAAATGATATTGTTCCCATGTGGGATAGATAGTATGTTTCACTGGAACATTTGTATACCATTGTATAGCCGAAGTACCTATCCACACTGATAGCAAGCTTCTATGAGATTTGTAAGTTTATGTAGGCAGACAACTATCCTCCAGCGAAGAGTTACATGGAAACTTGTGAAGCACTTACTGATCTGGTTCTTCATTCTAGTCAGGGGATGGTTGTAAGGAGATTGGGCCGATCTCATTCTCCCAAGATCATTAGATGGTAGTTCAGTGACATCTGTTTGTAGATAGTGAGGCCAGAATTTGTGTTGGCACATTTCTTTGTGAACAAGGTAATTTAGATTCTCTGATGGATCAAGTTGGGGATAACCAACTCTTGTCTTCAAGAGTTAAATTGCAGATGTTTTTAGAATAACAAATTTAATGGTATGGTAATTATCAATAGTAATTAGCAATAATAATCAGTTATCGTAAGGATGAATAGCTGAGGTGACCCCATCAGGATTCAGACTTGTGACATGCAAACACATTGACATCAGCATTGAATTTAACACAACCATGACGATTTGTGGCATGGTAGGAACAAGCACCAGAAGCTTGTGGGTCAGAAAGGGTAAGTAATTCATAGAGATTGTATGATGGCAGGAGCGTACATCCAAAAGGACTGCAGACAACCTTCGCACCTGCTACAATGCCTGGATACACTTTGGGTGACAAGTTGTGCTATGGGAATCCATATATCATAACATAAGTATGTAACCGACTTATTTTTGTGATGTTCTCTCAGCTCCTCAAAGTGGACATGACTTTAGAGGCTAACAGGAAGTGTAGTTTGAGGATCCATTACAGCAGCAACTGTGCACTGTAAGAGATTGTGTATTCATGTGCAAACTAAAAGAAAACACAGCCTCTTACTTTGCACCTATACCACTATAATAGTTGAGGTTGTTGTGCACCGTTTTCTACTTTAATAGCACTTCTTGTTTTAAAGAGTAAAGTTCACACAATGGCGTAGAGCAACAGTAAGAAATGCTTATAAAAACCTCAAAAGCAAAATAGCTGGGAAGAGTTTTTGATTGGTAATGGTAATAGAAAATCAAACATTTATGGTAAAAATATATTTTATTCTCTAAAAAGGGGGAATGTTCCCTTGTGTAGCTGCTGTACAATCATTTACTCTTCTTCTAATGAAATCACCTGCAGTCTAAAAATGGAAGAGGTACTACAGGAGTTACTACAATATGTGCAGACAGAGGTCACTCTCTTTTGATCGCTTGTCTTTTTTTATTAGCTTTGACTAGATTCAACCGTACTCAAGAAATGGTCCCAGGGGTCAAGGAATTAATAAGCATAATGCAGGTAAGTACCAGGGGTGTATTAGGCAGCAAGTATGGGATGTACGAGACACCAGGAGCAGTTGCTTGTAGTTGGGATGCCTAGACCAGGTAGCTAGAAATGAGGTGTGTGATACAAGGAACAAGTACCCGCAAGAGATCTTTGCGTTGTGTTGGTACAAAAATGGATGTGTGAGATGGTAAATGTGGAGACCGGCCAAGCATTCAAAGGACGGGAGGAGCTGATATCAACAAATTATATTTACTGAATAGGAGAGGATACCTGCCAGAAATGTTTGATGGCGGGTATCAGTATATAGCAAGACTGTGTAGCATGGCAGAATCATGTAACTGCCAGTAATATGGGTGATGGCAGAAGCAGGTACCTATCAAAGTTGACATGATAAGAGCAAATACCAACAGGAATATTGAAATGGCACTAATTAGCACTTATAAGGAGACTGAGATGTTGGAAGGAGATACCAACCAGGGAATTGTTGGGCAGGAGATGATGGATACCTATCAGTGCTGTGGGTGGTGCAAATGGGTTCCTACCATGGATATGTGAGATGGCTGGTGAGGGCACCTATCAAGGCTGTGTGGGATAACTGTGTCAATACTCATCAGGGATGAGTGAAGTGGCAGGAGTCTGTATTTCCCAGAAAGGTGTTCTTGGATAATAAATTAGGCACCTACAAGTGATGTGCATCTACCGGTGCAGGTACTTACAATGGTATTGTGGATATTTTTATCCCCAAGGGTTTGTTGCAGTAGTGTATGTGGAAATACCTAAAAGCATATGTGAAATCTATTTTGAAGACATCTGCTAGCAATGTTTGCAGCGTGGGAGATGGGCATAAAGGGATACATGTGATGATGAGAGCTTGTACCTATCGTGGATGCATGGTGTGATCTGTTCGCTACCTACTAAAGATGTGTGGGATGGATGGTGAGAAGGTGGTTACCACCTCATTGTCTTACAGATATTGGTGTAATGGACTGTGACATGATGGAGTGTGACATAATGGAGTGTTTAATGTAATATCAATGACATGGGAGTCTAATAGCCTCCTCTCTGATATTCAGTGGGGGTCCATCATTTTGCGCTACGTCATTGAAAAGGGCGTATTGGCCCAACAACCCCGGTGCTGAAGGGGACCACTTTTAAAACAAGATTTGTGCATTGTGTGCAAGCAAGATGCCGTCTATCACAGTGAGAAGAGATAGTTGCTGAAATGGACTGACCCATTGCCACACGATGTACGCGAAGGTAGGCAAAACAAAACGTGAATGGCCATTTAGCAAACTAGTGGGTGAAAGGGTTTTTGAAAGAATGTTTCAGAAAACATGAGTCTAGCGTTTGCTTTTACAAGGGCCAGACCTGAAATATCACACAAACCTTTGGTGCACAATTACCAGGACTCTATTCTTTTATGTCAAATCCTGAACCGAAACCACTTACAACAAATATATGAGAAGACACATACTGCAGTTTCACATTCTTCTAACACACAGCGAAAGAAAAGAAAGCAAAAGCCAAGATCAGTACTAAATTGCATACAGGAAAATGGTACAACCATCCACGGAGTACTGATATCGGTCAGTGCAGAATAATACAGCAAACATGGCCCCTGTATGCTGGCTACAGCAAGCAACAAGACACGCCCCGCTTATCTATTAAACAGTTAAGACATAACTTGCAGGTGTTCTGTAGACAAGAAAAAACCTATATATTGTGAAGTATAGAAAAGACAAAAATGTTATGCGCACATCCTGAAACATCTTAAGAAAAGTTTCTTATAGGTTACATTTTCATTAAAAAGAAACATTGAAATAAGACATGCCTGAATGTGCTGTTATGTCAACTTGATATTTTCCATTGCCAATGACACTTTTTTTCTTCCTCTTAATTAATGTTTACTATTCCATTAGTGTAACTGCACCACTGATCCTACTAAGATGTAGGTCTGCTTTAGGCACCCATTTCTGTGTGTAAACAAAGCTCTTTTTGGCCATGGTTAACAGACTTTTTCATTTAAAAACACACCACGACCACCAGACGAACTGTCACTCAGGACCTATTAACTAGCAGACTAGACTATGGCAACACACTCTGTGCCAGATTTTCCACCCACCTCCTCCAGCGACTTCAAACCATCCAGAAAGCTGCAGCTAGACTCATCCCGGGTCTCCCAAGTTGCACACACACATCATGCCACACCTCAGGGAACTCTACTGGCTGCCAATACACAAACGCCGAATGCATACATACAAGGCACTGCACAACATAGGACCAGCGTACCTTAACTGCCACCTTCACTTCCACCATCCTATCAGACTCCAATGCTCAGCCTCACTCTCCCTTGCTCCCACCCCCTGTATCTGTTAAAGCAGAACAGGCAGACTAGCCTTCTCCTACAGCTCACCCAAGTCATGGAATGACCTGCCTCTGCACATCAGGACCGCCTCCTTGAATTCTGCAAGAGGCTGAAGACTGGCTATTCAACTAAACCCCAGCAGACAAACTTCTCACCTGTTGCAGCGCCTGGATACCCTTTGGGTGATAAGTTCCGCTATGGAAATCCATATTTCACAACATAAGTATGTAGCTTTTTTTATTTTTGTGATGTGCCCTCAGCTCCTCAAAGAGGACATGACTTCAGATGCTAACAGGAAGTGCAGTTTGAGGATCCATTACAGCAGCAACTGTGCATTGTAAAATATTGTGTATTCCTGCACAAATTCGAACAAAACTCAGTCTCTTACTTTGCACATATTCTGCTATAAAGTTGAGGATGGTGTGCATCCGGTCCTACTTTAATAACACCGCCTGTTTCAAAGAGTAAAGTTCACACAATGGCGGATAGCTAGAGTATGAAATGCTTATGAAAACCTCAAGAATAAAATAGTCGGGAAGAGGTTTTGATTGGTAAAGGTAATAGAAAATCAAACATTTATAGTGAAAAATATGTTATGTTCTAAAAAGACTGGAATGTTTTCTTGTGTTGCGGCTGTACAATCAATTACTCGTATTGTAATGAAATCACCTGCAGTCTAGAAATGGAAGAGAAACTACAGGTATTACTACCATACGTGCAGACAGATGTCACTTTCTTTGGATCTCTTGTCTCTATTTGTTTTGACTAGATGTAACCGTTCTCATGCAAATGGTCCCAGGGATGAAAGAATTAACAAGTATAATGCAGTACAGTTAAGTCAAAATACAAAGAACGTGTGACTAAAATAAACGTATATTCATAAAAACAATAAAGACTGGTTCACCAAAAGTCTCAAAATAGGAGAAAGCAATACAAACATGACTAAACTGTTTAATTTTAAATAGATACCAATTAAAAGCATACAAAAACACTCTAAGGGGAATAGCGTACCTTTATCATTTTACTAAACAGTAGTTAAGGTAAAAAGAGAAAATGTCATAAAAATTGTCCAGCATTATAGATATCAGGCATATTCTCCAAAGGGCAACAGCGAGTTAGTGTCTTAAGATAAGCTGTTGGGACCGGCACCTTGTCCCCCAGCAGGAAAGATGTCAGTTATGCGCCCTTAGCATTTGTGTCATGAATTCTGTTCTCCAGGGTGCTTCTTATCTCACGTTCCGTTGAATGATAAGGATGGGTCCGCTTCAACCAACTGCAGAGACTTGCACTGCTAAAGCCTGTTTTCTACCACTTCGGGCTCAGCATGGATAGAAATGCACACTCCAGGTTTGTTTTTGGGGTCGAGCGTGCATAGCGCTCTGTCCCTGGTGTAATCTCTCTATGGGCTTTTAACCGTGGCCATGTCACGCCCATCAGTTTGGTTGGTTTGTGCTCTTGCCTTTTCAAATTCGCTTCATTTCATTAGTGAAAGGCATGCACACGTCATGTCTTTTCCGGTGTTTAAACCTCCTCAAGCACACCTGCCAACTACTGAAAACATACGAGGCTCCATGTTTTCCGTATGGTTTCTGGACGCTTTGTATGACATCGACAATGTAACATGGATAATTGCACTTTTTCCAGTTCCATGGATAATTGCACTTTTGCTGATACGTTTCACTGCAAGCAAACTTCTGCTTCCTTTTGTGTGTCTCATTCACGCTCATTGCAGCTGTTGGCTCGCTGATGTGAAACTGTTTTACTTTTCAGTTTATATGAGCAAGAAAATTCCAGTTAGGATTTTAAAACTCTAACAACTCTAACTCAAGCAAACGCGAGACCCATTGCATTGCAAATGTTTGTATTTATTGTATTGATATTTCTGTGGTGATTACATATACTTGCAAGGCCCATAGTGCTTTCTGTGTTACCCCCTTGTATTATTTATGTTCGGTGGCATGTGTAGCTGCAGATACACATGCTGTGCACATACTTCTGCCATCTAGTGTTGGGCTCAGAGTGTTACAAGTTGTTTTTCTTCGAAGATGTGTTTTCGAGTCACTGGATCGAGTGACTCCTCCTCTTCGGTTCCATTGCGCATGGGCATCGACTCCATGTTAGACTGTTTTCTTTCCGCAGTCGGGTTCGGACGTGTTTCCATTCGCTCCGAAAGTTCGATTCGGAAAACTTAGAAAACGCCTTACTTTCGTCGGTATTGTATCAATCGGGTTTACATCATCCATCGATACATCGGTACGGTCGGAGAAAACAACTTTACTCACCCTTCGGGGCGCGCGTGCGCCCAACTCGGGCCTAGTCGGGCCGACTGCGTGGAAGCCTCATGGATCGGACTCCATTACGATTCTGTCCTTGGTGCCACGCAAAATTCCCTTATACAGACCAACATCTTGTCTGTAATCTTTGTCTTTCCCCAGATCATCGGGAAGAAAACTGTGAGGCCTGCCAATCTTTCCGATCCAAAAAGACGCTTCGGGACAGAAGGGCACAAAGACTCAAGATGGCGTCCAGAGGCTCCGAACATCTCGACATCGAAGAGGAAGAGATCATGCAGACAGCAGTCTCCGTTCGAGGTTCCGACTCCGACCAGGAATCTGAGGAAGACAGACCTGTCAAGGCAGGACAACATGTAAGTACGCCTGCCCCTGTACCATCACAAAGACCGAAACATAAGGCCTTGGGTACGCCACTGCCGGAAGGCCATGGCTTGACCCGAAAAAAGACATCCGGTGACCAAACTGCCAGTTCGGCACCGAAAAAGGCTACTCCTCCGAAACCATAGCAGTCGATTAAAGGCTCTGTGTCCGACTCAAGCAAACACCGTCTTTCGGAGTCGAAAATTCGGAAATCCCTTTTGGAGCCGAGAACATCCACTACACCATCTTTTTCGATACCAAAAAAGCCGGCTCCGGAGCCGAAAGAGCAGGTTACACAGAGGAGCATCGACTTTCTAAGAGACTGAAAGAAAGCCACAAAACCTCTGAAGAGGAGTCTCAAGTACAGCCAATACTTAAAGTAATGGACGAAAGGCAAGCCAGGGTTCATATCCACAAAGAAACAGGAAGAATCCTAACAGCACCTCCTCTAAAACCTAAAAGAAAGCTAGCCTTTCAGGAGGAATTGGACACTATGCAGCCACCAGCTAATGTGCCAAAAACTAAGGAGAAACCACCACCTCCTCAATTCTCTCCTCCTCAATCTCCGCCTCACTCCACACCTGCATATCTCTCCTACCAGCCCTACACCAGTGTAGTCACCAATACACTCTTTTGATTCACAACAGGACAATGTAGATCCATGGTATCTTTATGATCCAGATCCCATTCCTAGCAATGACCTAGACATCTATCCCTCTAAGCCTTCACCACCTGAGGATAGCAATGTGTATCACCAAGTTGTAGCTAGGGCTGCAGCTTACCATGGGGTCACTATGCACACTGAACCATTAGAAGAGGATTTTTTTGTTTAATACCGTCTCTTCCACACGCTCAAAATATCAGTGCCCCCCCATGCTTCCAGGCATGTTAAAACACACCGATCAAATATTTAACAAGCCAGTTAAAGCAAATATAATCACACCCAGGATAGAGAAAAAGTACAAACCACCTCCCTCTGATCCTGATTACATAACACAACAAGTTCCTCCAGATTCAGGAGTAGTCAGCGCAGCCAGAAAAAGGGCAAACTCCCAATCATCAGGAGATACACCCCCACCAAATAAAGAAAGCAGAAAATTCGATGCAGCAGGGAAAAGATTTGCATTAGCATGGACATCTCTTTTCTTTATCACCTATATACTCTTACTCCTACCTTACCCTCTGCAAGAAAACAATTTAACAGGGAGTTGATGCCCATGTGCACTGGAACCGAAGAGGAGGAGTCACTCTATCCTGTGACTCGAAAAAACGTATTTGAAGAAAAACAACTTGTAACACTCCGAGCCCAACACTAGATGGCAGAAGTATATGCACAGCATGTGAATCTGCAGCGGAACATGCCACAAACAGATGTACACTGGGTAAGTGACATTTTCCATACAGCTTGTTTCCTCTGGCGAAGTCTTGAAGAGCTTCCATTGCATTAGCTTCCTATGTGGTTACTGGAGTGTGTAGATGAATAGCTGTTTGGCTTATATGGGTCATATTTGGTGAAGAGTGTGAGGTTTGGAGGGACGTTATGGTAAAGAGGTGCACCTAATGTCGCTGCTCATTAGCATGGGCTGTAGTGCATCGTGTGAGAATTGGCGCTGTTGCACATGCAGACACTTAACATTTTTTGGGTGGATACTATCAAATTTTGAACCTAGGGTTGATGTGCATCAGTCTGGTCCAGTAGGGTGTATAGAGACAACTCAGTATCATATAAAACCCAGGCTACAGGAGGCATAACTAGGCCACCAAAGGAGTGCTGTAGTAACAAGCCCATGCTAGGTACTGTTAAGCAACCAGTGATATAGTATGAAGATTTTCACTCGTAAGTAGCTGAGGGCCTACCCCTGGAGGCACAGTTGAGCCACCAGTAATAAAGTTTATGGAGTCCATCCATTGTGCCCTTTGGCTCAAAAGAACAAGTTACTTACCTTCGGTAACGCTTTTTCTGGTGGATACACTGACTACCTGTGGATGCCTCGCCTTATGAATTCGATCCTTGCGCCAGCATCCTACGGAAAGTCTTCTTCCTAGCTGTCTACGTCGACGAGGACGTCATAATGGCACGGCTCCGTGTGACTCCGTCTGATGTCAACGTGCCAATAAGAGGTCCCCGTCGGCGTACTAACGTCAGTTTCACCTCACTTTTTTCGTGCCCTTAAAGCAAATAGGAGTAAACTGACCATGAAAATTGATAAATAATAAAGAAAGATATACACACACAAAAACCTTGACCATTTAAACAATCCATTCTTATTGAGAGCTGAAATACATAAATATACAAAAATAAAGAGAAATATCACTATATACATATAAATATACATATATATGCGCTTTCATATACAAACAAATATATATATAAATATAAAAATATATAAGAATAAATATTAATCTAAATACTGCAAAATAAGAGTGTAACCAGGCAGGCAACGGGGAGGCGGGAGGGACCGTGAGGAATCCACAGGTAGTCAGTGTATCCACCAGAAAAAGCGTTACCGAAGGTAAGTAACTTGTTCTTCTGATGGATACAACTACCTGTGGATTCCTCACCTTATGAATAGAGTCCCAAGCAGTACTGCACTCGGTGGTGGGTGCCCGCCTGATTACACTAAGAAATCTTGCAATACCGAGCGAGCAAAATCACCGTCCCTCCTCATCTCAGAGTCTAAACAGTAATGTTTCACGAAAGTATGGAGGGGCGCCCAAGTTTCCGCTTTACATATATCTATTAATGGAACTCCCCTCGCCAGAGCCGAGGATGCAGATTTAGCTCTAGTAGAGTGGGCCCTGATACCTTCAGGAGGGACCTTTTTTGCCAAAGAGTAACAGATCTTGATACACAAGATGACCCACCTGGAGAGTGTCCTTTTCTGTACAGCTCTGCCCTTTTGCTGACCAGCATATCCAACAAACAGTTGCTCATCCAAACGAAAGTCTTTAGTTCTTTTGAGATAAAAACTCAGGGCCCTCTTAGGGTCCAACCTATGGAGTCTCTCTTCTTTTTTAGACGGGTGGGGGGGAGGGTAAAAAGCAGGAAGAGTGATATTCTGCCCTAAATGAAAAGGGGTGACAACTTTCGGCAGAAAAGCAGCCCTGGTTTTTAGAACCACTTTATCAGGGAAAAACATAGTGAAAGGGGGCTTAACGGAGAGTGCCTGAAGCTCTCCAATCCTCCTAGCAGAAGTAATTGCGATCAAGAAAACAGTCTTGAAGGCTAAATATCTCAATGGACATGAATGCATGGGCTCGAAAGGCGAACCCATTAAGAATGTTAAAACAAGATTTAAGTCCCACTGAGGCATGTGAAAAGGAGTGCCAGGAAAGCTATTCACTAAACCCTTAAGGAACCTATGTACAATGGGAGACTTGAATAAAGACGGCTGATCCGGAAGGCAAAGAAACGTCGACAGAGCTGCCAAATAACCCTTAACTGTAGCTATAGCACAGCCTTTCTTCGCCAAACTGAGAACAAACAAAAGTACATCTGAAAGATGGGCTTTTAAAGGATCTTTTTGGTTCTCTCCACACCACAACACAAATTTTGCCCATCTTCCGGCATAAATAGACTTAGTGGAGTGTCACCTGGACGATAGTATAACATCCACTACATCCGGTGGGAGAGAAAAAGAACTCAGGTTGCCCCGTTCAATCTCCAGGCATGAAGGTGCAGGCTCTGGAGGTGGGGGTGTAGAACCTGCCCCTGCGATTGAGAGAGGAGATCTGCCCTGAGCGGGAGACGGAGCGGAGGGCACTGAGAGAGCTGAAGTAGGTCTGTATACCATACCCTTCTCGGCCAGTCCGGTGCTACCAATATGACTTGGGCCCGGTCTTGACGAACCTTCCTCAAAACCCGAGGAATCAAGGGTATGGGGGGAAATGCGTAAAGCAACTGGCCGTTCCAGGACATCTGAAACGCGTCCCCCAACGCCCCTTGCATCGGATACTGGAGGCTGCCGAATAACGGGCAATGCGCGTTCTCCCGAGTGGCAAATAAATCCACCTGAGGAGTACCCCACATCTCGAAGATGTGGAGGACTAGATCCGGATGGAGACGCCACTCGTGATCTAATGAGAAGTGACGACCGAGAACGTCCGCAGGCACATTCAACACTCCAGCCAAATGATTTGCCATCAAGCAAATCTGATGGTCCTGAGCCCAGGTCCAGAGTCGTAGGGCTTCTCGGCAAAGAAGATACGACCCCACTCCTCCCTGCTTGTTTATATACCACATCGCGGTAGTGTTGTCCGTCAGGATCTGAACTGACTGACCGCGAAGGGAAGGGAGGAAGGCCTTGAGCGCCAAACGTACAGCCCACAATTCCAACAGATTGATATGCAACATCTGTTCTGCTGGAGACCAACGACCCTTGATCTCCAGGTCCCCCAGATGAGCTCCCCACCCACCGGAGGTGGTAGTGAAAACGGTTTTCCTTGGGAAAGGTTGCCGTCCACTGTCCACCAATGAAGATCCGCTACAGCGTCCCTGGAGATCTTTATTGAATCCCTGAGATCCCCCTTGTGCTGGAACCACTGTCTGCGGAGACACCACTGAAGAGCCCTCATATGCCAGCGAGCATGAGTGACCAACAGAATGCAAGAAGCAAACAGACCTAGCAGGCGTAAGACTTTGAGGACTGGAACTGCCGCTCCTCTTTGAAACCAAGGAATCAGCACCTGAATGTCCCGTACCCGCTGAGGCGGGGGGTAGGCCCGAAACCTTGTCTTGTCCAATACTGCCCCTATGAACAGGAGGCGTTGAGAGGGCTCCAGGTGAGATTTGGGTACGTTCACCGAAAAACCCAGATCGAACAACAACTGCGTTGTCATTCGCAGATGAGACAACACAATCTCTGGAGACTTGGCTTTGATCAACCAATCGTCCAGGTAGGGAAAAACCGCTACCTCCCTCTTTCTGAGATGTGCTGCAACAACTGCCATCACCTTTGTGAAGACCCGGGGTGCTGAAGTAAGACCAAATAGGAGAACCGCAAACTGGTAATGTTGCGATCCGACCACAAAACGGAGATACTTCCTGTGCGACTTGATTATGGGAACATGAAAGTACGCGTCCTGCAAGTCGACAGACACCATCCAGTCTCCTTCGTTCAACGCCAATAGCACCTGCGCTAGGGTCAGCATTTTGAATTTTTCCTGCTTGAGGAACAAATTCAAAATCCTCAAGTCTAGGATCGGCCTTAGACGACCGTCCACTTTCGGAATCAGGAAATACCTTGAATAACACCCCTGACCCCTTTCCTGCAATGGTACCAACTCTATAGCGCCCTTTGCCAACATGACTACAACCTCCTGTTGCAACAATAGAAGATGTTCTTCTGAACAAAAGGAGGGACGGGGAGGGAAGGGAGGAGGAAACTCCTGAAAGGGGAGAACATAGCCCTTTTTCACAATTCCTAGCACCCACGAGTCTGTTGTAATTGACCTCCATTGCTGCAGAAAAAGACTCAATCTTCCCCCTACAGGAGAAGTGTGACTGATAAAGTGGGGAAAACTAGGGCTGCTTCTGCTGTTGTCCACCAGAGGAGGATGAAGAAGAAGAGAGCTGCTGGGCTGGACCTCTAGCCCTACCCCTACCTCGCCCTCTGAAGGCACAATAGGGTGGGTTGGCAAGTTGTTGGGCATAAGATTGAGACCTACGAAAGGCAGAACCTCTAGCAAACCCTCGAAACCTACGAAAAGGCCTGTACAATGTAGCAGAAGGGGTCTGCAAACCCAGGGACTTAGCTGTAGCCCGACAGTCCTTAAACCGTTCAAGGGCAGAGTCTGCCTTGTCCCCAAACAGTTTTCCCCATCAAATGGAAGGTCCATTAAAGTGGATTGTACATCCGACGAGAAGCCCGAAGACCTTAGCCAGGCATGCCTTCTCGTAGCCACTGATGTTCCCATGGCCCTGGCAATAGAATCCGTAGTATCCAAGCCAGATTGAATAATCTGCTGTGCAGCAGCTTGCGCATCCAAGAAAAGGGCCCCAGAAGATTTTTGCACTTCCTGTGGCAGATCTTTTGCCATCTCCTTAGCAGAGTCCATTAGGGCATGAATGTATCTGCCTAGCACACAGGTGGAATTGGTAGCTTTCAGGGCCATGTTGCAAGAGGAGAACATTTTCTTCGAGTATTGCTCCATCCTCTTGGATTCTCTGTCTGTCGGAACACCAGGGAATGTACCGGGGGCAGACTTTGCAGAACATGATGCCTGAACCACCAAACTCTCCGGAGTCGGGTGACGAGATAGAAAAACTGGATCTCCTGGGGCACTTCTATGCCTTCTCGCCACTGCCCTGTTCACCGCAGGAGATGTCACCGGCTTTTTGCATAGGTCCATAATAGGCTCAGTCAAAGCCTCATTAAAAGACAACAAAGGGTCAGCACTGGAGGAAGAAGGATGAAGAACCTCTGTGAGCAGGTTAGTCTTAACTTCTGCTGTGGACAAAGGCAAATCCAGATAGTCAGCTGCCTTCCTCACCACAGGATGGAAAGAGGCGGCCTCCTCAGTAAACTCCCCCGGAGAAGCAATGTCCCACTCCGGGGAAGTATCCAAACCAATTGCAGTGGCAAGTCCCTGGAAATCATCAGAAGGCTCTATCTCACCTTCCTCAAGCCTTCTGTATTCCTCTTCCTCCAGAAGCCTCAACGCCTTCCTTCGAGATCTTAAATGCGTCTCCAGAGCCGGCGTCGACAAGGACTCCATCGCCGCCGCCGATCTCAGATCTTGAACTGGTTCCGGAAGGCTCCCGGATTCAGCCGGAGCCAGCGCTGGCCCGAAGTCGGCAGATGACCTCCTCGACGCAGAATGTACAGAAGGAGATGGAGCCAGTCTGGATGAGGCCATCAATGACGCCGGATGGCGCGGAGAAGGAGTCGGATGTGAAGCCGACGGAACCACGGTCCCGGGCGAAGGACTCCTACCAGGGGAAACCCCCGGCGCCGGACCACCAGTCTCTGTAGGGCAGAAGGGCATGAATGGAGCAGCCCTGTATGACGCCGGCGAGCCCAAATTGAATGCCAATGGCCCCGTGGGACCCGCCGGTGCACCAGCAGGGGCCATGGATTGAAAAACAGCATACATCGCATTCAAAAATGCGGCCGGATCCGTCCCTGGAGTCGGGAAAGCCGGGTACTGCTGTGTAGACATCTGGGGAACATCAGGATCCCTCGGCGCCGGCGAGAAGCGAGGACTACCTTGAGTGACCTCATAGACTGAAGGCGCTGGTGACAACCCCAGGCTCTCCGGCTGAGGCGTGACCGTAGGACTCATCTCCCACGTCTTCTGGCGCCGTGACGAACGAGATCTCGACCTCGAACGACTCCTCGATCGGCTCCGCTCCGAACGGCGCCGAGAGTCATGACGGCGCCGAGAGTCATGATGACGCCGCTTCTTATGTTTTTTGGGAGAAGTATGAGAAGAAACCTTCTTGTGTTCCTTCTTCTTTGCCTTGGCCAAGAAGAGCTTCACTTCGCGTTCCTTCAGAGCTTTCGGATTCATGCTCTGGCACGAAGAACAACCTTCCACATCATGTTCGGAGCTTAAACACCAAATACAATCCGAATGGGGGGTCGGTCACTGGCATCCGACCCCTGCATTCCCTACACGGCTTAAACCCGGACTTCTTCGGAGGCGACATTGTAACTTCAAGAGATCGCTACAGTTACCAACGGGCCAGGAAGAAAAAAACGTTGGAGTCGAATGCACGGAAAAAGGAAAAACTGACGTTAGTACGCCGACGGGGACCTCTTATTGGCACGTTGACGCCAGACGGAGTCACGCGGAGCCGTGCCATTATGATGTCCTCGTCGACGTAGACAGCTAGGAAGAATAACTTTCCGTCGGATGCTGGCGCAAGGATCGAATTCATAAGGTGAGGAATCCACAGGTAGTTGTATCCATCAGAAACCTGAGTTATTCATGGCGCTTCTCTGCAGAGGTTCTTGCTACTTGCTGCATACCTCTAAGTGATTTTGGTTGGTGTATTGGAAGGGCATCAATGCACTGGACTGGGAAGTCTTCTCACCGCCCAGTCTTGTGGGATTCTGACTGTCACTACTTGCTCCTTGCAAAAAAAAATACTTTTAATCATTACATGACCTGCTTCCAGGCACTTCGTAGTGTCAGAGGGGTGCACATCTTTGGCTGCACAAGCTTCTCGCTCCCCATGCTTGAAATAATTACAACAGGGAGGTTTCCAGGACTACTGCAGCCCTAAGTGGAAATATTCTAGTCCCACAGTTCTATGGCCTGACCTACTTTGGATTCTTCTCTCCCATTAATGGGTGTCTGGAAAACTGACTGTAAGGCGATATAAGATCTCACAGTGATTCGTTGTGGTGTTCCACTGCTTGTCAATAAGTAATAACGTTTCTAAGCCTCCAAACTGTGGCACTCACCCAGGTCTCGCATCATCCTCTGCATAAAAAAAACGCTTGTTCATCTTGCCTCATTGCCATATAAAGGAACACCTGAAAGTTTTCAAGAGTGCATAAGGGAAGGCTGCTATGACCTTCAGCTGCTCCATGCTAGTGCCACGAAGAGCCATTGAAATCAAATGTGAGAATCTATAGCTGAGAATCGGACTGGCTGCACAGGCAACATCTAGATGGCTCATTGACTCCTACACCTCAGTGTTATCCTGTGTGCTTATTTGTAGCAGTCTTCGACAATTCTTCCCCTGTTATACCGAGATTACCAGGTGTTTCTACATGCTGTTATTCTGCACTTAAGCACATCTGTACCTTTGCCTATTAGTATTGATTGGTAAATACTAAGCGGTTGTGAATAATTTGGCCAGTAATGTGGCTCGGTACCTGAACCCTTGCTGCTGATGCAAGATCTCAACTCGTCTGTTTTTATTGATTTGGAATTAAAGATTTGCTTCTGCTTGCCCTCTGCTTTAGACTGATGGCTGGTGTTGACTGTTTTCAGTGGGGTGAGAACCTAAGAGCTTCATCCTACTGAGTGAGCTAAGCAGTTCTAGCATCTCATCTGTCTTCAGCTATACATTAGAGCTTGTCTGGCATTGCAAGCTGCTGCATGTGTATCGGCGGTAACAGTTCTGGTTTTCTTTTTCCTTTCAAGTTACTACTGTGGACCAGATGGAGGTGGAATGAGATTCTCTCAGGTGTAGTATCCCTCCTTAGAGGCCATAGTGTTCCCCAGGAGGCTGCCTTCCCTTCTTTATCCCATTTTCTGAAGCCTATTTATTGGTTGATTATTTGTTATTGCTCAATGTATTGCTTTTTCTGCTCTCCTGGTTTCGCATTAACACACGTTGTACATCCACAAGCCTGTACAAATTAAAGGGGCGGGTGACCAGTCGGTAATCAGCTCAGATGTTTTGTTGACTGCATTGCTTGGAGCATTACTGACTGACAAGTTCTTTCTTATGTTAAACTGCTAGCATGTTCAGAGTGAGCTGCACGTTTAAGAACGCTTACAAGACAACCATCATTGATTTCAACTGAGATGTGATCTCAAAAATGAATCGTACAATATTGACTGATCAGGAGGTTCATATTAATGTGTTAGCTATTCAAGATGGGAATCAAGTGTTGAGTGGCAAGGTAGGCCAAGCAGAGATTAAGTATGGTCTATTGGAGGCTAACGTTAAAATGTGATGAGACAACCAAGGGCCGCGTAAGTATCATTTCCACCCTCCAATCTGTTGATTCAGGTGTTAACATACAACTCCAGACTATGAAAAACTGTAGATCGAGAAGTAGTTTGTTAGACATAATTTTTGATTGATTGGTCTGTCTCAAGGTAAAGTAGAGATTAGCGCCCATCACAATTGAAAAGTAAACGTCAGGGCTTGGTGAGTGAGAGGAGCAATGGTGCTCCACGGGTATTGATGGTGCATGCAGCATACCAAACACCCATTCTTAGTGAGGCCTACACCATGAGTTGTAACTGCAATATTTTGAAGGCTGAAAGTCAAAGAATGCTTTCTGCAGATGACTATGGGCCTAACAATAATCATTGTGGATGAAGCTAGGATCCCACTTTTTTCCTAACGTGCACTGGGAGAGCACACTTGTGAATCAGCCATGGTGGCATTCATTAAAGGAGTGGTGGGGAAGTGGCGTTATGAAAGAAGCAGGGCGCCCCCTCCATCAACATCGTCATGCAATTAAGTGAAGAAAGGGAGATTCAGATGCTGCGACATAAAGGATTCTTTGGAGCAAATGTGACTGAGTTAGGCGTGAATGCAATGTAGTATGTGCATGTTTCATGCATGTATCGAATGTCTCACGGTATGGCGTAACAGGACACAACTGAGATTGAAATTAATTTGCAACGTGATCCTGGATGTCAGTTTGTATGTTATCGTTGATGTTAATTACCCTGACTTCTGCTTGAGGTGTCACAACCTGTCTCATTAGAACTGCTTTTTCAGGGTGAACAGTAAGTTGATTGACACAGGGATAATGATGAGTGCAGGATTTCTTTCTTAATACACCTTCAGTAAATGAAAATAACTTTAACATAACACGTTAGTCGTAATTAGATGCAGTCAGATTCCACAAACCAGAAACCTTTTTAAATCACTTTTTGACTGTATCCTTGCCTTTGACCAGTCTACAGCGGTGAGCTGACTTAGGGTACTCTTTTCATACTATAAACGCAGGGGCGTACCTTCAGGAGGCGTGTGTGGGTTCTTACAACCCCCTAGTATGTATTTTCTGCTAAATATTTAGGTGCAGGTGCTTTCATTCGGGTATGGTGAGGTGTCTGTCGGATTTCACCAGGAAGGTTAGCATACACACAGACAAAAACACCCACACAATGTCTCCCTCTCTCTTTTGAAAGTTCCCAAAAATATTGATTATTTTATAAAATATTGTGCTTTCTCTCTTAGCACTCCTAACAACCAGAATGCCTCTCTCCTTCCACTGCCCCGCTGGCCCCTCTAATGCACCTTGCTTCTGTACAATGTATTTAAATATTAAATACCGGCCTGATTGTAGGAAATCAACTCTGAAGCTAGGCGTAGTGGTGACTATACACAGTATACAGCATGTGTGGACACCTGGTAGCGCTCTGAAATATATTAATGAAACTTTGGAAATGTTTAAAGTTGTACAGCAGTCTGCTGCTTTGCCGCTTTTGCTATTACAGGCACCTCCACATTAATGTTGGCCTTAGTACTGAAACGATCAAGGGCAAAAATACAAAGGATCAAACCCTCTGCTGATGTCCAGTGGAAATAGCAGGGAGCCAAAAAGGTGTTGGGTTTCAGTCCGGCACCGGGACCATTTATTCCCCTTAAATATCAAAAGGTATAGCACAATTCTCAACAATAAACGTCAGTCTGATCTCGTTAGTAAGGTGTTATCGAAAGACAGCACCTTAAAAAAGGGTTTTAAAGAGTTTGGCAGAAAATTTACTCCATCATAATTCCGAGGAACTCTTAGTGCAGACAACTCTTGGCTCCTAACATAATTTACCGGGTTTCAGGAAGCACAGCCACGTGACTCTGCCACTGAAAGTCTTTCACCTCATACCAGTCCACCACAGGGCTGCTGGGTCCCCTGGCGGACGCCTCGCCCTAATTAATGTGGGCTACCGTCACTGCTATTCCAAGCCCAGATCCACTCTGCAAGGCATAGTTATCCCGGGTAGTTTTTCTGTGCAGGAAAAGCAAAAACAAAATGGCCTTGCTGCACAGGTAGAAAACCCAGGGCACCACAGCAGTGATATTTTATTTTTGTTTGCATTACAGGAAGAGACTCCAGCTTTGTGAGTTTGTTTAAAAAATGACAATACGCACTTGGGCAAAGTAGCATGGTGGCCTTTTAGCTTTCTCCCCTACCAGTGGGCAGATGCACTGTATGTACAGAAATACTCTCATCCTCCGAGTGAGGATCTCTAATTATGGCGGACTGTCGAATGATTTGGTGGTCTCTTATTTCTGTACCTTATGCAAAACATCTGCAAGTAAACTGAAATATGCTGCATGACATTCACACATTCGGTTATAAGAACTGTAGAATTTTTCATCCCGGAACAATATTAGCTGCCACTTTGTGTAATTCTATGTAATTGTCACTGGAAGCTCCTCCTTTATGGCGGAAGTGCATAGACTTCTCCCCCCTCACACCCTCCACCATCAAGCAAACTTGGAAAATACAATGATAACAAAACTATTTTATTATTATTTTATTTTTATTCACAAAACAAGTGTTAGGGGTGGGGCCATGACGGTGAAAGCACTGAAGGTGGAGTGGTGGGCACTGCTGTCAGTGCGCATGTCGGTTTGGCTGGTCGACATAGGACGGCCAAACCAACATGCGCATTGAGTCCGCTTCAACCTGAGCTGCGTTGCCAGGTAGAAAACAGCAGCCACAGGCTCCCAGTCCCCCTGGGAGCGTAAAACCAGCCCGCTCACACCAATCGCTGTGCTTCTCTCATGCTGGCTAATAGTATTATCCAGCATGACAGAAGCATGTAGATTGGCGAAGGGGAGTCTGGGAGCCTGTGCACTGGCGGCAGAGGAGCCCCGAAGCGGCGATGAGGTAACTGGCAGGTAAGTGCTTTTATTTTTTTTATTGTTTTTTCCCCCATGCTGCCCCACCACTCTTTTTACATACTAGCAGCTTCTGGTAATTGGTGGAAAAATGCCTATTCAGTATGCACTCTTCGGCTTATGCACCAGAATTCGGCAGGTAAGCGCATGCACAGACCAGCAACTGGTGCCTCTGTTCATTAGTTGACTACACATGGAGATTTTGCGTGTATATCACAGGCAGTCATCAGTGGTGTAGCAGGAATCATATAAGCCCTAACGCAAGCCAGGAGAATAGTCGTTAGGTGTGGTTTGCACCTTGAATTCCTGAGCCCAGGTGCCACTGCACCTACTGAAATAGCAACTAACTGAATTAACAGCCACACGACCCATCAATATTCATGCAACATGGTTAAAAATATACACTGAAAACTGGGTTAGACAACTTGAGAGTGCCTATGCAGAGGCCTATTTTGCCTGCCGCCATGGATCTCTAAGCTCTTCCTATTTACTACAAACGTCATGTGCAGGAACATGTGCTCTGCAAGGGATAGATGTAGGAAGCTTTTTTGAGTTTGCAAACTGTCATATTGAAAGAATCGGGACGGTTGCAAATGCAAAAAGGCATTTCCAAATGTACAAAGCCCAAATTGAGATTGGTAACCTGTAACGGAATCGCAATTTGGGATTGTGGATCAGTGTTTGGAAGGGGCGTGTTTAGGTCGTCCCTTAAAAATACTGCTGTGCATTGGTATGTACAAATGTTTTGTGACCGAAATGCGATCGCAACACAGTCGCACTTTACCAGCTCAAAGTTGGTGGTAACCCATTCGCTAATGGCAAGTAGTCCCCAAGGGACCCCTTCTCCACTGAGAATGGTTGAAAAAATATTTTTTAAGAGCAGATGGTGGTCCAAGGGACCACTGCATACTCTCAAAAAATGAAATGTAAACGTTTCATTTTTCTCTTTTTAAACATATCCCATTTTCCTTTAAGCAAAACAGGCTGTGTTTTTTGCAATTTTAAACAAATCCCGTTTTCCTTTAAGCAAATCAGGCTGTGTTTTTTACAAAACAATGTGCTTTATTTCAAAGCAATCAGACATGGTGGTCTGCTGACCCCATCAGGCCACCATCCCCATGATGGCAGTGAATCACAAACTGCAACCTACCTCATTAATATTCATGAGGTAGATCTATTTGTGACCCACTGTGGATCGCTAAATGAAACTTAATGAGTTTCATACATTAGAAATCGTAATTCACTAACTGCTATTCGGAAAAAATCGCAATTCGCTAATTGTTATTCTACTCTACATAAACCTAGACTTCAGTGACACATCTTCTTAAGTGAAGGCTTATGAGGCATTCAGGGGATCACATATGGGTTGTTGCTATTCGCTGTTAGTCCATAAGTATCTTTGCATTTTGTCTTTAACATTCCTGCTTTATTTTTCAGGTACTCTTCGGAATTTCCTTCACGAGGTAAGTGACTTATAAACTTTAAAAACCTAAACTGATCTAGTTGGCAGTGGGGATTGCTGAACTTTGGTCGTTTGACTTCAGGCCACTGGGGATCTAGATATCAGGGTTGATCGTCTTGGTTGCTGAGCAGTGATGTATTCTTGCTACGAGTGTTCGAAGATGCCTGTCCTACGTTCAGAAGCTGACAGACAATGCGTACAATCCTCTGTACAACTTCAGCTGTCTGCTTTTTCCATCTTCTGCTAATTTCTTAATCTGGTGACCATTCCATGTTTCCTAAATGTTCTTTAATTTCAAATTGCATACACATCAGATTTTGCACCTGCTCTTCTGCCAGTCTCAATATTTTAAGATGTTTATTTTCCTCTAATTTACCTCACGAGTTGAGCTGTTGCTAATGTGTTAATATTAGCAACACAAAAGGATGATGGACAGAGTGCCGAAACTTTTCAAGCACTCACCCCATCACAGATCTTTCCATTGTTCTTTTGCTCACCATGCCACCCCAGTTAGGACCTAACCATATGCAAATCAGTCTTGACCATTTTCACCATGGGAATAGTCTAGCCTGAACTGACACAAACACAAAAGGGGGGTGGCATGGCATGGTGAGCAAAAGAACGATGGATTAAACCCAGATCTGTGACCGAGGGGGGGATGGGGGGGGGAGTGCTTGAAATGTTTCAGCACTCCGACCATCATCCTGTTTTGTTGCTATTGTGTTAATATATATTTCCTTACGTTTACAGATTAAATGTAAAAAAAAAAAAAATAAGCCAGGTCACTTTCATGCAAGCTGGGGGTGCAAATGAAAACATCTGAAAGAAGGAATCTGAAGATGCAAAAAAAAAAAAGAAATCTCAAAATGTTAACTTGTGGTGGGTTTGACCATTCTTTTACCATAAAACTACTGATTTAAAATAAGGGCTATTTTGGTGAGTAGCTTTCTCCTCGTCTGAAAAATGTACTTTGTGCATTATGATGGAAGGCCTAAAAGTGTATCTTAGTCTTCCGAAATATTCCTATTTTTAGTCTTAAATCATAAAATCTGTGAAGAGCCATAGTCTGAGGAAACTGGTGTGGAAATACGGTTTAATGCGCATAGAACGAGAAATTGTCCAATTGGCTTTTGTTAGCCTTCTTAAACTAATTTATGCTAAAACTAACATAAACATAGACTTATCCTCGAATATTTGAGAAAGCAGTTGTCAAATATGTATTAAAAAAACATTAACTAGCATATGTTGTTTATTTACTATAGCTAACTTTGTAGGAAATGTTGTGACTTCTAGAGCTGCTCTCACGCAGCTTGGTATTCATGTGTGCCTCACTTTTTTTCACCCATAAATAATATGAGTGCTCTAGTTCTTTGTTATAACACTGTGTTGAAACTACAGAACATCACTGTAAACTGTCAAGTTGATCCTATGGGAAGTGTATGTTTCATTAAACATTTATTTCCTACACCACTTAAATAAAAACGGTATAGTTAGTCACAGTTCTGAAAATCACAGTGGCCACTTTGTACAGGTTCCTTCTTTATTATGGACACCAAAAATATTCATCGACTCGAACGTATTGCTAATTCAGGTGGCTCCAAGAGAAATTATCAGGTGGTCGCCATATAACCAAATGCAAAGTTGCCCTTTATATTGTTTGTTACATCTAAGTAATTTAAAGTGCCTGGTATACAGTGTCCACGTTATCCAATGGGCATTTTGCTTTCTATTTGTTACTGACCAGGGTGTTGAATAAGGCATGTGGCTTCATCTCAGATCATTAACCACCTTGTGTGCCATTTCCTCCATGATAAGGCTTAACCAGCATCCGTTTAACAAGTCAGTGCTCCCCATTGAACATTCAAGTGCCACTGGTAGAGGTGTCACTGTTTCCCAGCTCAGTGGTAGGCGATTTATTGAGCCCAGAGGCGTGTTCAGAACTGTGTCAGCATTTTGATTTGCTTAATGTGCTCGGACCTCTGCTGCAGACACATCCACCCATTGCGCTGTCCTCACAGCCACCAAAGATGCTTTTTTGACACAGAAGAGCTATGAAACTCGTGGAAAGAAGAAAGCACTAGAAGTTGGTATGAGATGCCTAGGACCTTAAGCTCCACATGCCACCAGAACCTTATGGAGCACTCAGACCTTCATTGCATTGATAAGTGCTTTCTTCTTTTGATCTTTCACTAAAGCCAGCAGCTAGTAAACCCCCTCAACTGGTTCTCAATAAAAAAGAGCACCTTCATAATTCAGATGCTGTCCTCCAACCATTACCAGTATTTTCCAAGTGTGGGAGGTAGGAAGGATGTTCTCTGGAAGGGTTCATTGAAAGGCAAGGTGCACCGAAGTCCTTTCATGGTGTATACAGCCAAGGGGCAGTGTCCATGTGCAGTGAACCTTCTGTGGTTCTGCCCATGCCCTCAGTTCATAGAGTACTGTAGTGCTCAGACCTACTGAGAGCAAACAGCTACCACTGTGTGACCTGCTCTGAACCTTAAACTGGGTCAGGTGGTCTTCTACATGGTCCAAAGATTCCCCTTTTTGACTGGGCTACCCCCTTCCCTAAGTGCTTTAGCTTGTAGCCTTCTTCCAGTAGTGCCATGCCAGCTCTTCCTACCGTCCACTACCAAGTCATAGCGGTCAACCTCTTCTTGCATGTAATCTGAGGGCCCAGAGTGTACTAGCTAGCATATGCCCCTCATCCTAATTCACTGCAAAGTACTCGGTCAGCACTGTTCAAACATCCTCACAGCTTCATATGATGGTCTATGAAAGGCCCTCAAATGACCAAAGACACAGGATAAGTAAATGAAACTGAAATTTAACGTCCATATGTGTCAACTGTCATTCACTTCAAATAAGCCCATGCGTGTATTTAACCTGAAACAAGTGCAATGACATCAATTTACAGACACTTTAATTTTTAATACAGTAAGCAGTACTACCCAAAACTAAATCTGCTCATGGTAATTAGTAGTTGCTTTAGAACTGGGGTGCCTCGCTTGGGTCCAGGAACCAAACTGTATTTTCAAGTTACGGATACCTCATAAGATAAATTCACCTACAATAAATTTAAATGGAGGTAAAACTCATTGTGGATATCCCAAAAAACTGGCATGGATATAACCCTCCCAGACCTACTTTGAACATCGGTGGTTTAGAATAACATATTGGAGCGTTTCATGTTACCTGGAATCCTACTAAACACGTCTAATAATCTGTAGACTCCGTTTCAGATGGCCTCCTCACCTCCATTGTTGTTTTGGGTACCATTTGACTTTCATTTTATAGGAGAATGTAACCTTAAAATTTGTAATCTGTAGTTTAATATAAGGGAGGAGGTGTGACCGATACTGTTTACTATAGTTTTTGTGGTTTCGTTCATATCACTTGGTTGCCGGAAACTGGCAATCTTAGAAGTGCCCTGAACACGAAAGAGGAAAACAAAATGTAAAACGAGGATGTAGCTATCTGCCACAGTAAAAGGCACACACCTTTTATCCCACGAAGTGAGCCTGCTTGTGAAATCCTAGTGTTCAGCATAAAAAGTGTGGGTAGTTTGACTGAGTACACTGTTAGATTCGCAAGGGTGTAGATTGGTGTTGATCTGTATAGTGATACTGCTGCTTTAAGAGATGTTAATGTGTCCATCTGGTGACAATATTGTCTGAAGCCCCAACGCGCCGTGAAACCAGCGCCGTGGCGAGAGCTCCTACGACGGCCCCTACTTCTGGCGGTGACACGCTCGGCCCGGAGATGATCACAGTAGAGCGCCTTCCGCCTTGGATAGGCCGGTTAATATCCTTACCCAAGGCCCATTAACGAGAACCACCCTTGATTGCGCAGTCTCCTCTGATCACCGTCTCGCTGTGGCAGTAAATGGCTGTATGCTGCCTTCCCGCGCAGCCTCCAGCCTCCAGCCTGTCGTGTCTGGCAGCATGGCGGAGCGCTGCGCGCAAATTCCCAGCAGGACGACGTCCTCGCATTTTAATATCGGGCCCACTGCATACTCGCTGCCTCTAATTGCATCCAAACCTTTGTTTTTTTGCTCTGCTTGATGAAGCCAGCATCTGGCGCCATTCAGCGGCGTACAATGGACAGATGTGTACGAAATACAGGCAAAAAGAACAAGCAGCCGTGCCAGGAGCTGTGCAAATTAGGGTTTTGTCTGGAAAAGAGATAAAAAACATATTTAAATGCTCACAGCGAGTTATTTTAAACCTAACGATTTTTGGATGGCGGTCGCTGTTTTTATCTTAGCTTAAGTGGCATTATGTCATGGAATCACCATTGAGATCTAAAATTGTTAAAACAATTGAATATCGTATTTCTTACCTTCGTCGGTGCCCTTTTCACCTTTGCCTGCACTATGTTTAATTTCTTTTGTTGTCTAAATTTAGTTTTAAGTCTGTACATGTTTGGACCTTAAAAATAACGCAGTTATTTCCTCCTAAGTAAATGTATCATTTTAAGTGTCTGTAGTGTTTCTAGACATCTTGGCCTGCTAGGAAGAATGACTTTCAGGGTTGGTCTTGGTGGCAGATGCAGCGTGGGGTCTAGAATAGCGTCGAAGCTTCAATCTAGAAGCTTGATTCCTTACTTCTCTCGATCAGCTTGTAACAATTGTTAGCATAAAATTGGCACAATGTGCTGTTATGTTGAAACAACACTTGGCACTCGAGAATACACTACTGCTGCAACCCCATTGAATAAACTATTCCGTTTACTCGAATCCACTTTGCTTATTGTACTGAAACATAAGGAATTGCCAGTTTCATGATTAATACCATCTAGAATCAAGACACTATTCAGTACTTGGAGAAGACCTCTTTTTGTGGTTAGACGTTTGACACATTTGGAATTTGCCATCTCCAAACTGCGCTTGATACAAAACCATTACTAGCAGCACCATCTGGGTATTTGTTATTGATAATATAGTATGACCCTAGTGTAATTACTACACTGAAGAAGGTGTTTCGATTGATGTTCCAAAAAGATGATCAATTTTTATTTTAACTCGCAGGCTGAGTTTTCAACGTGTGAAATAAATCCATAGACATTTCTTGTTACTTGTTTACTACTGCTGTGTCTTCACTGCACGAGCAATTGATTGTGTGTTTGTGCATCACACTGTATACATGGGTTCGTGTGATTCATGCGGAATACGGAGAGTACATTTGAAGAAACAATGCAAGAATAAAATAAGTGTATTCTTAAAAAATACTGCTTTTGTACTGGATGCAGTTGATCTGTGTGAAGTTCACAATGAAGTCATAAACTGTCGTCTCAATTGGCCTTGCACTGGTATTAAACCTTACATGGGGTATTTTGTATAGGACGTGTTCAATGTTAGAGGAATATTATACCTTTCTGTAGCGCTCTTGTACTCAGTGTTAGTCCATATATGTTTTTGTTTCCTGTATGCCTCACTAATAAAAGTAAAAAATACTTATTCACCTCTTGCATAATTAACAAATTGTTCCCCTCCTTAGCCTGTCTCGTGCAATATTCCAAGAGACACCTATCCCACTCACACGATTGGTACATATGAATCTTAACTTATTTATATTTTGATGCTTCCTTTTTTAAAACCTTTGAAAATAATTACAACATTGTGCCTAGTGTGTCCTGCACTCCGTTATTCACTGCTGATAGCACAGCCCTCTGAGACCCTGTTGCACTGAGTTAGTGCTGTACAAGGCAAAACGTAAAACACACTAACATTTTTCAATATAGTTTAATTATTGAATCTTTTGGCTTGCTGAACTGAATGATTTGCTGGCTTTTAATATTTTTGTGACAGATGTGGAAAACATCTGAACCTTGGTCAAGGCAGTACTTCGGTGGTCACCTAAGCTCAAATAGTTGTATGTCAGACATTCACGTGTGCATACATTGATGGTCCATTTAGATTAAACAAGCTGAAAATACACCAGATTAATTCTTCCAAAAGGTGGTAACCTTTACTTGCTCATTACCAAGGTACCTGATCTAGTTTTGGTCCCAATGGACACTTTCATATTATGAGTGGCATAACCCTGTTGTCTTGTTGAAGAGTGTGTGCCAGGCTTTGCCTCAGTTGACTGTTTGAAGCCTTTAAGTGGCTGCCATAGAGATGACTGCTATTGCAATGGCATAGGAAATTGAGCTACTGCTGAATATCTACCCCTAAGAGCCCACACCTTGCTGTACAGTGTTGGTGCCTGGCCCCGCCATCTAATCTCTGGCTGTTTGTAAATATGGTCTGTATCATTCATCAGCCACTTCAAACTTTTCTGGTCCTCATGGATGGCCTCATTATATATCTCCTGACTGAATGCCCTGTTACGTTATAATTTTTTTATAACATGCTAATCACCGTTCTGACTATCCAGGCACTCTGTTGCAGGTATGTGAGGCAAGCTCTGGGAGCGTACACGAAAAGCGAGGTCTTCAGCTTCTTGCAAAGGTCAAGAAGAGAGGAGGAGGCTCTGATTTGCTGTGAAATGTCGTTGTAGGCTTAAGGGACTAGGTATGAGAAGGGCAGCCCCCTGCTTTGCTTTTGTGTATGCGTGGTGTGTGTGGTAGTGAAAGTCCGGCAGAGTGGAGGTGTCTAGAAGGTTGGTGAAAAGGAGTGCAGCTGTACAGGTAAGCATGGCCAGTGTCATGGAGAGGTTTGTAGTTGTGGGTGAGGAGTTTAAAGGGTACACTTTTGTGTATTGGGAACCAGTGTGGTTCATTAAGATGTGGTGTGATGCAGGCTTGATTTGGGAAGTTGAGTTTTAGTCTGGCTGCTGCATTTTAGACAGTCTACAGCTAGTTGGTAATTTGCGTGCCGGGTGTTTCAATAGTCTAGTTTCCTGGTGATTAGGGCTTGGGTGATTATTTTCCTGGTGTTGTCTAGTAGCTCCTGTAGATTCCAGGGCACTTAGCAAATGTAAATCTTGTGTGGAATCTACAAGTAGAGGCTAATCTTATCTCTCAGGTACATTGGGGTCCATAAATCTAATACAGACGTTGCTACTGGACCCAAAATGTGGTCCTGCAGCACCCAAAGTTGAAGTCACCACCACCAATGTGGCCAGTTTCATACGTCCCTAGAACCAGTGCTAAGTGGCCTATGACAATGTGTATATGAAGTGCCCTCATGGAATGGCTGTGGTGATATCCTCCCTTTAACTACCTGTTTAGCTAATCCTGATATGTGCTGTGTTGCCAATTTATGTATCACTCTGGCTATGCAGATTCCTCACAGTGATCAGCATTGCAGGGTTCTGGTACAGCTTGCCAGTGCACACTCGTTTTCAACTGACACTGCACCAGTGCCACCTTCTCACACTGTCAAAAAGTGTCCACTTCTCTCAAAAGCCACCAGTGCAGTCTTCGCATACAGCCTACCAGTGCACGCCCCTTGTATTTTCCCCCCAATGACCCTTCCAGACACAGTACTACTGCCATCTGCTCACTCTGTCAAAAAGAGCCAGCTTCTGAAATGTCTTTAGACCCAAACATATGAATTGCTTGACCAACCTTAACAACACTTCACTGTACAACAGCCCACACTAATGTCCTTGCCAATGGCCAGTGCTGACTTTGAGCCAGTGGTTGCTAGTGTAGGTCAGCAGCACTAATTTTTTTAAACCAACACTTATTTTTTCGCACCAGAAATTTACTGAAAACAAGAAAGGGAAAAACGCACAAAGCAGAAAGGCGACATAAGAGAAATATGGATATATGGTCACCAAGGGAAAGCAAGAACCTGCAGGAGTGACAAAGTGGCAGGTGGTGTCTGGTACTGGATTAAAGAGACACAAGGTGGATTTGTTTTTATATATATATATATATATATAGGTGGTCTGCCACTTGGTGAGCTTACGTTCCCCCCTGTGCATTTTGTGGTTTAAATTGAAAGTAGCTGCCATTAATAACTTACATAGTTTTCAAGTTACTTAGCTTTTTAATTGTTATAACAACTTTTGATTTGGTTTTGTATGAAACAAAGCAGAACAAAATCCAAGCCCAGCATACTGCATACAAGAAATAACAATACATCAGCAGTATTATACCACACATCCAACTATACTGGCGTATACATGTCCTGTAGGTCAGAGAGTTTATTCCCATTGGCCAGAACAGAGGAAGGAGCCTCAGTTAGCCAAAGAGACAGTACACCCTCCACCCCAATCTCAACCTGAGGTGCACTTAGAGGAGCGTAACCCTTTGTCGATGGGCCTGGGTGGGCAGGGTTCTATTTGAGTTCCTCTGTGGTTCACCCAGTCCTTCCATATTTTAATATATTTATGGAGACATCCTTTAGCCTCGTACATAGGGCATTCCAGGCCCATACAGAGATCTATGCCCTTTGCCTATCCCTCTCTGGATTGGGCACCTGCACTCTTCCATGCCGTTGTGATATCTCTCTTGGCCATCTGTTGCCTCGCCAAAATAATGCCTTTTGATATCTGTTGCCCCCCAACCATATATATTTTTTTTTGTCCTCATACACCCCTGGCTCCTGTTCGACTCCATAATTTCTCATACTCGAAAATGACCAAATGCCAGGGGGCTCGATCCTCTCTCACTTGTCCTACGGCACACAAGGTCAGCAGCCAAGGCAAGAGAGTAAACAAGCTTGTAATCATGGGACATAAATGCTTATCCTGAATTACTCTCTACAACTCTTCCTTCTAACAACTGGTACCATATTTTTACTTTCTTTTCCGTATGTAATTTATCCACTGCAATATCCAATTCTGACATAACAATCAAAGCATCCAACCAATCAGCATATGAAGGGGGAAGCACTGATACCCATTTCCGACAAATTTCCCTCTTAGCCAGAAGTATTGCATAAAGCAACGCTGTCTTTACAACTCTAGAACCTACTTCTTCTTGCTCCACTATGCCAAAAATAACTAAGGGTAGAGATGGTGTACTATATTGTAATAAAAGACTAGAAATCCTTTCGCACACTTTCCCCCCAAAACAAACTACTGGACATCCTAAGAACATATGAATGTCAGATGCCTTTAGTAAACCACATTTAGCACAACTAACTTCCTCCCCCCCTCTTATCTTAGTTAATTTCTCCGGGGAAAAAAAAGACCCTATGCAATGTATAAAGATGATTTCGCCTTAATGATGCTGATTTAATTGCCCTAAATATTATTTGCATAGATAGCCCCCACCATGCTTGTAATCGATCCACAGACATCTCTCCCCCCAAAAGGGAGACAGGCAGCTTAAACTCCCCATCTACCATATCTAACATACCCCAATACCAACTGGAAACCTTCTTTAATCCCCAATGCTTCTTAATTAAGTCACTCTCTAACTGATTAGCGGTCCCCAACCTGCCTGCGACACCTTGTGTCCATTCCCTTAATTGAATATACTTTAATCTTGAGAGATTCCCTCCTGTCCACTTTGTAAACTCCTCCCAAGACAATAAACTACCATTTCTAACTAAATCCCCCCAAAATTCAATCCCGGCCTTTCTAAGGGGTAAGGCCAACACAACTGTCAAGCACTCGGGGTTCCCAGAGATTCCCAAACCGGAGCCCATTCACGGTAATAATCTATTTTTGCGACTTATCGCAGCTGAAACCAACCTCTAGCTGCGTCCTGTAGTATTTTCAATCTTCCTTTCTTAAAAAATTTCGGGTCACCAAATTTATATAGAAAATATTTAGCTGCACTTTCTCAGTAGCTAACATAAAACTAAACATCTCTCCAATCGCTGATCGATCCGGGGTGGAATGCCCATGCATAATAATGGATATCAGGTAGAGTAAGACCCCCCTTCTCCTTTCTTCTGCGCAGTTTCTTCCATGCAATTCTAGGTCCCTTTTGTTCCCAAATAAAAGAGTTCATTTTTTGTTGAAGAGTAACCAAAAGCTTCTTACCCACTTGTAAAGGAATAGAATCATAAAGGAAGTTCAATTTAGGCAAAATTATCATCTTAACCAAGTTAACCCTCCCTATTATTGTGAGGGGAAGATGTTGCCAACCTAACAGTAACTTACTACAAGCTGTTACCACATTCCTCATATTTACCACCGGTATTTGTTCCAAATCCTGCACAATTTCTACCCCTAAATACCTCATTGAATTAGTGGTACGCCAATGGTCAGAATTCAAATTCCATACCATTATCTCAGTTTTTGTCAGAATTAATGTGATAACCAGAAATCCTCCCAAATTGTTCCGTAATCTCTAATAAAGTGGGTAAGGCAGTAGATAAATTGGAAGTATAAACTAAAAGATCATCAGCAAACAAAGAAACTTTCTTCTCCCACCCCTTACTGCTAAAAGGAGAAATTCGTAAGTCTTGTCTAATCCTCCTAGCCAAGGGCTCTAAATACAAATCAAACAGCAAGGGGGAAAGAGGGCCACCCTGCCTGGTACCCCTAGTAGCCCTAAAGGTATTTGTTAACTTCCCGTTTACCAAGACCCGTGTCAATGGGGCCTGACAGATTCGTTGAATCGCTTTACAAAATTTAATACCCAAATTATTACGTTCAAGGACCTTATTCAAATAGTTCCAATTGACTCTATCAAAAGCTTTCATTGCATCGATCGCAATAACTGCCAAAGGTTCTCGATATGAAGTATCTAAATCAATAGCCCTTATTAGATTAAATGTTTGTTCATGCAGAAACCTATTCCGAATAAAACCTTTCTGATCAGGGTGGATCAAATCACTCATCACTCCACTTAACCTATTTGCCAATACTTTAGCATACAACTTATAGTCACAATTTAATAATGATATTGGGCGATATGACTCACATTTCTAAGGAGACTTTCCAGGTTTTAAAATCAGGAAAATAGTTGCCTCATACCAAGAAGCAGGCAGAGGAGTTCCTTCCTCAAAGATCTCTGTCAATAATTGACTAATTGACGGAACTATAGAGTCACCCAATACCTTACAAAACTCTATAGGAATACCATCCGGTCCTGATGCTTTCCCCCCTCTTACACTCTTTTAAAACACATCTTATTTCTTCCTCAGTGATTGGCCTAGTCAAATAGGTTTGTTTACTCTCAATAAGGCGTGGGAGAGTATCCGTGTCTAACCATTCACCAACTTCGTCATTCCTCACCTCCTTTTCCTCAGTATAAAGCACAGAAAAAGACTTATAAAAAGCTTTTTCTATAGTATCCGAATCAATAAGACTAGCCCCCGACTGACCATCCACCAACTCCTCAATACAATTTCTCACCTGATCTTTCTTAGCCTTCTAGACTAATAGTTTTCCCATATTTTCTCCATATTCGAAATGGGCTAGTTTGCTTGCCTCCCAACGCTTTGTGATTTTTGCTTGCAATAGGGATTCCAACTGTAACGTTAACCGTCTTCTCCTATCATCCAAACCCTTTTTATCACCTCTGTCTACCCATTAGGTATCACATGCCAAAATACCCTGCTCTGTCCCCTCCAATTCCTCCCTATACTAGCCAAACTTATAACCCTTCCCTTCATCACTGCTTGAAGGTATCCCATATTACTATTTTAGAGGCTGATCCCTGATTCAACCTAAAAAAAAGGCCTCTGTCTCTTTATGAAGATAACTAATAACCTCCTCCTCCAATAACAAAGCTCGATCCAAAGACCTTCTCATCCCTCCTCGTTCCTGAGGACACCTCATTTTTAATATCACTGCAGCGTGATCTGACAAGTGGGCCGGTGCATACACAATATCATCAACCAGATCACACATCAAATGGTCAACTAAAAAGTAGTCAATCCGAGAAGCACGCCCATACTTCCTATTATAAAACGAAAATTCCTGCTTCTGCCCCACTCTTAGCCGCCATAGATCATGTAACCGAAAATCTTTCATCATCAACTTTAAATATTGTTGAGATTTCGGAGTACCCACTGACCTACATTTTGCTGATCTATCTAATCTATTGTCTAAAACTACATTAAAATCCCCAGTCATAATAATGGGATCCGAAAAATTCAAGAGGTGGGAAAAAACTGTTTGGAGCGGTTGTATATTGTCACAATTTGGCCCGTAAAAACCTACCAATGCAAGTTTCCTATCTCCCAACTGCAATCTAAGTATGATCCATCTGTCTAGCTTATCCGTCATCACCCCAAGCAAAGTCGCATCCACCTGATTTTTAACCAAAATTACAACTCCCTTTGTGTTAAAGTCATGCTCAGTAGCAACACAGTATCCTACCCCCTTCTGAGTTTTAAACAATGCTGTACATTCCTCTTTAGTTAAGTGCGTTTCCTGTAAAACGATTACATGAACTGAAGAATCCTTAAGAAACTGCAGGATTTTCCTAGCCCTTTCCTTCACACGTAGTCCATTGGCAGTCCAAGACATTATTTGTATCTATCCCTTTCCATCTCCCTGGCACCCCTTAACCTCACCCATATGTACTTGAATAAACTGAGGTGTATGAGGATATTTTTTCTGTTTTCCCCCATGCTTCACCATTAGTGCCCCCCCAAAAAAAAACCTACTACACACCCATTTATGTTCTGTGCCCTACCCACCCTCACTGGGAGAACCCTCCCATCTACTAACAGACCTACTGGTCCCATTTAGAACTCCCCCGAGCCCTCTGGTCTTCCTTACACAATTCCCCCCTTCTTTATTCCTTCTAACAGTTCATCGACTACCGCAGGGTCCTTGATGTTATGCATTTTGTTATTATACATTACACACAGGTTTGCTGGGAATTTAAGTTGAGCCACCGCACCCACTTTTTTAAAGTCCTCTAAACTTTTTCCAGCTCCCATTGCCTATTCAGCGTTTTCCTAGAGAGATCCGACCTAATCTCATAGAGAAATCTTCGACTTCTATAGATCTTGCCACCAAGGCCTTTGTCAAAAACATTTCTTTCAGCCTATACGTTTGAAAGTTCACCAAGATCCTCTGCGGTTTCTTGTTGTTAGGATTTCTCCGGAATGGGTCTCTATGAACCCTCTGAATATCCTTCATAATCTCAACCTCAGTCTCATACAGGGCTATCACTCTCTTTATAAGGGAAACCACAAATTTCTTCAAATCCGCTCCTTCTGGGACATTTGAGAATCTTAAATTATTTCTTCTAGAGTTATTTTCTAAATGTTCAAGCTTCTCCTGAAGGTCTTGCTCCCTCTCCTTTAAGAGTTGAATTTTTTCCTTATTTCTGCTCATCTCGCCCTTGATAATCTCCACCAATTCCTCTAAAGCTTGCGTTCTGATTCCCAGGAGTTCTATTTTCTTTTCCAATGATTCACAAGCAAGCCTAATTTCCCCCTGGTTTGTTTCCGAAATTGCGAAACCTTTATTAATCTTATCAGTAAGCAAGGCAAGCATATTCCCCAATGTATTAGACCCTAATACCCCAGCCTGAGGTTGATTGTCTAGGGAAACTGAAGATTCCCTTTTTTCTGAGGGTCTAGACAAGTTAGAAGTTTCATGCGTCTCCAAAATATCCTGATTTGTACTTTGAGATTCTTGCAGGGGTGATTCCACCAAGGAAGGGGGTAAAAAAACCTCTGTCTCAGACTCCAGAGCTTGCATGGGGCTAAAACACACACTCCGTTCTTGCTCCTTCAGAGTGCCAGAAGTGTTAGCAGATACTAACGGTAATGCCCTAAAATAGGCTCGTAAAGAGGGGGTAACTTTAGTATCAACACTTCCAGTTTTACTTTTAATCTTACTCTTCTTAGAATCCCACACCTCCTCTTTTTCCTGTACACTTCTCAGTCCTTCCAATGACCGCTCCTCCTCCTCCCCAGCCTCTGACTCCAAGGCTGAAACTGGCCGTGAACTTAGATTAAAAAAAGAAGAGGAAATCGTTTTACCTCTTTTGGGAGTCCCCCTGTACCTTCCTGTGGAGCCTCTTGGCCTCCAATGGTGGTCTCCCAAGCCCTCAGGCTTCCTTCTTCCTCCAACTCTTTCCCCTGCCTCCAGTGCCTCTACTGTTGGGGCTGCAGCACAACCAGTGCTGACTCTGCCCTTGCTCCCCCAGAGGGGAACGCAGGAGATTGCTCGGCGGCTCCTACGGAGCTCCAGGGCGGCATGGATCCAGCTTGCCACCCCGCCGATATTCTTCTTAGTTTCCACGGGGCCTCCTCGCACATTCCCCATCAGAAAAAAAGAAACGCTCGATCCTCCGAGTGGAGAAAGGGAGCTGTCGCTGCACTGAGGGGCTCGGGTAGGTGCTCAGCGCACGGCCGTGCTGCCGCACGCCATGTTCTCCCCCCCGTATTGTTTGTGATGTAACAGGGCCCGCTTTGGCTCCCTGGGTACCCTCCATCCTAAAACAGTTCCCAGAGTCCCCAGCACTCCTTCCCAAACATGTGACAGTGCAGGGCAAACCTAAACGGTGTATACTAAATCTCCATTGTCAGTGTTCCAGCATAGGCAGTGCCCAGAACTAATTAGTCCCATACATAAGCACCAGCTGGTGTGCCGCCCTCTAGTATAAGGTCAGGTCTGGGGTAGCGAGGCCTCCCTTGAATGTAGGTCTGCAACATTTTTCAAGGGCAATTCGGGGCGCTCCGCCATGCCACAGGAGCTCTTGTAGCAGAGCATTAGCCCTTGCAAAAATAAAAGTCAGTACTGGGACCAGGAAGTTACTTAACTTTTGTCTTACATGTTACTTGTTTAGAGACTGGGCAAAGGCATAAAGGGAAAAGGATGAAAGTGAACTTGTGGAAAGTGGTGGGAGGTAAATGCAAGGGTTTAACTGGTCTGAGAAATTGCAATCAAGATCAGGTGGCAGAATCGAAGTAAAGATAGGAAAAAGAGCACAGGAGGAATGGAAGTAACAATGAAGTGGGTCATAGGAGAGACTGAGGTCAAGATGAGAAGCACAGGAGGAGGAGGAATTAAAGTAAAGATGATGTTGATGTTGGTCATAGAATTAATTGAAGAGGAAAAGAAGCACAGCAGAAGGAGTAATAGATGTAAGGATATTGAAATCAAAAGATAAATTACATTGTTATGAACACAAAGACGTGGAAACCTGAAGGGGTTGCATTGGGTAGGATTAGCAGTACATATGAGGGGTGGGTGAAATAACTTTGCCCACAAATTCTGGAAAGGTCGCCTTTTGAGAAGATGAGTAAAGTTGCCCAACTTCACCTGATAACCCGATTTCTTGTTGCCTGATGTTCCTCCTAGATGGACGAACTTCAGGCTGCAGGGACCTCTTTCTGCTGACACTTGTGGCTAATGTTAGAACTGAATGGCAGTGGGGAAACACTAGACAGCCACATGCGTACCATTCCCAATTTAATAGGTGCTAATCTGCAGCCAGGTGCATACCATTCCCTACACAGTAGGTTCCATTCAGTGGCAACCCACAACCCATCCTTTGCTGGAGGAAGTCTTTTAGTGCAACTCAAAGCAGTGAGAAATTGGAGGTACGAGGCTAACCTTCAGTCTGAGCACCAGTGTGGAAACACAATAGGTGTCATTCTGCAGCCAGGTACAGCCACCTGTGAGTTAAAGCAGTGAAGGTGGTGTAATGTAGCCCTGATCGGTAAGATAGCAACATAATAAGTGACACCGTACTGTCAGAGGTCCCGCATTTGAATCTTGGCAACCGGGAAACACAATAGATGACACTCAGCAGTCAGCTGTATGGCATTCTCTGGGCCACCTACCTCCGATTCTCTGATTACTTAAATCCTGCCCTAAGATTTAATTGTGGGAAATGTGACATACCTGCCTCAGGACTCTGGGAGATTGTGGGAGCCAAGCAGCATGGTTGAGGCCCTGAGAGACACCATTAATGTACCTGTTGCACCTTTTAGCTCTTTTTCCTTTTTTTTTTTAAATAAACTTCCCCAGTTTCTTGATTTACTGAGTTAGTGTATATATAGAAAAAATATGCAAAGTTGCAAAGCGTTTGGGTTTGCGACTTGACACACGCCTAGTGAAAATGTGGAGCATGAAAAAAGGGAGCACAGTCTAGTGTTGTAAGAAGAAGTGTGAAATGCAGAAGAATGGAGTAAAGGAAGAAATGAAAAGTGGACGGATAGAGATTGGGTACGAAATCAAGTAAAGATGTGAGAGCTAATGGATGAAGCTATGAGACGGGAATAGAAATAAAGATGTGGATAGCACATTGGTACAAATAAAACTAAAGGCGGGGGTAGGCAAAATTATCAAACAGATGTAATTAAAAGATAAGACACAGGCGATGAAGAGAACGCAAATATATTTTATAATTTAGAGAAAGAGAAACACACAGAATGTAAGGGAGCCAACCTTTCACAGCTAGACTTGGATTTTCAACAGACCAGAAGAAAGTATGGGAAAGGACTGCTTTTGCAGAAGAACAGCTCAGGGAAGGATGTTCACTGCAGCAGGTCCTAGGTAGGGCGGGAGAGGGAGAGCACACCAAGGTGATCTGCATGATGGAATGTAATTAAGAGGCTAATAGCCTGAGAAAAGTGAGCTGAGATAAGCTGTCAGAGCCGCGAAGGCATTTATCAAGGAAGGTGTAAGAGTTCCGCTGAGCACCGAAGAGAACAGGCAGCAGGTGCAAGGCTGAGGCACAGGGATGCCCAGATCCTGAGCTGAGGTCAGCTTAATGCCCAGGTCATGGGTTCAGTTTCTAAGTGTAGGCTGGAATACCTTGGACGGGGTTAATCAGTAGTCGAGATCCACTTTAGTTCGGCTTTCTCATCTCTTTGATGCCCAGCTGTTGAGAATTCATGGAAACCAAGTTGCCTGCCGATCCGTGATTGTACCTTTGCCTTTGACCCTGTGAAGTACTTTGAACTGAAGACTCGCCTCTTTAAAAATCACTACATGACAATGCATTAACAGTGCGCAACTCATCTTCCTCTTCTATTGCTCATTGACTTTCTGCTTGTCTTTGACCATGTACAGCTCTCTGCTACCTCTTAGGTAAGTGCGCATCATAGAAATACTATATACATACAGTGCTTCTCTGCCTTTCCTGTACAGACACTACATACACTAGTTACCCCTTGGAACAACACGGAAAGCTGTCAACAGCACCTAAAAATGTGAGGGCTAAGGGTAATACGTATAGATCTTACACATGACCCTTAATGCCCCAGCCCTCCTATGTACTGCACCTTAATGTCTCATATGAAGTTCCAATTTCTTCCAATTTGGTGTATGCCCCCACCCTCTTATGAGTGCTGTAAAAATCTGTTTTTAGGCTGCATCGACTAGGATATGTCTCCTTGAATATTTGCAGTGTTTTTATGATGTTTATTAAACAGGCTACCTGTTTTTATAAGGTTGGCCTACAGTGCAAACGCTTCACAGGAGACAACACTTGTGGCATATAAATTGTCATCCATGGAGGTTGTTCTTGGTCAGCTCCTTGCTTTCTTCCAGAATCACATGTAGCAGATACCCAGACTGTGTCCGAATTCTCAGAAGGCAGATCTTACCTTTAAGGGAAGTGGGCACCTGAGAAAAGACCAGAAACATTGCCCGATTTCAACAGCACGGCTTTTTAAAAGCTGCTGGAAGGCCATAGCCTCTGCTACAGGCACCACATTTCGGTGTTTTCAAGAAGAATCCGTGTTGTTCGTGAATAAGACTAGCCTTGATGACAACAATGAGAACAGCACTGATCCCAGTAATGGGCCTAGTGCTCATGACAACAATGAAAATAGCGCTGATGACAACATCGAGAATAGCGCTCATAATAACAATGAGACTCCTGATGATGAGAAGAACAAGTTACTTACCTTCGGTAACGTATTATCTGGTAGAGACTCTTTCTAGCTTCCGATTCCTTACGTTTGAATTCCCTGGTGTCCGCTTCGAATCCGAATTTTGTTTGCTGAGCAATATCCTGCGCACGCCGTCGGGTAGCATTGTTCGGATCCACATGCGTCATTCAGCTCAGTGTGGCGTCATCAGTGTCTCTGGAGCCGTCTGTGACATCACAGTCGCCTATGAAGGCACCAACCCGGCACGCATATGTCAGTTCTTTTACCCACAAACTTCCACGCCAGAAGCGCAGAGTCATGGATAGAACCATCAGTTTGTCTGTGCAAAACTAGGGCCCTGAAAGGGATAAACCCTAACCCTACTAGACATATCCGCAGAGCGGGGAAGCATGGGTGGGTGTAAGGAATCTGCAGCTAAATAGAGTCTCTACCAGATAATGCGTTACCGAAGGTAAGTAACTTGTTCATCTGGGAGAGACTTCTAGCTGCATAGTCCTTACCTTTGAATAGATACCCAAGCCATAACCTCCTGGCGGTGGGCTGTGGATACCTCTGCTACACTAAAGTCCTGTAGGACTGAACGGGCAAAAGGTCAGTTTCTCCATACCTGATTGTCCAGGCAGCAATGTTTTGCAAACGTGTGCAAAGATGCCCACGTTGCCGCCTGACAAATATCCAGGACTGGAACGCCCGAGCTAGAGCAGTGGTAGCAGCTTTGCCCCTGGTAGAATGAGCCCTCAACCCCTCAGGTGGCTGCTTCCTGGCCAGTGCATAGCAGATCTTAATGCAGAGAATGACCTAGCGTGAAATGGTTCACTTCTGCACTGCCCAACCCTTCTTTGCTCCAATGTACCCCACAAAGAGTTGGGCATCCACCTGGAACTCTTTTGTGCAGTCATGGTAGAACGACAACGCTCTTTTTGGGTCCAGTCAGTGAAGTTGCTCCTCTTCCTTAGAGAAATGCGGTGGAGCAAAGAAGGTGGGCAAGGTGATGTTCTGACCCAGATGAAATGGGGTCACCACCCTGAGGAGGAAAGAGGCACGAGTTCGGAGTACCAACTTGTCTGGATAGATCGAGGCTTTGGTGACAGAGCTTTCATCTCCCTCGCCCTCCTGGCAGATGTTATTGCCACTAAGAAGGCTGTTTTGATGGTTAGCAGCCGGAGGGGACAGTTGTGCAAAGGCTCAAAGGGAGCACACATAAGAAATGTGAGGACCAGATTTAAGTCCCATTGGGGCATAACAAAGGGCGTAGGGGGAAACATATGTACAAGCCCTTTGAGAAATCTATGTATAATAGGGGATTTGAAAAGTGAAGTCTAGTCAGGCAGCCAAAGGAGTGCTGATAAGGCAGAAAGATAGGCCTCGAGAGTACCCAAGGCAGAACCCTGCTGGGCAAGGGAAAGCATGAAGAGAAGGATATCCGAAAGAAACAGAAAGAGGATCAATAGACCTTTCTGTTCAATAGGCGTTTCCAACGGCAGGTGTATACTGTTTTAGTGGAGGGATGCCTGACTATCAAAATAACTTTACAGACTTCGGGAGGAAGGTCAAAAAGCCGTCAACTGTCGCTGCTCAATCTCCATGCATGAAGGCGCTGAGTTAGCAGGATAGGGTGGAGAACCCTCTCCTGCTGCTGTGACAGAAGATCCTCCCGAAGGGGCAGCCTGATCAGAGGATTGATGCTCATTTTTAGAAGCTCGGGGTACCAGACTCTCCGTGCCAAATCCAGAGCCACTAGGATGACTTGGGCCTGGTTGTTCTTGATCTTCTTGAGAACTCTGCGCAGAAGTGGTTCGGCTGGAAAAGCGTACAGGAGCCCTGAACTCTAGTCACGACGAAAAGCGCTGCAGAACGATTGCCTCCTTGAAAACTCAAATGTGCAGTACTGCTGACATTGCACGTTCTTTGCGGGGGTAAAGAGATCTAACCAGATCTCTCCCCACTGCTGAAAGAGTACTTGCACCATCTCCGGATGGAGATACCTTTCGTGATCCGCTAGGCATCGACGGCTGTGTTCGTCCGCCCTGGCGTTCGGAGAACCTGCCAGGTGTTGCCCTGCTGTTCCAGCCATGTCCAAAGACACAGAGCCTCTTGACAAAGGGTCCATGACACCACACCACCCTGCTTGTTGCAGTACCACATTGCAGTGTTGTTGTCCGTGAACACCCGCACTATCTTCTCTTTTACAACAAGAAGAAATGCTTTCAATGCCAGTCGGATCACCTGGAGCTCCAATAAGTTGATATGGAGGCCGGACACCAGAGGCCTCTGATCTCCACCTCTCCCAGATGGTTGCCCCATCCCTGAAGTGACGCATCTGTCATTACTGTGAGATCTGGTTTGGGATGGGAGAGGAGCCTGCCTCTGACCCAATCGTAGTTCACTAACCACCACTGCAAGTCTTTGCAGTTTCCTCAGAGATCTGAACCCTGTTGGTAAGGTTTCCCTGATGCTGCGCCCACTGGAACTTTAGGTCCCACTGCAAAGCCCTCATATGCCATCTGGCATGTTTGACTAACAGGATGCAGGAGGCCATGAGTCCCAACAGCCTCAGAGTTTGTCTCCCCGAAATCCAGGATAGAGGCCAAAATATCAATATCATAACCTGAATATCCTGGACTCTGGGAGGATAAACCTGAAACTTCAATGTGTCCAGAACAGCTCAGATGAAAGGTAGCTTTTGAGAGTGAGTCAGGTGTGACATCAGCACGTTTATACTGAACCCCAGCGAATGCAAGAGGTTCGCCATTGTCTGAAGGTGGCTGATGAGATCCTGGGGCGTAGGAGTCTTCAAAAGCCAGCCGTTTAGGTAGGGGAAGACTGGGACCCCTAACCAGTGCAGATGAGCTGCTACCACCGCTATCACCTGGGTGAACACCCAGGGGCACTGGTGAGACCGAAGGGGAGCATGGTAAACTGAACGTGCTCGTGGCCCACCTTGAGCCGCAAGTAACGGGGCAGGATGGGGATGTGAAAATAAACATCCTGCAAGTCCAACACTACCATCCAATCTCCTTGGTCTAGGGCAGCCAAGACATGAGCAAGAGTGAGCATCTTGAATTTCTCCTTTTTGAGGAAGAGATTGACGTCTCTTAAATCCAAGATAGGGCGAAGACCCTTGTTCTTTTTGGGAATCAGAAAGTAGCGGGAATAACAACCACTGCCTACCCTTTCTATGGCTCCCTTGGCCAGGAGAGCCATAACTTCCTCGCAGAGCAAGATTAAATGATCCTTCATTGTCTGTTCTTCCAATGGAGGGATAGAGAAAGGGAAAGACTGGAAGGGGGAGGGGATAGTCCTTCTGTATGATCTGCAAGACCCATTTGTCCGATGTTTTGGACCACCAGTGAGGGAAATGAAATTGAATCCTCCCTTCAACTGGATGAACATGGTCTTGCAGAATCATACTAGGAGGGCTTGGGCGCTGTGGAAGAGGGGGGTTGGGTGGTGGCCGACTTCTGGCTAGACCCTCTGGGTCTGAAGGTACCATGACCTCGTCCTCGCACTGGATGCTGTGGTGATGGAGGATGGTGGCTGACCTGTGGGTGGTGTGGTACCACGCCCCTTCCGAGGCCTCGAAAGGGGCAATGGGCCTCTCAGTGCCATTTCGCCAGCAGTCTGCCTAAGGATCTGGCCGTAGGTCGAAAGTCCTTAAACCGCTCAAGTGCTGAGTCTGCCTTTTCTCCAAAAAGGCATGAGCCATCGAAGGGCATGTCCATCAGGTATGCCTGGACATCCCCTGAAAAGCCAGTCGTACGAAGCCAGGCGTGGCAACGAAGGGCCATTGTCGATTAAATCGCCCAGTACCAGTGAGTCGATCGTGTCTAAACCACACCAAATCGTAAACTTGGATACATCTCTTCCATCTTTGACAGCTTGAGTGAGTGTCTCATATGTCCTCTGGGACCTGGGGCAGCACCTGTGCCACCGTATCCCATAAAGTATGGGAAACACGGCCCATTAGGCATGAGGTGTTTCCGGACCTCAATGCCAGGCTCGAGGAAGAAAACATCTTCTTCCCAAGTTGGTCCAGCCTCTTGGATTCCATATCCAGGAGAGCGGAAGGGAAGGCACCATGGGAAGTGGAGGCTTGGATCACCAAGCTCTCCGGGGTGGGGTGTTGGGTGTAGACTCTAGGGTCAAGAGGAGTTGGTCAGTGACGGCGGCTGATTGTCCTATTTACAGGAGCCCCTGTGCTGGGTTTGGACCACGTCCCCAGCATGACATCAGTAAGGGCTTTGTTGAAGAGTAACATCAGCTCCGATGTAGCAACCCCCGGTTGAAGCACCTCTGTCAGGATGTTAGTTCTGGCTGGCACTGTAGGCAACTCTAGGTCCAGGATCTCAGCTGCTCTGCGCACCACCATGGCATATAAAGCTCCCTCCTCCGTAGCCATAGAAGGAGATGAGAGCATGCCAGTATCTGGAAAAGTATCCAGTCCACGGGCTTCCCCTACATCCTCATACCAGTCCTGCTCCAAACCATTCTCTAAAGGGTCCTCAGACACCTCCCATTCCTCACCTGTGTCTGGCTGTTCGAAATAAGCCTCAGGCACTGCTCTGGGCCATGTCAGTGCTGTCAAAGTCAGAATCCGCATCGTACAGTGTCATTCCGGCTCCGGAGGATGGGGGGCTTGCACCACCGGTGGGTGCCGGTGGTGGAGGGAGCGTCGACATCAGGATCGGCGCTGGAGGAGGCCGACTGTATGGAACCGGTGTCGGTCCGGATCTGATATCTGATCCTGGGGTCCTCAACGGCACCAGAGCCGCCACCGTCAAACCCAATGGTGTCTCTGCTGACCCCGTGAAGCCCAAAGACCCACCCGCGGGGCAACCCGCTCGAAAACAGGGTGCATGGCTTCGTAAAATTCTTTAAATTGAGCCAGGGTTGCTCTGGCTCCCAGATGGGGGGGGAGACGTGAAGTCGGCCCTGGCATCAGCTCTGCGAAACCGTGCTCGGAACGTCAGTGTTCCTATAGTGCTTCGTCGGCCGACGGGCATGGTGAAGTCAAAGTCTTGGATTTCTCCTTCTTTTTGTGCCTCTTCCCTGAGTGCCCAGAGGACCTCGAATGAGAAGAGGACTTAGGGCTCTTGGAGCGATCCTGCGACCTCCTCCTTGGGCGGGACCGTGACCTCCTAGGAGACGCGCCTACCGATGTTAACTGCCGGGCCGTCATGAGCTTCAGAGACCGCTCTCTCAAAGCTTTCGGGCCATGGCCCGGGAGTCGGAGCATGACTGAGTCATGGTCTCTGTTGAGGCACCAGAAACATACCTGATGGGGGTCCGTCACCAACATGGTGCAGTGGCAGGCACCACACGGCTTGAAACCTGTCTTCCTGGAGGACATCTTGCACAGACAAAAAAATGCCTTGACAAAAGGATAGAAAAATACCTACTAAAAAAAGGCAGAGGGCAGCTCGATCCTAGACCTGTGGTTAAACGGCATGGAAGGAAAGGAACTGCCGTACGCGTGCCAGGGTGGTGCCTTTACGGGCGACTCTGACATCACAGATGGCTCCAACAATGCTGATGATGCCACGTGGAGCCGAAAAACGCACGCGGATTTGAATGATGCCACCTGACAGCGGGTATTGCTCAGCAAAAAAAATCTGATTCAAAGCTGATGCCAGGGAATTCAAAGGTAAGGAATCTGCAGCTAAAAGTCTCTGTCAGAGCAATGAAAATAGCGCTGATGATAACAATGAGACTACTGCTGATGAGAACAATGAAAACGGCGCTGATGATAACAAAGGGGCTAGTGCTGTGGCAAAACTGCATGGTTACGAGGCTGTTGTTCACGATCTGCACTGTTCACTCATAGGAGACTGTTCTGGACTCACATTTTCTGGCCTATCTTTGATAAGGCTCAAGCCGTATTCATTAAACATCAGGGTGCACACTGGTCTTTAGCCATATCCTTCCAAGAGATTCTGGTACTTTGGTACATGTTAGTATGAGTTCCTTATTCTGCCTCCTTACTCCTGCCATTGGAATTTAAGTTCTTCCATTATCTTGTTTATATAACCTACTCTGTATTGATTGTTCCTTGCGCCATACCCTTGACACAAGCACTGCCAAAGCCAAAAGTTTGTTTTTGCCTGGATAAAGTTTGCTTTGGCTACTAAGAGATACTCCTAGTTGGTAAGTATAGTATAGGCATCCCTAAGCGACACCCACAGTCTGCAGAAGGGAGGAGATCCATATTAGGTAGTAGGGGGGCACTGTCCATGTGTGCCCAAGTGTGTGCCATGGGTGCGCCAGACGCAACTAAGCACAGTGGGGGCAGCGTATTAGTGAAAGATGGCATGGCTGCTTGAAGTAGCCGCTCTGTCTTTTTACTGTGCAGCCGACACCTGCTTGTAGTTCAAGGAAACGGAGATCACCCTGTCAGCGGGTATGGTAGGTAACTGCACCCGCCTGCAGGGGAATGTCTGGGGGTTCCATGACTCCCCCCCCACCTTTCCTACCTCCAGACGGCTGCTCTCAGGGGGCGCCTCTTGAAGGCCTTTTTTCCTCTGCACCTGCATCAACAAAAGAGCGCGGGCGCAAAGGCAAAAGTGTTTCCTTAATTTGTGTGGGATCACGCCCACATATGGTAGTGCCAGCACTGGATGTGCACTGGAGCTATGCTTATTACAGAAGGGGCCGTGCAAGGATCTGCTGCCCCTTCTGTAATAGTATAGTGCCCTTGGGGTGCAGAAAACAGGCTCACATACCTGGGGAATGCTTAGAATGTACTGAAACTAAAGGTGCTGTCAAACCTTTAAAATATGCTAGACAGTGGTCGGATGACAGCAGAATGTTATCAGGCGCATGTGTTAGGGATTGCACCCAAACTTATAAAACAATAGTGTCAATGAATTGGGGATACTACTTGTAGTAGAGGCTGAGGCGGGCCGCTATAGCTGTATTATCTTTCTTCGTAAAGGTGCTTAGCTCTGCACCTCATATAGGCTCTTGTCCATGATAAATGTGAATGACAAAATCCTCAGTGAGATAATTACTATAAGAATGCAGAAAGTGATTACCCATTTAGCTTATAGACACCAGCCTGAACCAGGCTGTGGCCTCTCTGCATGCAGACTAAGTCTTTGACTCTCGTGGCAGGAAATCTTTACCAACAACGACCTTCAGCACTCCCCTTATTAATGGTATACAGCTTTTGTATCATCAGCTTAGGGCTCGAATTCAAAATAGTTATGAATATCTGAGACATGGTAGTTATGGGGGCACCATATAAAGATGTCCATTGCCCCCTCTCTCCCTGTTTGCTTGTGCGATGGATGCATTTATGTGCATTTTCAAGGGGATACTGTTAAGCCTATTAGTACATCGGACAGTCTTACAGTATGGCTTATATTATCTCTCTATGTTGATGAAATAAAGCTTTGCCAGAAAAAATATGTTAGGTCTCTCTGAACCTGTGAGCACTGCAGATACTTTTCAGGGGCCCAAACACACTGGGACACGTAATGTAATTGCCATGTAGGGGCATGTGGGGGAAAAGTTAAACTACCCTGCGATAGGAAGCCATCTCGACCTGGCACATAGGCTTCAACATATACATGAAGGGGAGGACATGCACAAATACACCTTGCTCATAGCACTGGAGAAACGGTTTAGACCTGCATGTGTGTGTAAATTGCCACTATCTGTAGTTAAACATATCACAACGTGTAAGATAGTAGTACTTTCCCAAGTGTACTTATTCTAAACGTTTGTGAGGAGCTAGCTCAAATAATGAACAGAGGTGTTTGCATTTCCAGTAGACCAAGAGTGACAGTTTCAACTTTAAAAAGTATCCGTAAAAAATAGAACTTGCATTATACTGAGGCACGACGCGCAGTTTGTAAATAGGCAACCTAAACTGTCTATGAAGGTAGCTGTCAGACCTTGAAGGACGTGATTGCAGATGTGGAATTGAAAGCAAGCGAACAGGTCAGGAATGCCTCAGACTACCAGCATTAAGTTGGTGTAGTTTAATCAGTGGCATAGATTGTCGGATCTTTTTTTCTGGTTTGTGAAGTGTTAGACTGATTATGAAACTTATAAACCCATCTCTAGTGCTTGCAAAAGGAAGGATAACTTTGACCTTCAAAGGAAATAGCACAAGAGGCCAGTGACTTAAAGATTTAGGCTACTGCACTCAATGCATTATTGAAGTTAAAGGTAGCTGAGGGTTAAAACAGGCCCAATACAAAATCAAAAGCACCGCTGGCCTTATTGATTTGCCCACCTGGTGATGATGTCTTTGTGACTTTTGATGTGATTCAACTACAACATTCTACACCTCTGAGTAAGAGAGTATGGAATGCCCACGCAGGCAACATAATTAATTAAATCCTTTCTCATGTTTAGGTTTTCTCTCAAATTATATTTGATATGTACTTGACACTCATTAAAACAAACTCTTCCTTTTCAGCATATGATTAGCACAAAATTGCACATCCTCGATCTACTGAGATGGATTCATATAGATGGAGTAATACAGAATGTCACATATATATTACTCATTTTAGCTTTCAGGATATTTCTCCTTATCATCATTGTGGGTGTAAACACCTCAAAGTTAACCAAATAAGCTGTCGCTGTATGCTTTCAAAAAGAGACACAGGCAAATCTACCTAACGTTTTGCCCTCTTAGTCATCACGTTTAAAAACAAATTGGAAAATGGAACCTGTATGTAAGATTCCTACTTAAAACACAACCATTCTCTGAGTTTGCCCAAAGCTCCACCTTGTAGGTTTTCATCTGCACAGGCACCTCTCGGATGTATTTATGTGGTATTTCTGTAGCATGAGCCTAGTTTACAAGCAGCAGAGCACTGCATATGGTTAAGTACAAGCATAAAGTCAACAAATTATAGGAGAGGTAGCTGCTTAGTGGTCTGTTAATGCATTGTGATGTAGTGTACATTATAGAGGTGAGTTGGAAGAAAACAAATTACTTACCTGTAACTACAGTTATCCAGTATTGGTATCTTTAATAAATTCACATGCTTAAATCATCCCCGTCGTCGAAGTTGGAGTCCCACAGTACATAAAATAGCAATACTTAACAAATATATATTTTTTTCTATAGGCTATAATGGAAACACCAGTCACTCATATAGCCTATCTAAGTCCTTTTGTGAAAAGGACCCAAACCTGCCTGCTGGCCAGTCAGGCACCAGCACCCTCTAGAACCCTCTCCAGAGAAGCTCCTTCCCTCAGATTTTCTAGCACGAGAGTGAAAAGATTATGACTTGAGAGGAAATGCGAGCCTCCAAGGGGAGGAGGGTGGGTCGCATGTGAATTTATGAAAGATGCCAATACTGGATAACTGTAGTTACAGGTAAGTAACTTGTTTTCTTATCCAGTATTGGATCTTTCATAAATTCACATGCTTAAATCTGAATAGCCAGCAGTACTGTTGATAAACATTATACTCTCAGTGGATGGAGGGTGCAAGCATAGAAATCCTCTAAAACATGTTATCAAAGAACTAGCTCATAAATCTTGTATTATGAACTTAAAACAAATATATATATATATATATATATATATATATATATATATATATATATATATATATATATATATATATATATACACCTTAAATATCTCTCTCTCTCTCTATATATATATATATATATATATATAGATATATAGATAGATAGATATAACAGCATGTCAAACTATATTGCATAGAAATTATAGACTATTGCATATAAAATAGTTTCTACACAATAAAGGAAAGGTCTCACCTTAAAGAAAGAGATGATGTAAAACAGCTTGCCCAACTAGAGAGTCAGTTCTCTGCGACGACTCCAAATAATAGTGCTGCGTAAAGGAGTGCGTAGTCTTCCATGTCGCAGCTTGAAATATTTTATCCAGGGCAATATCCTGAAACAAAGCAGCCGATGTGGAAACTGCTCTCGTGGAGTGGGCTCTCGGGTGCCTAGTCAACGGTTTTCCTGCTTTGGTGTGACAAAACTGAATTGTTGAAGCAATCCACCGGGCTATAGTGGACTTGGTGACCCCTGTTCCTTGTCGTCCAAGAGAATAAGATACCAACAGCTGATCTGATTTCCTGATTTGTTTGGTACTTTGGAGGTAAAATTTGAGGCATCTCTTGATGTCCAAAGAATGCAGAGTTTTTTCTGCGATTGTAGTTGGATTTGGGAAAAAAGTTCATAGTATCACGGGCTCATTGGGGTGAAATGATGATAGCACTTTAGGAATGTACCTGGGGTTGGTCCTGAGCAGAAAAAGTGATCCGAAAAAAACCAGAAAAGGTTCTTTAGTAGTAAAAGCCTGTATATCGCTGACTCTCCTGGTGGAAGTGAGATCAAGCAGGGTTGCCACCTTCCATGTGATGTACTTGAGTTCAGCTCTGTGAATAGGTTCGAAAGGAGCTTTCATTAGCTGGGACGGGACTATATTCAAATGCCACTCTGGCAGAGGTGGACGCACCAGAGGGAAAGTGCGGAAGAGGCCTTTCATGAACTGTTTAATAATTCTGGATGAGCCGAGTGAGGGCATATCAGCAGAGCAGAGGCTATAGCTGCCAAATTAATCTTGACGGATGCATGGCATAGACCAGCCTTTGAGAGGGTGAGAAGGTACAAGAGAATTTGTTCCGGCTTAATCTGTAAAGGGTGGAACTTGTTCTGAGAACACCAAACACAAAATCTCTTCCATTTGAGCTTGTACGTTTTATTTGTACTGTCCGCTCGTGCCCTAGATAAAATCCATCTGCATTCCTGATCAATGTTCATACCCTGAAACTCTCGGAACTCAGGAGCCAAGCGTGCAATTGAAGAGATGTTGGATCGGGATGAAGAATTTGACCCTGATTCTTTGTGAGAAGGTCGTGGTTGCAGGGAAGGCGCATAGGATTGGCCACGGACCGGAGTAGAAGTCCGTGTACTAGTACTGTCTGGGCCATCTGGGCGCTATGAGAATGATCCTGCAGCACTCCGACTTCATCTTCCTGAGGAGTCTGGGGATCAACGGGATGGGGGAAAAGCATAGGCAAAGATCCCGGACCATCTCATCAAAAGAGCATTTCCGCACGACCCCGGGAGTGGGTATCGACTGGCGTAGAACTGGCATTTGGTGTTCAGATTGGTGGCAAACAAGTCTAGGATCGGTTGACCCCAGCTTTGGAAGATGCTGTTGAGTATCCTCTGGTTGAGTTCCCACTCGTGGCAGTTGTCGTCCGTCCTGCTGAGAGAATCCGCTAGGGCGTTGTTGACCCCTGGCAGGTGCTCCACCCTGAGGCGAATATTGTGCAGTGTGAGCCAGTCCCAAAGAGATTGAGCTTCCCTTGAGAGGGAGAGGGATCTTCTTCCTCCCTGCTTGTTGATATAAAACATACTTGTTGTGTTGTACGTCCTGACCAACACTGATGACCCTGCAATGCGTGGAAGAAAAGCCTTGAGCGTGAGGTGGATCGCCTTTAATTCCAACAGATTTATGTGCATTCCTTTCTGAAGATCCGGCCATCTTCCCTGAATGCGCATGTCTTGTAAATGGCCTCCCCAGCCTTCCAAGGAAGCGTCTGTGGTGATGATAAAATCTGTTATTGGCGTTAGAAAAGTAAGTCCTTGGGAGAGATGGTTGGTCTGAGACCACCACCTCAAAGCCTGGCGAATTTTTGGTGTAACAGTTTTCAAGTCGTCGAAGGATCCTTGCAACTGGGTCCGTTGGAGCCGTAACTCTTCTTGTAACGGTCTCATTCTCAATCTTGCCAGTCGAACTAGGACGATGGCTGAGGAAATCATGCCCAGAAGCGACTTGAACAGTCGTACTGAAACAAACATTTTTCTGGAAATACTGATAGCCAAGTTGGTTAGTTTCTGCTGTCGTGCTGGGTGAGGTATGCCTTGTTTTTAATGGTGTCTAATTCTGCACCCAAGAAGACTCCTGCACGAGGGAAGGATGACCGACTTCTGTAGATTTACTGTTAGCCCCAAACTGCGGAATAATTTCAGGCAAGCATTTGTAGCCCTGGATGCTAGTAGTGAAGAAGGAGCTTTTATGAGCCAGTCGTCCAGGTATGGAAACACCTGGAAACCCCTGTTGCAGAGAAAGCGTGCGACTGGGGCAAGGCATTTCGTGAAAATTCGTGGAGCTGACTTCAAACCGAATGGGAGAACTTTGAACTGATAATGGGCACCGGCTACAGTAAAGTGGAGATATTTGCAATGTTTTTGATGTATTGGTATGTGGAAATAAGCATCCTGGAGATCCATTGTTGTCATAAAATCTCCAGGATTGAGAAGGTATAGGATATCCGACCGCGTGGTCATCCGAAAGGATTGTTTCCAAAGGAAATTGTTGAGCTTCCTGAGATCTAATATCGGTCTCCATTCCCCTGATTTCTTATTTATCAGGAAGAACCGGGAATAGAACCCAAGACCTTTTTGTTGAACTGGAACCTTTTCTATAGCTCCCTTGGCAAGCATCAGGAATACTTCCTGCTGAAGCAGACAAAGATGGAACGGTCTGGATGTTCTTGGTGGATGATGCGGTGGTTTTTGTATGAATTCCAAGGTATGACCTCTTGTCACTATATCCAGCACCCATTTGTCTGATGTTATGTTTTTCCACTCCTGGATGTAATTGGAGATATTTGCTCCTACTTGTTGGTTGTGTAAACATTGGGGAAGAATAGCCGGTGCCTGGTGATGATCACTGGTTTCTGGGTTGATCTCGGTTTTGTGAACCCTGTCTTCTCTTGCCTCCCTGTCTGGCGTATGAGGCAGTGGATGTTTGTCTATACTGCTGCTGATAGGATGGTCTATATTGGGGTTGCTGATACTGCCTGTGAAAGGAACCTCGAAATTAGGTAAATCCTCTTCATCTTGCACCCCGAAAGGGCTATTTCCGGTACTGCAAAGTACCTAGGGACTTAGCAGTATCTGTGTCGGTCTTGATGGCCTGCAGTGTGTCATCTACATGCTTGCAGAAAAGAGATTCTCCGTCCTAAGACATGTCAAGAATTCTGGGCTGCACTTCTGGTCTGAAAGATGTGGCCTTGAGCCAACCCTGCCGGCGTAACACTGCAGCACCAGCCACCTGACGAAAACCGGTGGAGGCTATATCTAGAGCGCAGTCAATTATCTCCTCAGACATACGTTCACCTTCTTGGAGGATCTTCTGTGCCTCTGCTTGTTTGCTTTCAGGGATGAGGTCAGTGAAAGGCTGCATATCCAACCACATTTGTCGATCATAACGACCCAAGATTGCTAAGGAATTTGCTGCTCTAACAGTAATTGCTGACATGGAGGAGAATCTTTTGCCCGCGCTATCTAACCTCCTTCCTTCTCTATCTGGAGGAGTAGAGATAGCTGTCGACAGGTTCTTAGAACGCCTTTGAGCCGCTTGAGAAATAAGAGTCCGGCTTTGGGTGACCAGTGATACATGCCGGAGAGTCCTGGGTTGCTTTGTATTTTTTGTCCAACTTTTATGGCACTGGTGGGACTGTTGCCGGGTTGCGCATGATCTTGGTACCCACGCTCCATATAAAGTCAATAATAGGAATGGCCCTTACAGACTTCCTTGACTGTTCTCTAAAATCATGGAGGAAGCATTCCGACTGCGAAACAGATGTTGGAAGGTGGAAGCGTGCGGCCGCCCTGTCCATTAGATTGTGAAAACCACCTATATCCTCCGGTGGAGAATCTGAAGGGCGAGGAGGCGGTGGAAAAGGAGTGGGGGCTAAGTCGTCATCCCATTCCTCAGTAGGATGCTGTGGCGTCGATATCTCCCCTTCTTCCTCTTCTTCCCCTGATGTGGAACCTTCATCTCCAGGGGGGGCAGCTAACACATAATGAGGAGTCATCCTGGGAGTAGCTGGAGGTGGAGGTACGCTCCATGGTGTAACAGGAGAAGCTGGTGGTGGTGGTTGATCTGCTGTAACTGGGAACCTCCTCCTATAATCCTGCAACATTGATTGTAAGTCCTGGATCAAGGAGGTAGGCATCTGGACAGAGTCTCTTGGCTGAGGCGGTTGGTAATAGCGTTCTTGATGGGAGTAATAAGGTTGGTATTGATCATACTCATCATCGTCGTCCTCTTCCTGGTATTTAACATGCAATTGGGATGGGCTGTGTGCATCTCCAAATGGACCCTCATCCGATTCCTCCCAGTCCAGCAAATGGCTGGGTAATAGGGTTGACACCTTGCTTGGTGACGTGTCTGTAGGATAAATCTCCGATCTGGGCAAAGATGTGATCTTGACCATGGCCCAAAGACCAGGAGACCTGGAAGAGGTAGGAATAGCCTCTATCTGGCTCACAGGCACCAATGGCATAGTAGATGGTGTCAATGATGATGGTGCTGTCGACGGCACTGTTATCAGAGAGGATCCTTCCATCAACGACGGTCTCGTCGACGATGGTGTCGACGACAGTGGTCTCGTCGACGGTGATACAGCCGGCGAAGCTCTCGTCGGTGGTGTTGCAGTCGACGGACTTTCTTAGACGATGTCATCAACGACGATGTTGTCGTCGACGAAGGCGTTGATGTTGTCAGAGACGCAATCTTTTCTGGAATCCTCGTCAATGGAGGTTTAATAGAGGAAATGAACGAGTTACTTACCTTCGGTAACGACTTTTCTGGTGGATACATTAGCTACCTGTGGATTCCTCACCTAATGAATACTCCCATGGTGCCAGCATTCGACGGAAATCTTCTTCCTAGCTCCTGCACGTCGACAAGGACGTCACTCTAGCCCGCGCGACACCGTCTGACGTCATACAGGCAATAAGAGGTCCTCGCCGACGTCAGTACCAACATTTTTTACGTGCATGAGAATAATAACCCAATGCAATGAAAGAGCAAGGCAACATCCCATAACATTGTAAATCACACAACATTGCAATAAAATGGCTGTAGATTTAATATAACTCTCCTTTTTTTTTTTTTTTTTCTTTTTTTTTTAATCAAACAAACAAATATATGCAAATCATGTATATACAAAAAGATATATATATATATATATATATATATATATATATATATATATATATACAAGTATCCATATATACAAAATCTATTGCAGCCTTGAAGACCAAGAGGAGCGCACTCAAGGATTACTTGGTAAGACCAGAAAGGCAACGGGGAGGCGGGTGGGACCGTGAGGAATCCACAGGTAGCTAATGTATCCACCAGAAAAGTCGTTACCGAAGGTAAGTAACTCGTTCTTCTGATGGATACAACTACCTGTGGATTCCTCACCTAATGAATAGAGTCCCAAAGCAGTACCACGCCCGGTGGTGGGTGCCGAAATGGTCAAACCAAGAAATCCTGCAGCACTGACCGTGCAAAATGGCCGTCCCTTCTGACCTCAGAGTCCAAACAGTAATGTTTCGCAAAAGTGTGAAGGGACGACCAAGTTGCGGCCTTGCAGATGTCGACCACAGGAACACCTCTGGCCAAGGCCGAAGTGGCCGACTTAGCTCTGGTGGAATGAGCTCTAATGCCATCAGGAGGATCCTTCTTTGCCAAAGAGTAACAGATTTTAATGCAAAGAACAACCCACCTGGAGAGTGTTCTCTTGTGGACTGCCTTTCCTCTCCTCTTGCCCACGTATCCGATGAACAGCTGATCCTCCAGCCTGAAATCCTTTGTTCTATCAATGAAGAAGCTTAACGCCCTCTTTGGGTCCAAGCGATGTAGTCTCTCTTCCTCCTTAGAAGGATGAGGCGGAGGATAGAACGCCGACAAAGTAATTGTCTGGGCCAAATGGAAAGGTGAAACAACCTTCGGGAGGAAAGCAGCCTTGGTCCTCAACACCACCTTATCCCCATAAAAAGTTGTATAAGAGGGTTTTACCGATAAGGCTTGCAACTCACTCACTCTCCTTGCAGATGTTATAGCCACCAGGAAGACTGTTTTAATAACTAAATACCTTAAGGGGCAAGAATGCATAGGCTCAAAAGGGGACCCCATAAGGAAAGTGAGGACCAAGGACAAATCCCATTGAGGCATAACAAATGGTTTTGGAGGATATTTATTTAGAAGACCTTTCAAGAATCTGAGAACAATAGGGGATTTAAATAACGATGGTTGGTCTGGAAGACAAATGAAGGCTAACAAAGCCGACAAATAACCCTTAATGGTAGCCACTGCACAACCTTTCTGCGCTAGAGACAGAGCAAAAGACAAAACGTCCGACAGATGAGCATGTAAGGGATCAATCTGTCTCTCTCCACACCACATAACAAATTTAGACCACCTATTAGCGTAGATAGATTTAGTGGAGTGTCGCCTGGCCGCTAATATAACATCCACTACATCAGGCGGGAGAGAGAAGGAACTCAGGTTGCCCCGTTCAATCTCCAGGCATGTAGGTGTAGACTCTGGAGGTTGGGGTGTAAAACCTGCCCCTGCGACTGCGAGAGGAGGTCTGCCCTGAGAGGGAGACGGAGCGGAGGGCACAGCGAGAGTTGGAGAAGGTCGGAGTACCACACCCTCCTTGGCCAATCCGGAGCTATTAAGATGACTTGGGCCCGGTCTTGGCGAATCTTCCTCAACACTCGAGGAATCAAGGGTATGGGGGGAAACGCGTAAAGCAACTGGTCGCACCAGGTTATCAGAAACGCGTCCCCCAATGCTCCCTGCACCGGATACTGGAGGCTGCAGAATAACGGACAATGCGCGTTCTCCAGAGTGGCAAACAGATCTATCCGAGGAAACCCCCACATCTGGAAGATTAAACGGACTTGATCTGGATGGAGACGCCACTCGTGGTCGGCCGAGAATTGGCGACTGAGACTGTCCGCACGTACATTCAAGACCCCGGCCAGATGATTTGCTACCAAGCAAATCTGATGGTCCTTTGCCCAGGACCATAGTCGAAGAGCTTCTCTGCAGAGAAGGTACGACCCTACTCCTCCCTGTTTGTTTATGTACCACATTGTGGTAGTATTGTCCGTCAGGACCTGTACCGACTGACCACGAAGGGAAGGGAGGAAGGCCTTGAGAGCCAGACGTACAGCCCGTAACTCTAACAGATTGATATGAAACATCTGTTCCTCTGGAGACCAAAGTCCTTTGATCTCCAGATCCCCCAGATGAGCTCCCCACCCTAGAGTGGAAGCATCCGTTATGACTGTGGCCACTGGTGGCGACTGCGTGAACGGCTTTCCTTGTGAAAGATTGTTGCTCGCAATCCACCACTTCAAGTCCACAGCATCTCTGGAGATCTTGACCACACCTTCTAGATCTCCCTTGTGTTGAGACCACTGCCTTCGGAGGCACCACTGAAGAGCCCTCATGTGCCAGCGAGCATGCGTGACCAACAGTATGCAGGAGGCAAACAGACCGAGCAGACGAAAGACCTTGAGGACTGGAACTACCGCTCCATTTCGAAACATTGGAACCAATTCCTGAATATCTTGAATCCGCTGAGGCGGAGGAAAGGCTCGATTCAATGTTGTATCCTGTACTGCCCCTATGAACAGGAGGCGCTGAGAGGGCTCCAGGTGAGATTTGGGCACGTTCACCGAAAAGCCCAGGTCGAACAACAACTGGGTTGTTGACTGCAGATGATGCGACACAAGCTCCGGAGACTTGGCTTTGATCAACCAGTCATCCAAGTAAGGGAATACTGCTATCCCCTTTCTTCTGAGCTCTGCCGCAACCACCGACATCACCTTCGTGAAAACTCGAGGTGCTGAAGTAAGACCAAATGGGAGGACCGCAAACTGATAGTGCTGCGACCCTACCACAAACCGGAGATACTTCCTGTGCGACTTGAGTATCGGGATATGAAAATAAGCGTCCTGCAAGTCGACAGACACCATCCAATCTTCTTTGTTCAACGCCAAAAGCACCTGTGCTAGGGTCAGCATCTTGAACTTTTCCTGTTTGAGGAACCAATTCAAGATCCTCAGATCCAGGATCGGTCTCAATTGACCATCCTTCTTGGGAATCAGGAAGTACCTTGAGTAACATCCTCGACTCCTTTCCTGCTCTGGGACCAACTCCACCGCGCCCTTTGAAAGGAGGACTTGAACCTCCTGTTCTAGCAACAGGAGGTGTTCTTCTGAACAATAAGATGGGCGGGGCGGGATGGGGGGCGGAAACTCCCGAAAGGGAAGGGTGTAGCCTTTTCCCACAATACTGATAACCCAAGTGTCCGTTGTAATAGTCTCCCACTTGTGGAGAAAATGCCGTAACCTTCCCCCTACAGGAGATGAGTGAGTGGGAAATGGTGGAAGCCTAAGGCTGCTTTCCCTGCTGCACCCCTCCAGAGGACGAGGAAGAGGCAGAGTGCTGTTGAGAGGCCCTACCTCTCCCTCTAAATGATCTATAGGGGTGGGAAGAGGCGGGTTGCTGGAATCTCCCCCGAAAGGAAGAGGAGGAAGAGCCACGCCCAAATCCACGAAACCTCCTGAAAAACCTGGAAGAGGCAGAGGAAGAAGGAGCTTGCAGCCCTAACGATTTGGCTGTGGCCCTGCTCTCTTTAAATCGCTCCAAGGCCGAATCTGCCTTGGCTCCAAACAGTTTGACCCCATCAAACGGGAGGTCCAATAGGGTTGACTGCACGTCCGCAGAAAACCCTGAATTACGGAGCCAGGCCTGTCTCCTTGCCACCACAGCCGCGCCCATCGCCCTAGCCACCGAGTCGGTCGTGTCCAGCCCAGACTGGATAATCTGGGTTGCGGCAGCCTGGGCGTCCGAGACAACATCCAAGAGTCCCTGGGGAAGCTCCGTAAATTAAGATGAAATATCGTCCATAAGAGCATGGATGTATCTCCCCAGAATGCAAGTTGCGTTGGTGGCCTTCAACGCCAAACTGCAAGATGAAAATATTTTCTTGGATTATGCATCCAGCTTTTTGGAGTCCCTGTCTCCGGGTACCGTCGGGAAAGATCCAGGCGCTGACTTCGATGAACAGGAGGCTTGCACCACCAAGCTCTCCGGCGTAGGGTGTCTAGAAAGAAAGCCAGGGTCAGATGGTGCAGCTCGATATCTCCTGGCCACAGCCCTATGAACCGCCGAGGAAGATACTGGCTTCTTCCACACCTCTAACACCGGATCAAGCAAAGCCTCATTAAACGGCAAGAGAGGCTCCGCTGCAGCAGAGGCCGGATGCAATACCTCCGTCAATAAATTCTGCTTCGCCTCTGCCACCGGCAAAGGCAGGTCCAGAAAGTTAGCTGCCTTCCTTACCACAGCGTGAAAGGTAGCAGCCTCCTCCGTATACTCCCCTGGAGATGAAAGGTCCCACTCAGGGGAAGTATCCAGCCCACTGGCCGTATCCAGACCATGCAATCCATCACCAGAGTCCTCAACCTCTCCTTCCTCCAGGACTCGTTGGTACTCCTGCTCTTCCAAAAGACGGAGAGCACGCCTCCTCGAATGTAGTCTCTGCTCGATACGCGGAGTCGACATGGCCTCCGCCGAAGTCGAAGATCGGCGCCAATCTCCAGAAGTATCCGACGCCGCGTCCGGCGCCACAGGCAGCTTCGGCGCCGTTGAAGGAGCAGGACAAAGAGATCTTGGAGCCGATGGACCCACCGGAGTCACAGGACAAAATCCTGACGTCGACGGGATGGAAACCTCCGTGGCCAATCCCTCTGAAGCCACCGGAGTGGACACCGGCGCCGAGCCCACATTCCCAAAAGGGAGAAAGGGCATAAAGGGTGCCGGCCGTAGAGGCGCAGGATCACCCAATGAAAAGGCCAAAGGCCCCGAAGGACCAGCCGGAGCACCCCCTGGAGCCATCTGTTGAAAGATGGTATACATCGCATTCAGGAATGCGGTACTATCGGCTCCAGGGGTGGGAAAAGCCGGATACTGGGGTGCCTGGATCGAAGGCGACCCCGACGCCGGCCTCGACGTCTGCGACGCCGGAGACAACACCAGAGGCTGCATCACCTCAATCACAGACGCCTGTCCAGGCGAAGTCGGTGACGCCGGAGAGGGCAACGGCGTCGATGGATGCGGCGTGACCGTGGGACTGACCTCCCAAGTTCTCCGACGCCGAGCCGAAGGCGACCTCGAACGAGTCTCCTTGCTGGAATGACGCCGTGAATCTCTACGGCGCCGGGAGTCTCGATGACGCCGATGAGACCTTGGCGAAGAAGACTTTTTATGATGTTTTTCCTTTCTCTTCGACTTCGCCATGAATAGTTTAGCCTCACGTTCTTTGAGGGCCTTCGGGTTCATGTGCTGACATGAATCGCAAGTCGCGACGTCGTGGTCGGAGCTCAAACACCATAGACAGTCGGAGTGAGGATCTGTAACGGACATCTTGCCCCCACACTCTCGACAGGGCTTGAAACCCGACTTTCTCTGAGACATTATTACCGCAGAGAAGAACTACGCAGCAGAAAATACACTGTAACTACGAAAGTAACGGTAGCTCCCTCGAAGATAACCGTTTCGAATGCACGGAAAAAAGGGAACTGACATCAGCACGTCGACGAGGACCTCTTATTGCCTGTATGACGTCAGACGGCGTCGCGCGGGCTAGAGTGACGTCCTCGTCGACGTGCAGAAGCTAGGAAGAAGATTTCCGTCGAATGCTGGCGCCATGGGAGTATTCATTAGGTGAGGAATCCACAGGTAGTTGTATCCATCAGAAAGGAGCCTTTACCGTCGACGTCAAGGTAGTCGTCGCCGACGATGGTCTTGTCGACGAGGTGGTGTAGACGGTAGATGTAAACACTGTCGTTCTCGTCACGGTCGTCAACGGTGGTGTCGTCGTCGACTTAATTTTTATGGTTACCTTTCTAGAGGTAGAAGGCTCAGAGGAAGGAGAACGGCGGGACGACTCCTTCTTTTGACGAGGAGAGGATGGCTCAGAAGAAATTGAGCCTTGTAAGCCTTTTGCATGTCCATGATGTAATTTCTGCCGCTTTCTAGATCTTTCTGCCTGGCCCAGGTCCTCAGATTTGGAACTTTTGTGTGGCCTTTCTGACCCACTCTCCTCAACTGAAGTACAGGATTTTGCCTGTAACCATGTCAGAAGTCTACCCTCACAGTCTCTGAGGGTTTTTGTGGAGAAAGTACGGCATATCTTACAGTCCTTCGCCTGATGTTGTGGGTAGAGGCAATACAAGCAGTCTTTATGTGGATCATCCACATGGAGCCTTTTCTTTCCACAGGTCTTGCAAAGACAGAAAATGCATTTTCTAGAAGAATCTGACATTTTTAGAGTTTTCTTGAGAGAAAAATACTTCTGAGGATGTAGAAGAAGTAGAAAACTGAGCAGAGCTCAGGGAGACTCCCTTCACACGATGTGCGGTAGAAAATCTGAGGGAAGGAGCTTCTCTGGGGAGTGTTCTTGCTGGTGCCTGATTGGCCAGCAGGCAGGTTTGGGTCCTTTTCACAAAAGGACTTAGATAGGCTATATTAGTGACTGGTGTTTCCATTATAGCCTATAGAAAAAAAGATTTTATTTGTTAATTATTTCTATTTTATGTACCGTGGGACTCCCACTTCGACAACAGGGATGATTCAAGCATGTGAATTTATGAAAGATCCATTACTGGATAAAAAGCATGTTGCCTTGTTTGTTATTTTTTACACTTCTTAGTCTGCAGTCTGATGGTTTCATGGTTGCGGGTGTACCAAGAGCCACCAGAGATAATGGACTTGTCTGCAAGATAAGTGGGGTGCTGGTTGGGATGGCACTGTAAATGATGCAGCTTGTTTTAAGATGTGGCACGCTGGTAAGAGGGGCAAAAGAGTTCTATCAAGACGGGGGTGACATGATTATATTTTATGAGTCCCTGAATGATATGTGCCATTGCTTGTAGGATGCCTTTAATAAGTGCCAATATAGAGTCTGTGAGGCCATGGAACACCATTCATATGCAGTAGTATGAGGGCTTGAACAGCAGTTTTGGAGGATTTGTGCAAGAAACCAAACCATAAACATACCTGTTACGAAGGCAACTTTCACTTTCTCTAAAAAGAAAAAAAAAAGGCTAAGATTGTAAAAAAATAAAAAAAAATAAAAGTTCTACAATGAACACAGAGCCTTCTACATATGGACCAAAACACTGAACTTGGACCAAATGCAGTCAACAAGACACAGTTCATTTGCCCTTCGCTTAAGTGCACTAGGATACAACAATCTCTCCTTTGAAAGAATTAAGGGGACATTTAGAATTTAATATGCAAGGCATGCACCAAAAATTGAAGAAAGTCCTGTCAGTCTAATAAGAGTGTATTCCTGGCTATGTACTCTAAATGTGACGGACGGGATATCTTCCAATTTTTTACAGTTGTCTCACATCCTCAAATTCTTGTGTATGTTATACTACATTGTATGCTATGCAACTGCATGAGCTGTCAATGCAATTTAATAAGTTACTGCTCAATAAATTCAGACCTATATGTATCAAAAAACTGAAGATATGTAAAGAACGAAAATAAGTTACCTGTAACTGTAGTTGCCCAGTATTCTATATTTCATAAATTTACATGCTTGAATCATTCCATGTTGTCGAAGTGGGAGTCTCACGGTGCTTAGAAAGCAGTAAAATTAAATTTACATTGAAGTTAATGCAAAGTACATTAATTTGAATAGATAAGCAGTGTTATTATAAATAAATGACCCAAAGTCCAGCCAATCAGGCGACAGTACCCTTTAAAACCCTCACCACAGAGGCTGCAGTCTCTCAGATTTTCTAGCACAAGTGATGTAGATAACAGCAAGACCTAAGGTGAGCCTCTGTGGGGAGGAGGGCGGGTCACATGTGAATCTATTAAAGATACCAATATAGGAGAACTACAATTACAGGTAAGCAACTTATTTTCTTCTCAAGCTTTGGGGTATCTTTCATAGATTCACATGCTTGAATCAGAATAGCTAGCAGTCCACATAAAATATATATATATATATATATGTATATATATATATATATATACTAATAAATGCCATGCAGTTTAATTAGTGGAAGTTAGGAAAAAGAATAAGTGACTCACCTTAACGAAACAAATGACGCAGAACCGCTTGTCCTACTGCTGCATCCATTCTGTCTGCGGCATCGAGGCAGTAGTGCTGAGTGAAGATGTGCCTGCTAGACCAAGTTGCTGCTCTACATATTTGTTGTATAGACACACCTGCGAAAAAGAGCAGCAGAGGTGGAGACCGCTCTGTTGGAGTGGGCCTTGACCTTGTTTGTCAATGGTTTTAATGCTGGTTGATGACGAAACTGTATGACGGCAGCAATCCACCGTGCTATGGTTTCTTTAGTTACAGGATATCCCTTTTTTAGTTGCCCATAGTCTGCAATTGATCTACTTTGCAAAAGCTGCTAGTCTTTTGTATGTAGAATGTGAGACATTGTTTGATATCTAGGGAATGTAGCGCTCTTTCTGCTGGAGTTTGAGGATTTGGGAAAAAAAGTTTTCAATATTTCTTGTTCATTCAGATGAAAGTCTGAAGAAACCTTAGGGATAAATGTTGGATTAGTCCTCAGGATGAGAGAGTCAGACTTAAACCGGAGAAAAGACCGAGTGATTGTAAATGCCTGGATGTCACCGACTCTCTTTGCTGAAGTAAGCGCTAGGAGTAGCGCTGTCTTCCAGGAAATGTATTTCAACCCTGCCTTGTGTATAGGCTCAAATGGATGCTTTATCGTTTGTGATAGTACACCACTGAGATGCCAGGGAGGGGGGTGGGGGGGGATTTTTACTTGAGGAAACAATCTGAATAGCCCCTTAAGGAATTGTTTTACTATTCTGGAGGACCATAGAGATGGAGAATTCAGGGTACAGCAATACCTAGAAATGGCTGCCAGATGTACCTTGATGGATGAGGGCGAAAGTCCCGATTTTGCCAAGTGAAGAAGCTATGGAAGTATCTGTTCTGGAGCAGATGTGAAAGGGTGGACGTCGGAATCCTTACACCATCTACAGAATCTTTTCCATTTGAGTTTGTATGTCTTATTTGTAGTCTGGGATCTAGCATAAGCGAGCACTTAACAATTGGTTGGAATATTTAGCTTATCAAAGTCATTGAATTCAGGAACCAGGCAGACAACAAAAGAGAAGTTGGGTTGGGATGATTGACCTGGTCTCGGTTCATCGTTAGTAAGTTTGGTATTGGTTCCAAGAGAATGTGAGGCTGCTCCGAGAGGAGTAGGAGCTCCGTAAACCAGAACTGATATGGCTACTTGGGAGCTATGAGTAACAGCCGGCAAGCTTCCCTCTTTATTTTCTTTAGAACTCTTGGGATTAGTGGAATTGGGGGGAAAAGCGTAAGCATAGATTCCTGACCATTTGATCAAAAATGCATTCCCCCACAATCCTCTATGAGCTTGCCAGCTTGTGTAGTACTGGCATTTTTTGTTCTCTTTCGTCGTGAAGAGGTCTGAGATGGGCTTGCCCCAGCGAATAAAAAGATGATTGAGGGTTGTCTGGTTGAGCTCCCACTTGTAGCAGGTTGTTGTGGTCCTTCTTAATGAGTCTGCAAGGGTGTTGGACACTCCTGGAACTTGCTCCGCCCATAGAGGTATGTGATGTCAAAGTGCCCAATTCCATATCTTTTGCACCTGGAGAGATAGCGCTGGTGAGCGTGTACCGCCTTGCTTGTTGAGGTGGTGCATGCTTGTGGTGTTGTTGGTTCGGCTGAGAACTGATGAGTCCCTGATCTTGTTTAGAAAGGGTTTGAACGCTAGGAAGATGGCTTTTAATTCTTGCAAGTTGATGTGGAGCATTGATTCCTGGGTGGTCTATTTCCCTCTCACTGTCAGGTCGTGGAGATGAGTGCCCCATCCCTCTAGGAACGTATCTGTGGTCATTACATATTCCGGGCTTTGATTCAGGAAGGAGAGACCCTCGGAGATGCGTGATGTCTTCAACCACCATTTCATGGCCTCCTTCATTGGTGGGGTTATTTGAACAATGTTGTAGAAAGATCCGTTGATTTGCACTCACTGGTTGTCCAACTGTTCCTGAATTGATCTCATGTGGAGATGGCAGTTTGGTATCAATGGAATGCAAGAGGAGAGCATCCCCAGAAAGGATTTGTAGATTCGGACAGAACTGGACTTTCTTTTGTTGAGGCGTTGCATTAGATTTTGAATTTTTTCTGCCTCTCTTGAGAGGCGAAGGCTTTTGTTTGTTCCATATCCAGTACATCTCGTAGAAAGGTGATGCTGGCTGTAGGAGTTAGGTGTGACTTTTGGTAATTGACGAAATGCCTAAGGTTTGGAAAAGAGATAGGCATGTTGATGTGTCCCTGGCTGCTTGGCACACTGTGTTCGCCTTTGAGCCAATCGTCCATGTACGGAAACACTTGAACTCCCCTTTGTCTGAGATATGACGCTACCGCAGCCAAGACTTTGGTGAACACTCAAGGAGTTGTTCTCAGACTAAATGTTAACACTTTGAATTGGTAGTGGGTGCCGGCTACCTTGAAGCGTAAGAACTTTCTGTGGCTGGGGTGAATTGGGATATGAAAATAGGCGTCTTGGAGATCTAAGGTCATCGTGTGATCCCCTTGATTGAGCAAGTGTAATACATCCTGAAGTGTGAGTATACAGAATGGTTGTTTTTTCAGGAACTTGTTCAGTTGTCGAAGATCTAAGATGGGGTGCCAGTCTCCTGTCTTTTTACGAATGAGGAAGAAGCGAGAATAGAAGCCAGTTCCCCTCTGAGACTTTGGTACGATTTCTGTTGCTTCCTTGTCCATCATAAAGGCAATCTGTAAAAGGAGCTCCTTTAAGTGAGTTGGTGGGGGTCCTCGCGGGGGGATACATCTGGGGGGTTTTGTTCGAATTCCAGGGTATGCCCTCTGGTGATAATATTGAGGACCCACTGGTCTGAAGTGAACTTGGACCATTGGTGGGAGAAGCTGGAAATTCTGTCCCCTATCTAAGTATTGTAATAGGGGTTGGTGGCTAGCACCTGGTGGAGGTCAGTGCTTTCTGGAAGTGTCCTTGCCTCTATAGGAAGACTTTCTTCTAGTGGGATGTGTGTAGGCTGCCAATGGTGGTTGCCTATAGGGTTGTTGTTGTGTGGTGGCTGTACGCAACTGACTTTGATAAGGCTGGTATTGCCTATATTGGTGGAGACCGCCTCTGTAGGATTAAAGCCCCCGACTCCTGGCCCCGCGAAAGGGCTGTCTTCTGAATAGTAGGGTATCCAAAGATCTGGCTCTCTCTGTGTCTGCCTTTATAGATTGGAGTGCCTCATCGATAGGCTTACCGAACAGGAGTTCTCCATCGTATGGCATGTCTAGTACCCTCATTTGAACTTCCGGCTTTTAGCCATCCCTGGCGTCTTACGACTGCTGCTCCAGTTAGCTGTTGAATGTCTGTAGATGAGACATCTATGGCACAGTCTATAATCTCTGTGGAGATCTCTCTCTCTTGTAAGATCTTCCGTGCTTCAGAGCTAGCATCCTCAGGAAGAAGATCGATATATTGGGAAATGTCCGACCACATCTGTCAGTCGTATTGTCCTAGGATCGCCAATGAATTTGCTGCTCTGACCATTGTAGCCGCCATTGTAGAGAATTTTTTTCCTATGGTATCCAGGTGCTTTTCTTCCTTATCTGGGGGTGCGTATAGAGGAGAGGATAGGTTTCTGGACCTGCGTTGGGCTGCCTGAGTTATCACAAAGCCAAGTTTGGGCTGACCAATCTGATACGCTGGAGAGTTCTCTGGTGCTTTGTACTTTTTATCCAATCTGGGAGTACCACGGGTATTGAGGATGGGGTCTGCATAACTTTAAGGCCTTCATCCCAAATAAAATCCACAATTTGGATTACACGAACTGACTTGCTGGTATCTACTTTAAAGTCATAAATAAAGCAATACAATTGTTTTGTGATAATTGAAAGCTGTAACATTTTGGCAGCTTGTTCCATAATACTGTGGAACCCTCCAATGTCCTGTGGCAAAGAATCTACAGGTGGTGGAGTAGAGGAGGATGGTGTCTGTGTTTGGTAGTCATCCCACTCATTGGGAAGTGAGGCAGTATCCTCCACCTCTTCCTGGTCCTCGTCCGAGGAAGGTGGATCATTTTCAGGAGGAGAAGATGGAGGCGGCAATGGTGTTGCAGGTACCTGGAACTCTGATGACTGCTCCCTGGTAGAAGGTCTTAATGGCGGTGACTGTTGAAGTGATTTGTAAATCCGAAGGACTACGAGGCACTACGAACAACCCATCTTCAGAATATTCCTCTTCATATTCCTCTTCATCTTCCTCATCATCAAGAAGATTTTCTAGAGGTGCAGGCAATAGTTTACTGGGTGAAGTATGTGACAGTAGCAATGTCTCTTGAATGGATTTGTGCCTTACAGTTATTAATGTTAACAGTAGAAAAGACAGTTTTGCTGACGGAATTGTTTGTATTGTCATCAACGGTGTTGGCGTTGACAGTGTGCCTGCAGCATATAAGAGGGTCATTGGCGGGGCTGTCTTCGATGGTGTTTCCATCGACAGTGCTGCAGTCGACGGAGCTGCCGTCGACGGAGTTGTTGTCGATGGAGCTGCCGTCGTCAGTATGTAGGTTGTTGGTGCAGTCGTCGATGGAGCAGTCGACAGTTTAAATATTTTTGAAGTAGTTGCTTTCGTTACTGACGTCGACGGCCATGATATTGAGGAGCAGAACCTCTTAGTTGCAGAGTCAATTTTAGATGATTTTGTCGACGCTTTCTTACCCTGGGACATTGTCAACGGTGAAGCAGGTTTATGCTTTATGGCAACCAATAATGGTGAGAACATTTTGATCAAGGGCGAAGGCGGTGCTGTAAACGTTGCTGTCGCTGTGGTAGTGGTGGTTACTAAGGCTATCGTCGATGAGTCTGACATTTTGGAAGTCGATGGTGGCAGAGATATGGATCGTTTTTTTAATCTTAATAGTACTGGCACTTGGCGTGGAAGGTTCAGAATGATCTTTCCCTTTCTCTTTCTTTGAGGTGGATGGAGTTTCCTCCTCTCTTTGTCCCACAGAATTGGCTTTCTTGGCTGCCTTACCTAGTTTTGAAGAGAAACTCTCCACTGATCTTTTTCTCTTCTTGGATGTCACAGATCTCTCTTAATTGTTGCTGTCATCATCATCATCATCATCATCATCAGTGAGGGGGTACTCTTTGGACTTGAGCTTTTGTAGCCAAAGCAGGAGTCTAGCCTCTCGGTCTCTTAAGGTTTTATGAGGAAAGGTTAGACAAATCTTACAATGTTTCACCTTATGTTCTGGGTGAAGACAGCATATGTAGTCCTTGTAAAGGTCTTCACAGTGAAGCCTTAGCTTTCCACAGGTGCTGGGTCAAAATAAACCTTTCATGGCTGTAGACATGATGTTGAAGTTGCATTCGTAAAAGTAAACAACAGTATTCAGAAGAATTCCTGTTAGGAAAAGTCTAAACTGAGCAGAGCTCAGGGAGACTCCCTTCACACGACATGCGGTAGAAAATCAGAGACTGGAGCTTCTGTGGTGAGGGTTCTAAAGGGGACTGTCGCCTCATTGGCGGGACTTTGGGTCATTTATGATAATACTGCTAAGCTATTCAAGTGAATGTCTTTTGCATTAACTGCAATGTAAATTTAATTGTACTGCTTTCTAAGTACTGTGGGACTCCTACTTCAACGACAGGGAATGATTCAAGCATCTAAATTTATGAATGATACCCAATACTGGAGAACATACAAAAATTCACAGTTTGCTCTAGGGTTCTGAATAGGTCTAAAAATATCGACCCCACTGGAATGCTATTGACAATCATCCTGGCACTTGCACACAAATGGCATGGCAGAAAAGCATACAGATGGATGAACGCTGACACTCCGAATAGGGCCACACTCTAATTTCCATCACCCCTCATATGTAGAAACAGTATATCTTAGATTATACACATTAGGTACTAATTCACACAATACCAAAACCAGATGGTTGGCTGACCGCTACCACTTCAACTGTATATACATGTCTTGCACACTGAAACATTGCAAACACTAAAGAGCACATTACCTAAAACATACTGCTTCTAATCACACTACTTGGCAGAGAACTATAAAAATGTATTTAAACGTAAAACACCACCCACCCACCCACGCACCCAATAGAATGTATTATATTTGTCGGCTTGGTGTCTTCATACACACTACAAAGCACCTAGGTTACATTGCTTCCTAAGCTATACAGCCTCAATAGCACTCCCTGTATCTAGACACAAGCTAATTGGAACATATTAACGACACCACAAGCACGCAGCATTGCATCAACAGCATGTGATCAGCTAAAACATGTGTCTGAATAGAACTGACAACTCTGCACATAAATCCGTACCTACAAAGCGTATTTGGCTCTCATGCAGTACTATCTACAAACTAAACAATACAGCAGTTCTGAAGTCACTTCAGAACTTCTGTTCAAATCATCGTATTCTCACTTCTGGATGGTGACTGTACCTTAGTCCTTGACCTAACATTCTCCACATTCCCCCCCCAGTGGTATCCTGCAGCGCAGAGTATACCTTAGCCTGGGGCTAAAGAAATGTGACCACATCACTCTTAACCAAATGGAACTGCATCGGCTCCCTTTTCCATCAAGCACATCTTCAAAAGTAGCCTGCATGACATGCAAAGCCATCCTACCAGCACCCATACTGTCTGCCGGACAAGCTCACTTCTTCCCGTGGCTTATACCTGCAGCCAGTACACTTTGAGACTGGAGATGGAAAAGTGCAAAAATATATATTTTTAAAAATGCCTTCTCCATTTACGCACCTAACATCTGGAACAACAGCTGTATATCCACCAGGACTGCACCAAACCTATTCCAATTTAGGAAAGAGACGAAAGCAATCCTCTTTAAAGAGCAACCACAATGAATTAACAGCCCACCTCCACTCTCAGAACCCAACTTCCCTTCCAATTGCTCATTCACAGTATATTTGCCTTTTACCCTGTACAGCGCTCTACTGCCATTTGGCTAAATGTGTACTATGAAAATACAACAGACGTACATACTTGCATTGAACTGACAGTTACTTTCTAGTCAAACAAACCACATAGTTCTTAAGTCACATGGAATCCCAGATACATAAATGAGGCACAAATTGTTAAAGCTGAACACATTACCAATTCATAGAAAGGTTGATGTAAATGCTGACTACATAACAAACGGTAGATACAAGCATCATAACCGCGAGACCTCAAAATATCCAGGATTTATTGAGGTTCAGATGTGAGAACTTCCGCAGGCCTGGACCCTTCAAGGCAGCCGTCAGTCAAATGGTTCAGATCTCTTCATTGTGTGCTTTTTTTTCTTGTGTTGGCAGAAGAATCAAATCACTCCATGTAAATGCAATAGTCAAAGGTATCATTTGTGTATTAGTTTGCTATTCCTAGTATTTATTGTACCAGTCTGGCCTTTTAAACTGATAGGAATTTATGAATATATTAATCACTCAGGCGTAGCATTGCCAGACAATCCCAGCTTCTATGCAATCAAATGCATTACATACAAATAAAAGCAATTAAACTGATCAATAAAAAGAGAAGAAAACGCAAAGAATTTAAATAACAAAATCAGTGCATGCATCACTGCCTCTTAAGATGTCACTGAAGGTTGGGTAGGGTTGTGCAGCAGTCACTCATATATCTGTTTAGTGGTCACAGGTCAAATTCTCGTAGCCATTTCCAGATTATTAGAAAATAGGCGTTTGCATGGTGAGTTATAGCAGATTTATATGGGGACAGAGCAAGACTGCAAGCCCCAAAAGACATGATGCTGTTGGCTAAAAAAATCCCACATTCATGGGCCGTATAGGAGTGGCAGCTGCGACCCATGGCCTCTTCTTTACGACCCTCGGCATTGCTTTTTCAACCCCTTGCCTCAGAGGTGGTAAAATCAGAACCAAGAATACAGGGGCTGGTCTGCAATTCTGTAGTTTAAGCAAATTGTCTTTATACTAATAGTGAATAATATACTATTATTCACCATTAGTGTAAAAAAAAAAAATGGAGCATACTTATCTGTAACTGGGCCTTGGGTGGCAGCTGTGGTAAGTAAAAATGGTTTTAAATTTAGGTTGTGTGTGTACTTGCGGGTGAGAATATGTTGATGTGAGATAAAAGCGTGTGTATGTGTTTGTATGGGTGAGCATGTCTGCGTGTGTAAGGGCGTATGTGTGATTGGGAGTCAGTGACTATTAGTGAGTGAGATTGTGAGAGATTGAGACCCAAATTTACTATTCTATCATGCAAGGCAATGCTGCACCAAAGATGGTGTACTGCTTGTGTCAAAAGGAGAGAGAACAAATGCACCTTCTCTCCTAAGATATGATGCCATGTTTATCTCACTGTGCACTGGTGCACTTTTGGCAGCCACTTACCAACACATGCACTCTTGAACCATAGTGCCATGGTGTGTGAGTTCTCTGAATCATAGATGTAGTGGAAGGAATACCTTCCAGTACAAAAACTATGCTTTAAGGCTTTTCCACTTTATATGTGTGCTGTACAGTGAATCACAAATGCGGAGTTGGAAAACAATGAGAAATGAAAACATTCTTATTATGCTTGCCTTAGGGTGTTGTAACATGTTGGCGCACATTTCTCTCTACTGTTTGTAGATGGGGATTTGCATCACAACCTAAGGATGGTTGCATTGTAACGCAGTGCATAATGCAATTTTGTTTTATTTGGGGATTTTTGCATTGAATAGTAAATCCCAACTCCCAACCTAACACTTTGCACCCAGTTTGTATCACAAAAGTAACACAAGGTGCGAAGCATTATTAAACTTGAGCCTGAGTGTCCATATGTATGTCCGAATATGAGTGAGAAGAGTGAGTATGAGTGAGTGAGAATAAATAAGAATGAGTATTAGGAGGTGAAAAAGTGTGTGTGTGGTATGAAGCTCATGTGACATGCTTTCCTGGAAAAATCTGGATAATGGTTCATATTATGTCACTTCATGTGATGTCATAAAGGATATGTGATGTAACTTTGACTACCCTTGGCATTTTGGTGAATTGACGCCAATGCCTCATTGAGTGTGACATGCAACAGTTCGGCGACTCAGCCGTCAAGCTCATCTCCGAAAGCCAGGCAGACTGGTGCTGAGTCTATCGCACATCAATAGGGCCTAAGGTGGTGTAGGTGTCCTTAAACGGTCCGTAATTAAAACTGACTTTGAGACGGGTCCCTATCGGGCCCAATATTTGTGTCCTTAACTTTATAAGCAAAAACACTGCGTGATTTTTCAGGAATGACAGTAAGACCTGTAGGATAATTCATTCAGTGATGTATGTTAACATTTCATGTTTCATTTTGTCATGCACTCTCTAGTAGTATCTACTTTATCCACATGCAGTACTTCTGTAATTTGTTTTCCATGCACCCATGGGCATCTGTAGGGGTCGGGCAAGGGGGTGCTTGCCATCCTGGATTTAGGTACAGCCTGGTGTGCGGTCTTACAGTGCAGCGTAACACTATGACTGCCGTACTAGTATGGCCGTGGCCCCCGCCAAAAACAGTCCGGGATGCAGTGGACTATGCCTCTGCCCTTTTTGACAATGTAAAAAAAGGGTCAGAGGATGGATGACTTTAAAATTATGCATCCCCCTGAAAAAAATTCTGCGGACGCCCATGCATGCATCATGTGACTCTTGTATAGTGCATTCGGTGAACGCAGTTGCTTCCATTGTCTGGGTAAGTTCACGCTGTGGGTCGGTATTTGATAGTACCCCACTACTATAAGTAAAGATGTCACAAGGGAGAATGGCATAAGTGTCAAGCAGAGAGATTGCAGAGGAAGGTGGAGTGAGGTGGAGAATGGAGTAATTAAGGCACTCCGAAGACCACTACCCCTTCTACAGACCTTTTTTAGCATTACATTCACAGTCTGATATTTTCAGATTTGAAACATTTTTGTTTCTAATTATTCACAACAAAATTGTTTATTTGGCACTGCTAACAAGCATTGGCAAAACCAATAGGTCTAGCTTGTTTTAGGCATAGGTCTGTTGTTATATGTTTGGATGCAGTAACAAAACTCACAGAGAGACACTTAAATACTGTTAAGACGACACACTATTTGAAGCATAGGATTTTAGTTTAAACTATGTCCTTACTTGCAAAGGCCACACATCTTGGAAATGTGTCTTTTCCGATTCTTTGGCTATGCTCCGTTTATAGATCCCCATATTTTCCATCCCACCTAAAGCAATGCATGTCAGCATAACTATAGGCAGGGTTGAGGAATAGTTAATTTCCTGCCAGGGTCATCTGTAAATGGCCAGAAGTGTAGTAAGAATTGGTCAGATTACCGATATTTTCTGAAAGCCTGGTTCAGATTTAGTCACATCACTGAAAAACTAGTAGAGCTAGGAAAGTCAGTCGTGTATCAAGCATCAGTCTTATGTGAGTCTTCCACTAAAAAAGGGCGAGCAGGAAGAGGGCAGAGGCAGTCATGATCTCTGCACCCTCACATATCTGACTGACTACATACATACTTGCTCTACTGCACCCCTTGGCAAAAGTAAACATAAAAATATGTACATGCATATTATTAGAGCGCATATTGACATTGAGGAGTCTCTTGGACAAATAGGAGACATTTCTGTTACCAAACTCAATGATACATATTTTATCTTCCCAGGAAGAATGAAAGGTTGAGTCAATCTGCCAGGATTTTAATCTGTCAACAGTGGGGCCAAACAGGGATCCATGCAATGGATGCACTAGTCCACTGAGCTATGGCCTAAAATATAATGTAGCAATTTTGACAAAGTTAGGAACTAGTATCTAAAATATTTTATTTGTGCCTTAAGAAAACAAGGACTGGTGCAGTCCTTTTTGGTCTAAATAGGTTTTTGAGCTGCTGGGACTGTAGTGCTAGGGGCTACTTGTTGGTTTCTTTTCTGGCTCTGTTAGATATAAAAATAAGTATATGTCGATCTAAATGAGTACATATAATGCTTCCAGGTGAATACATAAAATGTTACATCAACACCCACAGAAAAATAGACCATTATAAAATAGAGGCAGTGCTATGATTGGAATCTGATGTAATTTCTTGCAGCTTTGCTGTCTCTGAATAGCACCTGCTATGTAGGTTCCTCTACTCCTGCATACTCATTATTTAAGACTTGTGTCATAGGTTCTATATCTGCAATTAGGGTTGCCACCTTCACAAGAGGAAAAACAACGTCCATTTGTTATATTTTTAAGAGTCTACAAAGGCCTGGACGTGATACTAAATAGGACTTTAAAGACAATTGAATGTATTAATTTCTAACATTGGTTTACTTTAATATTTAGTGATTGTTAACGCAACTCCAGAACTCATTTAGAAGTGCTTGCTGTTTTGGACCGTGGACAGATAAGAGCTAAAAAAATAGCGCCCGTGTGTGATTTTGCTCATTTTTACACCTGCAGGACATCAAAATACTGGTGGTGCCGTAGAAAACCGGCCAGGTGGCAACCCTATCAATAATGTACTGTGGAGAAATGGACTCCGATATTTCTGTTGCAAACCCTGCAGTGAATTATCATACTTGACGCGCCTCATCAATGTATAAAGCGCTGTATAAATTCTTAGGAAGGAAACGGTTGGGCGAAAAGCTCTCCCATCTAACAGGAAGTGAATGTTCCCCAGTGCTCAGAACCCCGGCCTGGCCACACATGGTGTCTGTCTCCTTGTGCCAAAAACGGTGGAATTAAAAGTGAGGAAATGTCATATTTTATGAATATTAGACAGATGGCACCATGGGGACGAGGAAAAGCTAAGAAATCTACTGCTGAAATAACGGCGTGGAAAGAAATGCCTCCCCGACTCCAGAGCTCAACAGATGGCGAGAGCCAAGAAGAGGAAATTAAAGTCGGTGTGGAAAGGACGACGGGCAAAGACGGAAGAGAGAAGAAAGGAATCTTCGTCTGCAAGATATTAATCATTCCAAAAACCGAGATGCCAGGATGGCAAGGAGACAAAGGGGCGAGCAAGAGTGAGTGGAATCATTAAATGATCGGGAAGAAAGAAGCAGGCCGAGTCAAAATAGATAACATTGTGAGCCCTGGGAAGCCATCAGGGACGGAGAAAGGGGTAGACCGGGGGACATTTGTAGTACCAGTGGCGACGTGAACTGTTGATCTAGTCAAACTATAGATGGCGCCAGTGGATGAGTGCGACTCTGTGGCCGCGGCATCCCTATAACTATGAATTTGCCGCATTTACCACATAATCCATCTATCCTGCTGCATAATTTGGAGATTTTAACAAAAATGGTTTCTGGCTCATACGGATAAAAAAAAATACAACGCAGTGACACGTGTCGACGCTCAGTGGAAAGCCCTTCGCAAACGTTTATTAGTCACCTTTTAGTTTATTGCTGAATATGGGTGTTAAACTGGTACTGATGAAGTGAAACCTTGCCCAGACAGTGTTAACATTTGTAATAATGGCTGCCAGACCCATTTAATCATTTCCATTCTATGACTGCTCTTGACACATATGCCCTACATGGTCTCCAGCTTTGTACTGGCCCTGATGTTAGCTTGCCTAACCAAGTCCCTTTGGGGCCTGCTTAATACTGGCTCAGTTGCCTAATGTAATTAAATGTCCACATCTTCACATACAGCAATTACACAGTACCATCCACTTCAGCACGCAGGGCTCAAAAACACACAAACTCCCGGGCACCAATTTATGAACCAAAGAGCACGTTTTTCTCTTTTCTCCCTGAAGCATGTTTTTGAACAACTGTATAGGCCTTACTACTGTCCTACCCCTCTTAGACAATGCCCTGCACACTGGCATCCCAAAATGACCTATAACTGCGCCCAACCCCCCCCCCCCCTCCCCTCTAAAAGCATCCTTAACACCTGGATATCAAGCAGGCTCTAGAAAAGAGTATGCAGTAACGTGAAGACAAGACATCAAAACGTCAAGAAGGAATTGAAAACTCTCCTATTCAAGCAACACTTTATCCATGTGTTACCCTCAGGATTGTATCCCACAAAGAGTTGTGGGTTGGTTGGTATAAATGTTATATATACATTGTACTGATATACATCTGTAACTAGACTCCTATAGTAAACAATCTATAAAAAAAAATAAGAACCCGAAGGGTGGTCGAGCTCAGTTATGATTCCTCTTCCACATCTCCCTCCTCTGTATGTATCCGTTTTACTCCCACTTAGGTACAGTGCAGGATACGATCTATGTTAATCTCCGATAGCACATACATTCTAAGAGCCCAAATTGAACAGTGATTCTTTTTACTTCAGGTCCGAGACATGGTCTAGCGGCTAAATTGTGAACTGTGGACTCCAGGCACCTGCCCCTCATTTCCTCAGTGGACCTTACCTATGATATTGGGTCTATAACCTCCTGTGTCTTAACTCCCATACAAAACTGAAATGAAATTGACTCACGGCTGGCCAGTAAAGAGTTTGCATGAAAAGCCTTGATGTTTATACTGACTGGTTGTAATTCAGAACATTTTGGAGTAGGTCTAGTGTTAGCAGTTTGGAAATTGGTCAGAAAGGAGATCTCAGTTTGGTTAGAGGCTACAGTTGGCCACAGGGAAGTTTAATACTACCAAATATTGGAGGGTAAAGTGATACCACATCTCTTCCTTCCCAAGACTGGTGTAAAATGCATATAGGCGTGTGCACTCAAAAAGTCGGGTAGTAGATGTGTAATGGGCTTTACAAACAATAAGTGCAACAATTAGACATTAGGTACATTAAGAACAAGCATTTGCAATGCAGTGGGTCTCGCATTTGCTCAAGTTTGAGCTATTAGCATTGTAAATTCCTAACTGGACTTTCCTTGCCACATAAATTGAAAATTAAAAGTAAAACAGTTGACATAAGCAAGTCGATTCAAAGCACCACAGCCGCCGTGAGCTAGAGAGTTATTGGCTCCCTGCATGAATGGCTAGAAAGGATCACAACTGGGATGAAAGGCAAACCGAAAGAGCGGCCATTACACGCTGTAACAGGAGGAAGCGTGATGTAGTGTGATGGCCAACAAAGATGTTCACTTAGTGAAATCGCCTGGGAGGGAACTCAGCACACAAAGGAGTGACATTTTACAAAATGCACCAATAAAAAGTAAGCATTTAAAACAAGCACAACAAAGAATGGATAGCAAGAGTGGGCATGGTTAAAAACCCACCAAGTGATTACAACAGGCCAGAGATTTTGCACGCTTAACCCTGAAAAGACTTAGTTGAGGGTCTAATCTAAAGAGAGGAGGCTTCAGATCTGAATAGTAGATCTGTATTTATTCTGATACGCTTAGGGAAATCATTCCACCATCTTGGGGCTGAACGTAATAAGACTTGTCTGAGGGGTTTGTGTTTTTTTGGCCTTGGGACATTCCAAAAGTAGGTGAGTTTTGCCTTGCATGTCATTTTACCTCCAGTGATATGGAATTTACCTTTTAAGTAGGATTGTATGTCAGCATGGAGAGCTTTCTGTGACGTGCATGGTGGTAGCTGGATCGAGGTGCATACTAGTTCTTTGATCTGCCTACTTCTGCTCGCTTCCTCTCCCTGCTTTATCTGGATGGTTGTGCAGCCGTGATGTAGCAAGTGATCTGTGTTAGGGTTTGAGGTGAGAGCCTAAGATACAACACCAACTTACCCCTATTAAGTTGCACATGTAAAGCTGATGTTTCGAGCTGAATGAGTGTTGCTCAAACCAGTTTTAATGGGGGATGATATTCGTTTGAGAGGATCTAGAAGAGGCTGTGCCTTCTTGTTTATGCCCCTTTTCAGTCCTTGACATTCAGATTTCTGTGCCTGTTCCAATGTGAGTTGCTGATTACTGTCTTGTTGTGGGTTCTCCATCCTGTTCTTCAGTTATGTGGTTGTTATTGCTTCTGTTTTATGGTACTGTTGAACGTGAGTTCTCAGGTAGTACACCAGAAGTAATTCGTACATGCTTCCAAATTTTACTTCTAAAAATTTTCATTGTTGTATAGCTTAAATGAATTAGTTGTTTTAAGACTATTTTTTTTTAAGTCAGTGGGTTGATAATTATATCCCTCCAGAATGCTCTTTGGCTATTACACAAAAAGGGTGTGGCTCTTGAAGAATAAACCAAGAGTGTTTCTTATGAGAGTAGGGGGGGGCTCCCCCTGCAGCCATTCCTTGTCCATTTCCCCTTCCCGCTGTCTTAGATCACCATGTAATGAATTAGTTGAAGAAATGGTTTTGTAGGCGGTTTGCTGCTCTTGCTGTATTCCTATTCCCAAAGAGAATTAAGAGTGGTTCAAACTAGGGCTTCATTGGCATCTCTGTCTCCTGAGGTTCTAGCTAATCTACCACCCCACCCTAGCTTTCTGGCCCATTCGCCATTCCATGCCAAAACTAAATACATTTGTCATATTGAACCACCATTGAGCCATTTTGTTTATGTGTTTTTTGTATTAGTTTTTAAGTGATCTTGTTTTGACATGCGTTGTTCGGAATATCCATTGTTTTTAATCAAAGCAGTCATGGTATACAGTGCACACAAAACTCATGCTGCCTACCATGTTTTGATCTAGATAGCCGTGTTTTTTGTACATGTGGCATCAGCATGGTGGTATATTGCGTATGGCTGTTGGCATGAGTTTTGGTGTGCATTACATCCCATGATTGGTTTTGGTGAAAAACAATAGATAGTCAGAACAGTGGATAAACCATAACTGACGGATATCAAGGGATTTTTGGATTTGCGTTCACTGAATCATAACTAATATTTATCTGCTTTTATCAGTGAATCATATTGTTTTCATGATGCACTTTAGTCATCTACCAAACACCCCTTCGTGCTGCAGACAGCATTTGACCATATTGAGAAGGGGTTGGCCGCAGAGCCTTTCCTTCAGCTTGACATGCAGCACATGCCTGTGCATTCTACCATGGCCTTTTCTCTTTCTTGTACGTATATGATAATTCTATAGCACGAACCTAGCCAAAAAGCAGGTGGGCGCTACATAGGATCAAAGAGAAGTATGAAGTCGGCTAGTGATAGGAGAGGTATGTTGACAGTTAGTGAATTCTGATATTATGTTGTTTAAACTGTTTCCTAAATTAGAGCCGCATTGGGCAGTCATGATAGAAATGGAGATGCTTATTCCAGATCCTGGGTGCATACATGGAAAAGCCATGTTTTTTTCTTTTGTACACTTCTTTGTCTCCAGTCTAATTATGTTGTTTGCGTGATAAGCAATGGTGCTGGTCACAATGGCTTTGCAAATAATGCAGCTGGTTTTGAAGATGTTGTGGACAGGCAAGGGGCGGCAACGGAATTTCATCATGATGGGTGTGATGTGATCATGTTTCTTGGGGCCCTGGATGAGATGTGCTGCAGCATGTAGGATACATTTAAGGGATGCCACTGTGGAATCTGGCAGGCCATGAAACAAAAGTGTGAGTGCTTGATTAGCTGAAGTCACTTTCTGAAAGAAACTGTTTCACTGTCTTTAGAACAGTGAGCTTTTACCAGGGTGTCTTTTCTGCGTGTTTGGCAGTGTGTTCCATGAGGGTGAAGTTGGTGTCCATAGTAAATCGAAGTGATTAGACATTCTAAGAAACTTAGAGTTCAACACTGTCAAGGTTCATGTGATTGAGAGGGTTTTTATTGTTTCTTGTTTTTGTTCTGGGCAAATAACAGGAGTTCTGTCTTGGTGTGTTGAGTTTCATGTAGGCATTCAGCATCCAGGTCAGGATGTGTTTCAACCTGTGTATGTCTCAAAAGAGTTGTGCATCATTGGCTTATTGGTGAATCTTTGTGTGAATAGAGCACTAAGTGGCTCAGTGTAGAGGTGGAAGAAGACAGGAGGATGGAGATCTTTTGTGCCCTTCAGGTGCCCATGTAAAAGAAACTGGTATCGGTTGTAAAGGTAGATGGAGGACAAGTGAAGGATATGCCAGTAATTTCCATTCGAGATTCCAGGGTGCATTTGAGGGAGAGATGGCCAACTGCCTTGAAGGCAGCTGAGAGATCCAGCAGGATTCATCTTCATTTGTGGTCAAGAAGAAATCCCTGTGATGTGTAAAGTAGCAGTCTCCATACTACAGTGTGCTCTGAAGCAAGACCTGAAATTTGTGCAGAAGATGGTTCGCACTGATGTGATCTTGGAGTTGACCGTACACTACTTTTTCAATGACCTTGCCATTGAATAGTGGGCGAGTGATGGGCCTGTAGTTGGCGAGCTCATCCGATTCTAGTGTAGGTTTCCTTAGGAATGAGAGGATCCAGCCTGTCTTAAAAGCATCAGGTAAGGTGCCTTGAGTGACAGTAGGTGACCGGGGATGAGAGAGCGTCCCAAGAGAGAAAGACAAAGGTAAAACTTCATCTTCATGAATATGTCTGTGAGAAATAGGGCTGTGAAGGCTGGTCATATTTTTTTTAACCAGAGCCTCTGTTTTAGGTGTGGCATTAGCCAAGATCTTTTAGTTTTATTAAAAATATATGTCAGCCTGCCCTCTTCACCCATAGGCCTGTTATTGTGCGTTCACATTTATCTTCACAGCCATTACAGCATATAGGTCAGACCACTCCGGCCACTAGCTAACTTCACTTCAATTGTAGTCTGTCCTTTGACAAGAAGCATTTCAACAAAGTGGTTCCCTTTAGTGCCAGTGACAACTTTGGCAAGGTATGCATTTTGAGACCCAAAAATATTTTTGTTTTTAGCAATTTTTTTAAGAGAGGAGTCTGTATCTTCCCCAACAAATCTAAAAAAACAAAAAGAAACTGGCAGCCAACAGCAGACCTATTGGCTTTGACAGAGCTTCTTTAAATTGCCATTTAACTAGGTTTCAGTTTTTTTTTTTAATTGTGCCTTTTTTTACAGATACAATATGGTAGCATGGACTCCATTTTCCTCACCACCACGAATGGCAGTGTACACAAACAGACAGTGTCTCAGATGCAGGTTAACAGTTTTAAGTTTTAAAGCACTTACTAATATGAATTAAAGTCGATGGGCAGAATAGAGGTATGGTGGAGACATCTCTGTTCTAAGCATCCTGACCCACCTCCTCACGATGACACCCAGATCCTAGGGATTCCTTAAATCTTGTGCTTCCATGTGATAGTGTTTGTTAATACCAACAATGTGTTTTCTAACTAGTTTTTTGTACCATGTGTCTGCTGTCAATCACTTTAAGTAAAAGGTGTCACTGGTACTCTGTTTAACAAAGCTAAATTCACCATCCTGTGAAGAATGGAAGGCTGAGTCAGCCTAACAGGCATTCAAGTTCATGACCTGCATGTCACCGCCAATGTGAATGGTGCGAGTTTAACTCTCTTAAGCCATCCAGATGACAAATGTGTTTTTTTCTCAAACACAAATACCCTGATTTTGTGCAGTGAGTTCAGTGCTGAACCACACACTTGGATCTGAAAGTTTTGTTACAAGGCGACATACTCCTCCTAGATAAAGCTATAAAAGACATTCTAGCCTGGTTGTCCTTTAACGACTAGAAACGTCACGTGGTTAAGACGGAAGTCCTCCTTATCTCACCGCTCAGGCTGTCATTGGTGAAAAACTGACTAGACTCTCTCAACGTTCTTAACTGCAACCCAAACATCAATGATTGCAACAGATCAGTTGAGATCACCCTTGAGAAGAGTTTACACCTACAGGCTAAGTGCTTGAAATGGACTGATATTAGACTGTGCTGAGTACCGGGACGTCTACATTTTTTTGTCTTCAGTATTTTCTCCTTTGCCTAGGAGAGTACCAGTACTAATGACATCACAGCCAGGCAAAACCAGTGACACTGCCGAGGGCTGAGGCTGGGAGAGTGAAGCATCTCTCTGTGCCACTGACAGCTAGTGCCAGTGTAGCCCGGCTCATTTGCATTGTGTCAGAGCTGCCAAAGAGTAGTGCGGACACAATGCAAATGTGCTGTGATTGGCAGCACAGGGTTCAATCGGGCCCGTCGCTGTCAATCACAACGTATGTGTGATGGAGGGTCTGCTGTCTACCACCTTAAGCGCACAGTGAAAACCAGGCCGCGATAAGGCAGCCAGATTGTAATGGGAATCAAGACCGGATCGGCAAGCATGGTAAAAAATAAAAATAAAATGTCTGCATGCGTGTGTCCTCGTGATTGCACATGGTGTACCCACCAATACCCGCCTGCCCGCCCCTGCTAAAAATTATGGCCATCGAAAAACGGTGTCAATATTTTAGTTTGAATTGAGTTTTGTTAAATGTTTAATATGTAAATATTCATATCTTTATTTTGCTTATGTGATAAAGATATATATTGTTTCAGTTTGCTTATTTGAGTGACGAGAAAGTACTTGATTTTTTAAATTTTTGTCGCATTATGTTTTATTGTAACCAACAAACCTCCGTAAAGTCATCAATCTTGCTGTTCCACATAGGTTCTGAAGAATAGCTTTGTTTAAAACGTTGTGCCTAGGCTTGACTAACATACGACATTAAAAGATCTAGCTCATGCCCCTCTCCCGCGCTTTTAAGAGAGACTGGTCCAAGATCACACAATACTAGATCAAGCACTGGGGCAAGAAACAGAGTTCAGAACGAAGATCAAGCAGCTGCGAGTCAGAGTCACACAGAACCAGAATAAGAACACCCATTGCTGTCCATGTATCATTTCGTGGTGGCTCGTGCTTAGCACATGCCCGAGATCACACAGCACTGTCCCAAAGTTGCACTGCGATGGTGGACCAGAGTCAGACAGTGCTTGGGGCAAAGTTATTCAGTTCTGGCCAATAGCATACGGTGCTTACCATTTTGCATAGCTTTAAACCTGGCCAGTTTGTAATGAAGACTGTGACACGATGCTGCACCATCATCACCAGTTTCTTTAAATGTAAGTGGATCGTGTACATATTTCAGAGTGTCACAGCAGCAGTCTGGTTATTCATTGAAAATAAGGTTGCTGCCTTTCCAATGTCAATTACTTCAAAACCGAACTACAGAATAGAAGGGGCTGCTCCACATGCATAAGGTCTGTGCTTTCCTTATTTACTACTTAAGGTGAAATGCTAAGTATCTGAGCGTGCATTTGAGTGCATGAGCGTACCACCCATAAAAATACAGGTGAATGGAGAGGCCTGACAGAAACAAAAGCAGCACCACGTCATGCAGCGCTTTGTAATGGTTCTGCTCTTACTTCCCTTCTAATCATGCTCTACATCAGTGATACTCAAAGTATGGTCCGAAGGACGCATGCGGCCCTTCTTACCTTTACAGGCGGCCCTCTGGTCAACAGCAGCAATAGGCTGACACGACTCCGCATTAATATTAAAAAAATGTTAACTAAACACGCTAGAGTTTATTTACATGTTAATTGACGTTAAAAAAAGGTTGTAACTAGGTTGTCCTGCACCACTTAACTTTACAAGCACTTTCATTTTAAACACATTTTGCAGCAAAAGTGTACAAAATTTGAAAAATTCTCTTCAGAATTCAAAAAGTTTATTTCATCAGCATGCAGAACTGTTTTGCCTTAGTAAATTAGAACATAATAATTATTGCACTAAGTTCTTTTTTAAAACATTTTAAAGTGCTATTTTTTTTTAATCGTGGATTTGGAAACGTTCATTCTTCCCAAACCCAAGCAACAATGTCAATAGTGAACTTAAGAGACAAGTCAGTTGTTATGTGACCGTTTGTGTGGCATGAGTTCCTATTATACACGAATAACATTCTAGTTTATTAAATCAAATACAGGAGAATGTTTAGTACTGGGTGCCTCCTGATATCCTGTAGTTTGAGTCCTCTTATATGTGATAATTGAGGGAAAATGGAAAAAAAGCAATTGTTTAGGATTACACAATTTAGTAAAGTGGAGAAGCCAAGATTAATCCCAGGTTTTCTGGTTTCACATTGTGCAATTCACCCACTAGATGTATATGCTTCGCTTCCCCTAAACCCACATCACCTCCAACATCCCCCGAACCAACCGCCCCCAACCACTACTGCCACCCTGTTGGCATCAATGCCAACAGGGTGGCAGTAGTGGTAGAAGCGGTTGGTTTGGTACGCCGCCACCACCAAAACCAACCTCCATGAAGGAATGAAGGCCATCACTGAATGGATGAAGAACAGCTGCCTGAAACTGAATTCTGACAAGACTGAGGTCCTCATCCTCTGCTCCACCCCCTCCGCCTGGGACGACTCCTGGTGCCCTGCCACACTGGAAACCGCACTGACACCCTCCAACCATGCATGCAACCTGGGGTTCATCCTGGACTCATCGCTGTCTATGACCCAGCAAGTCAACGCCGTCTCTTCCTCCTGCTTCAACACCCTCAGCATGCTTCGGAAGATCTACAAATGGATCCCCACCGAAACCAGAAGGACCGTCTCCCAAGCCCTCGTAAGCAGCAGACTGGACTATGGCAACGCCCTCTACGCAGGAACCACAGCCAAGCTCCACAAGAGGCTGCAACGCATCTAGAACGCCTCCGCATGCCTCATCTTGGACATCCCCGCCACAGCCACATCACAGCCCAACTGAGAGACCTGCACTGGCTCCCCGTCAACAAGAGAATCACGTTCAAGCTCCTCACCCACGCTCACAAAGCACTGCACAACGCCAGACCAAAATACCTCAACAGACGACTCACCTTCTACACCCCGACCCACCAGCTTCACTCCGCTGACGTTGCCCTCACCACCATTCCACGCATCCACAGAACGAACGCTGGTGGCAGATCGTTCTCCCACCTCGCCACCAAGACGTGGAACACTCTTCCTATCCACCTGCGACAGACACAGAACCTGCTAACCTTCAGGAGACACCTCAAGACCTGGCTGCTCGAGCAGTATCCCCCTTTGGTGCATTGAGACCCTCACGGGTGAGCAGTGCACTTTACAAATGCTACGATTTGATTGATTGATCAATACAGCCCTCAATCACATAACAGACTGAAATGTTGGCCCCTGGGAAAATCTTTTTGAGTACTCATGCTCTACATAAACTCCTATATCATTGTCACCCTATCCTACGCTGCAGGTTATGCTTTATGGCCTGTCTCAGCTCCTTGCTGGCATCTGCACTGTCAGACTGTATGCAGGGAGCCAAGATTTTTGGTGTTCCCTAAAATATTTCTAATTTTCTAATCACCACAATTTCACTATATTAGACTTTTCGACCTCTTGGCAGCTGTGTCCCAAAAATGTTAGGGTTCTTTGTTGTGGATGTGCTAAATCACCTATAAATTAACTGGTTTTCATCAGAGATTATATTTTTATGCAGATTTACAAGCCCAGAGCATGTTATTGCTTCATGGTTACATTAGAAAACGGAACGTATAGTGATGAAGGATAAAGCTCAGAGCCTGCCAGGTTTGTTTTGTATAACATTACCCACCCTGCCAATGTGCTGGCTGTCTGGCTGTTAGCTCCAGAATGGAAAGGGAGTAGAAATTCAGTCCCAAAACTTCCAAGGCGAGGAGGGCAGTCTAGCAGAAATGAAATGACCACCTACAGAGCTTATTGGAAGTTTACTCTGCCAGTAACACAAAATATGTTTTGTGTTATTGGAGTAAAGTTGACCAGAATGAGTGTGGACAGTCTTTTTAACTACTAAGCAAAGGATAATTATTTTGTTGGGAACGTTTGCACAAGCTCCTAAAAAAATAAGATAAGAAAATTACAATTAATAAATGGTGTGTGTCTGGAGCACCTTTTTGTGAAAATATTATTGAATCTTATTTGATCCCAACAATCTTCAGTCTAGTGGATTTTCTGATAGATTGGCTTATGGGTCACAGACTTCCACCAACCACTGAGCAACACTTTCATTTTTCCAGTGTGTATCATATTCTCACTGTATGTATTTTGATACTTTTAAACTAACTTCTTTCCACCATCTTATGACTATTATTATTGTAATGCATCTTGGGGGACTGAGTTTTGGAGTTAATAGAACTGCAAATGATACTTCAAATCATTCACCGCCGCCCATTGCTGAAAAAAGATGAATTCCAAAGATATTGAATAGCTGCAGCCTGTTGGAGCTTGCCAATCTATGTTATAGTATAGGATCATCATATCTAATTGCCCTGTTTTCTTCCTTAATTTGCCCTTATTGTCCTTCATTGGGCATAAAGTAGAAATTCAATTGTCTTTCATGTGCCATAGCATTTTGCAGATATGTGAAATTTGAAACTGAATATTAAATGCACACTTATTGGTTAAACAAAGAAGAAGAATGGTAGAAATATATCCGTATCAACATGCCTCCCTGAAAACCCCACCCTTAATTTCATCCTGGGGACAAGTGAGGGAGTATTTGCACTTTGCCCCCATTTAAAGCAGCGTGAATGGTCATGTAAATAATTACCTCTACAAAGAGATCCCATAACAATCTCAAATATCTCAAAATAACAATACTTTCATAGTTGAACTAGACTTAAAAACTATGGTGCAATCTCCAGTCATCCCCAGACTATACTAAGGGAACCAAAGTGCACCCAGCTCCCATTAAAGCAATCCTCACTGCAGCATTGAACTGGCATCTGGAACAAGGTACCCAACCATATTACTCCTTTGATGACCAAGGTCATCTGGCTCCTGATAGAAACCAGAAGCATTTCCAAAGTGGCTTGCCTCACTCACAAAGCACTACACTGTGGCACCCTGAAATACCAGTCTGCTGGAACTATCCATCTTCAAGAAGCAAAGAAGTATCTCCGGGTCCTTCTCCGGAAGTGCTCCCAAAACCTGGAACTCGGTCCCACTCGAGAAACGCACTAGTCCCTCGTTTGAAACCTCCAAGAGGAACGTAAAACATCACTAATGCAGAGATGCAAAATCAACTATCTCACTTTTATTCCTCTTTGCTGCTTTGTGTGATCTTGGTTGGTTTCTCTTCCACTGAAGGTTCGTAGCTGATTTAATTTCGCGTGTGGCCCCTCTGCTGTTACATTTTTGAGTGTTGTTCGCGCTAAATAAAACTGTAAAAAAAATAAACAAACAAATAAATAAATAAACCTTCTGTAGCCTTGTGCTTGGCGACTGTAGCGCCCTCTGCGGGAACACCTTATCTAGGAGCTAACCTCCCTCTTTCTTCAGTCTCTCGGCCCCAGGCTGTCCCAGTGCCGCTCTCTGACACGTACAAGTAGCAAATCGTTAAATGCGGTGTAAACACCCCCTTTTCGCAGCGAGCGAGCTCGCCCTTTGAAGCAGGAGGCGAGTGGTTCTGGATTAATGGCCTGCAAAGTGATTTGATGAACTCGTATTTATGTAACCGCCCTGTGCCCGCGTGCCAGTGATTTGAGTACACAGTTTCAACCGGATTAAGGCAAGAGCCGCCGACTCGGATTTATGATGTGCGAAGAAAGATTTTTTTAAGGAAAAATCCAGTATTTTCAATATTTACAGTGGACCGCGAAATATCTGCGTTATCGCCCCCTCTGGAATTGCTCTGTTGTATACACAGGAGTGCCGGTCTCGTCGCTGCCTGTCATAACACACATTGTTCTACGCTGGTTGCTGGTATAAAGTTGCCCTTTCTTTCGGAGGGCCTGCGATTTATCGCTTTTGGATACTTTATAAATGATCAGTAAAGTATCTGAAGGGTCAGAGTTCTTTAGATGGACGGGTGAAGGGGTCAGGGAGGAGGTGGATCTTTAACCCTGTTCCATAGCTCCTTTTATCTGCCCTGAAGGATTAATTTCCTACAGCCTTCTCTATTCTCCTTCCTTGAAATGTTTTGTTTTGTTAAAACCCAAAATCCGGAGATTATAGAATGGACTGAAGCTGTCATATGAATGACAGGAAAAACTTCTGCTTACGGCTGCCCCGCCCTGTCTGCCGAGCTTCATTCCTCTCGAGGGGACACACCACTGATGGCAAAATGAGATGTGTCTGTAGGTCCATGCAGAAAACGACTACCGTGCACTCTAAGCCTGCTGTCTCTAATCGCACCCATCCGATCATCGGCGGGTACGAAGCTACTTCACTCACTAGACCACGACTTTCTATTCTACTTATTGAACACCTTCTCCATCCCCATAGCCTATGTCCTAGCTGCCCCATTGTGAACTCAAAGCACATTTAAGGCTTGGCAACTTCTTTGGTGTACCTCGCAGGAATGGATGTGTACTTCTGCTTGATAGCTAGGTGGTGTGATAAAAATGTGTCATCTGAAGATGAACAGACTAACTCGACCGATGGGAAGACCACACGGGCCTTAAGCTATAAATTTGAGGGGTCAGTATAGATGCGTTGGACTGAGCCACCAACTGGCATACCACATGGACCTGAAATTCTTCATCTGAGGGGCTGCTAGAAACGTGGGCCTGAAGGTCTACCTCCACCGATGAGTTGACTGTATGGGGCTGAAGTTCTTTATCAGCTGGAAGCATACTGTGTGTGTCTATCTCCACTTCTGTTAGGCCGCTAGATGCATGGCCATTAAATTGCACCTTCACTGATAGGGAGACTGATACGCAGAAAGCATGGACCTGAAGTTCATGATATGAGCTGCTACCAGAAATGTTGACCCTAAAGGTCTACCTCCACCGAGTTGACCGTATGGGCCTATTCTACCAGGGTGAAGACTGCACAAACCAGTGGGTCCATATCTCCTGAGGAGCAGAGACAGCAAGTACCTGGGGTCCGACTGTTCACCTGGGGGTAGGCAGCTATGGATGTTGTTGTCCACTTCAAGACTCTCTACGTGGGCCTAGAGCTTCTAATTCTCTAGCAGTCAAACCACTTGGACCATAGGTCTTTGTCCATTGATAATTCGGCATGGGCCTCAAAGTCCTCAAAAGCTGTGTGATGATTGGTTGAACAGTTGTGCTTTTAGCTCCGTTGAACATCTGTCCTTTTAGCTCTGAATCAACAGGTTTAGTAGACCACATGCTCCCCTGAACCCACATCTGCAATGTTTTTTTTTTTTTTTTTAACTGTGTGCACTACAAAAAAGAAACACTTATAAGCGCTAAGACTTTGTTGACGACAACAGACAGCAATCTAAGAGCAGAACTCAAGTTCAAGTCAGTTTAAAAAACACATAAAACGATTCCAAACTGAATCAGGGTAAGAAGTGATTGAATGTTTGGGGTAATCAGTAACTTAGGAGCCTAAGAAGAGAATCTCCTTCCCCACAGAGATTGCATCTTGTTTTAGGTACAGCTGGAAGCCACAACTCTGTGGCTCAAAGTGTGCTATGAATAAATATATCAAAAGCAAAAAGAGCAGATGATGGATGTAATGCTGAACAATTCATACTCGAATGGCGTGGTGGGCAACAAAACAATGGATTAAACCCAGATCTTTGTGACTGGTGATGAATGTATGTATTGTTTAGCATTCCGTCCATCATCTATTCTTTTTGCTTTTGTTGCCCTAAGTGGGAAGGGTATGCCCAGACGTGGGTCCCGTGCTCACTGCATAACTGGATTCAAGCTAGCCTGGCTGATGAGGGGTGATACCCCAATACCAGTCCCGAATGCTTGTTTCCGGTCTAGGGAGGACCTGGCCTGGCAGTTTGGGCTGGACTGTTCCCATAGGGAGCAGGGTCAAGACTCCCAATGACATATGGTCAAACTGGATTGGCGTGGTGGACAAAAAACAATGGATTCAACTCAGATCTTTGTGACTGGTGGTGAATGTTTGCATTGTTCAGCATTCCATCCATCATCTGTTCTTTCAGCTTATGAATAGATATATGGCACACATGATTAACTAAGGGGGACTATCCAACATTTAAAAACTGAAGGGAAAAATCTTGAATTGGATCTGCTTCCTACCAGGCAATCAATTTGCTGATCTCAGCAAAGATGAGATATAAACCTGCTTTTTCCAGTTAAGAATTGGGCTTGCTGCCAAATTGGGACTTGTGCTGAAGCTGATGGGTGGGTAAGCTAAGCTAAAAGGTTTTTTGAAGCTTCTTTGTAAGATGATGGGCAGACCACACTGGTCTAAATTTCTTCATTCACCAATGGGCACATTGAATGAACCTAGAAGTCCTTGTCGACCAGTGTACAATTAACTTACCACATGGGCCTTGAAGTCCTTATCGACTGATAGGCAGATGCTCATCCACCATTGGGCTGACTGCTTGTAATAGAAGGTCCATGATCACTGATGGGCAGAGCCATGGACATGAAGATCCTTGTTACCGTAGCAGAAGATGCTAACCGTGAGGTTTTTTTATTAAACCACTGGTTAGTGCAATTTAGGTCTAAAGATCATTCACTACTGTGTTTTTGTTGATAGAATCCACCCCTAGGTGCCCCCCTAATCAGCCTGGAAGATTCTCCTTCACTTATGGGCAGGTGGTGTGAGCATGGAACATCTTGTCTGCTGCACGAAGAAATACCCTTGTCTGCCTTCTGTATTTTCATTTATTTGTGAAATTGTTTTTTTTGGTTTCTTCCCCGTGCATGTGGGAAGTGTCCCTCTGCTGTTTCTGTGTATATCCTAAATCTCCCCTGCAACAATAACACCACAATCCGCTGTCTCCCAGGTGACAATTAAATCCTCTGAACATGATTTTATCTCTTCAGATATATATATCCTTTATCACCGAAAAGCAATTAGCCACAAAAAGTAAGCCTTTGTCTTTATTCTGACTGTTGGACATAGTGTTCATCCCTTTTCCTCTGCTTCCGCTCACCAACCCCAGGGTAGAGTGCGCAGATATCCTGCACACGGGGTGCCAGATATCCCAAGGGACGGAGCTTCTCCTATCTCGTGCACATAGGATTTCACAAATAATCCTCAAAGAGGGCAGGCAATCATGTATCCTGTATACATACATATTGATCATCCACAAGAGGATCATCTATATTAACGAATCACTAAACAAATCACTGTAATACAGCAAAGCTTGTGAGGAATCTGGGATGCTCAGAGTTTGTCAAAAGAAGAGATCACTGAAAACTTGTGCCCCTGCAGCACCTCAAGTGATGGTAGCCAAGACGCTCATGTTGGTCCTTAAACAACATGCATTTTTCATACATGGTGCTCGAATCATCAAGTACGGTTATGCAATTGAAATTATATTGATGCATGATGATGTAAGTAGTTGCTGTTGTGCTTGTTTGTTAGCGTATGCTCTCTTCAGGCAGAAAGCTCAAATACAGAGGCAAAATTAACACTCAAACAAAGTTAACAGCCTGCCCTTAAATAGCTACGCTGACTCCCAGTCCAAGTACAAATCGCCTCCAAGCTTCTCAGTATCACATACATAGATTGCGATGTTTGCAGGACAGAATTGTGCTCTGCGCCTCTGAAATCACCCTGTGCTCCAGCACATATCCTGCTTGAAATACCCTAAATCAACATATGTTCCAACACTTAGACCTTTCTCAAACACCAAGAATCACTATATGCTGCTCTAATAGAACGCCGCCCCCCCAATAACAAAAAATCGATATATGGTCCTACGTTCGGACACTTAGAAGTAATCAGTATACATATACGATCGATATATATATATATATATATATATATATATTGCACTGGAAGATTTTTTTTGGGGGGGATAGGATTTTTTGTGTATGTTCTCTTTTTTTTCTCTCTCTCTCCATTTTATGAATAACTTGGCACCCAGACACTCCTTGAAATATCTCACTTCACAAAATGTTTGACAGGCGATTGATCCTTTGGGCAAATAATAGACCTTCTGGCAGACATATGAATGAGCACAGCAATCACACCAAGCTACCTGAGTTTGAGTCACATATTCCCCTAACTTGCTTATTTAACAACCTAGCTTAACGACCTTTAAAATACAATTCACGATTTTATTTTACTTTAGCAAACAATCCAACAATCTTAATAAATATACCAGAGGCTTACCTATTATCCACAATCTGGAAATATGCTCAAACCCCTCCTATTCCCATGCTTCAGTTGCCCATCATTCTTTTTGTTATTTCGAGTCTTTTTTCGTTTTTAACATCTAATGGGACAGACAAAAATTACAATTAAATCAAAGCATTTGTCATAACATCTTATTTTTCAGGGAATAAAAATAGGAAAAGATACAGCAACATGATAAAATGCCAATAATATTACTGCATGTGAGTAATACAATACAATTAAAAATGAAACAGAACAAATCACTACCATTACTTGCGTATGAATCAGATAAATACACCATTGCTAGAAATTAGACTACTAATTTGTGGTGGAAGAATATTATAATTCATGATGTAACGTTCTGTGAATCTCCATATATCTTTCTTAAACACACATAATTGTGCCATACAAGAAAGAAGCGCACCTCTGTGCGATAAATAAACATACCGACCAAACTATGAGAAGTAGGGTGTCTGGTCTGTTTCCTCAAATAACTGCGGTCGAGTGAAATAAGAACTTGTATACTGAGCTATTGAACATTATTATTAAATTTCCACATGATTAATATTGATTTACCCTTCCTAGAACCTTCTTTTGGATGTCCTCAGGAACCCTGCAATCCAAAGGATATTAAGAAAACAAACAGAGCCTATAAGTATTTAAGTCAAATTAATCCATTTGCCTGTGTGATTCATGAACATTTTGTACCTTTGTCCAAATGTTGACACATTCATCGTATATAGTATCTATTCATATATAGTAAGTAAGCCTAAACCCAGTATTTGTGGTTACTTTATTTTCTTTTGACTGGTTTATAAGAAAGAATTACAGAGAAAAGCAAAAATGATACCCTGCACCTGAGAGGCCACCCTTCTCTTTTATATGCACCACATGGTAATTCTGATTCCACAAGAGTAAGAGAAGCATCTTATATACAATTATTAATATTCATAATCTGTTTTATCCTTCATAATATCAGCGCAGACTGAACAGCTTGTATATACCTCTGACATTCACTATTTTCAAGTTGTATTTTTAATTTTGCATTTTTGTGTTTTTTTAAGAGGTAGTAAGATTTTCGATTCAATGAGAGAAATGCACACATTGTAAATCTTGATCCATGAAATGGCCAGCAAAAGACAGCATACAAATAAAACTATAATTACAACCAGGACACAAAAAGAAACTGTAAAGAAATTAAACTCCAATCTAAAAAGGTACTGTTAACAACAGACCAATCAGACATAGCTGTCTAGACAGACATAATTCAGCTGCTGATTTGATGGTCTGTTCGGTTACAGTACATTGACCCCTCAAAATGGCCACTGAGTGATCTGTCCCAAATGCTATTTAGTCTTAACATTCCATGCTGGGGAGGCTGGTGGGTCAGTGAGGAATCCACATGTAGATCCTGTATCCACCAGAAAAAGCATTACCGAAGGTACGTAACTTGTTCTTCTGATGGATACATCTACCCGTGGGTTCGTCACTTTTTAATAGAATCCCCAAGCAGTCCCGCACTCAGAGGTGGGTGCCCGTTTGCCTGTACCAAAAACTCTTGAACAAGCAAAATGACACTCTCTCCTCATTTCGGAGTCCAAGCAGTAGTGATTTGCAGAGGTGGAGGGAGGCCCAAGTCGCCGTTTTCCGAATCTCAACTATTGCAGCTTTACACATGTCAACTACAGGGACACCTCTAGCTAAAGCAGAAGTAAGACTTAGCTCTAGTAGAATGAGCTCTAATACATTCAGGTGGTTCTTTGTTAGCCATGGCGTAAGAAATCTTTATGCACAGGATGATCCCTCTAGACAATGTCCTCATATGCACTGCTTTTCCCTTCATCTTGCCCACATAGCCAACAAACAGCTGATCGTTCAGTCGGAGATCACAAGTTCTGTCCACATACGCTCAGTCCTTTTAAGGTCCAAATGATGAAGCCTTTCCTCTTCTTTAGATGGGTGTGGATGAGGATAAAAAGTAGGAAAGGTGACAGACTGGCCCCAGTGGAAGGGAGTAACCACCTTTGGCAGGAAAGCAGCCCTGGTTCTCAACACCAGCTTATCTGCATAGAAAGTTGTGAAGGGGATTTCACACTTAATGCCTGAAATTCACTAACACATCTATCTGCCATTATGGCAACCAGAAAAACAAGTAAAAAGTCTCAAAGGACAGCCATGTAAGGGCTCAGATGGAGTACTGTAAGGTAAGTTAGCATCAAATTAAGATCCCATTGAGGCATGATGAACGGTGGGAGGATACCTGTTAGTAAGTCCCTTTATAAACCTTAGCACCGTAGGAGAGTCAAACAGAGAAGGTTGGTCAGGTAAACAAAGGAATTCCGAAAGGGCATACAAATAACCCTTAACTGTTGGAACTGTGCAACCTTGTTGAGCCAGGGGAAACGCAAAACGTAAATTAACACAGACATCTAGCCCATCTGCAGGCATAAACTGTCTTGGTGGAGTGTTGTCTGGCCGATAAAATAACATCCACCCCATCAGAGGGAAGAAAAAAAGAACTCAGGTTGCCCTGTTCAATCTCCAGGCATGTAGGTGCGGGCTCTGGAGGTAGGGGTGTAGATCCTGCCCATGGAACTGCGAGAGGTCTGCCCTGTGAGGAAGACTGAGTGGAGGGCACGATGATAGGTGAAGAAGGTCTGTGTACCACACCCTTCGTGGCCAATCCGGGGCTATTAATATGACTTGGGCCCGGTTTTGGTGAATCTTTCTCAGAACCCGATTGCAATAGATTGAAATGAAACAATGTTTCCTTTGGAGACTAAAGTCCTTAGATCTCCAGATTCCCCAGATGTGCTTCCCAACCTAGAGTGGAGGCATCCGTGATCACTGTGGCCACTGGAGGTGGAGGACAAAATGGCTTGTTTTGAGATAGATTGCTGTCCACACCCCACCATTGAAAATTCACTGCAGTGTCTCTGGAGATTCTGACTAACTCGCTGATATCTCCATTGAGTTAAAACCAGTGCCTGCGGAGGCACCTATAGAGGGCCCTCACGTGCCAGCATGCATGGGTGACCAACAGAATGCAGAAAGCTATCAGACCTAACAGGTGCAAGACCTTCAGGATTGGAACCAGTGCTCCACTCTGAAACATCAGACTTATAGCCTGAATGTCTCAAATTCTCTGAGGATGAAGGTAGGCATGATTTGCTGTAGTGTCCAATACTGCCTCTGTGAACAAGGTGTGCTGAGAGGGCTTTAGGTGAGATTTGGGCACATTGATGGAAAAGCCCAGGTTGTACAACAACTGAGCTGTCAACTGCAAGCGACGCAACACCCACTCTAGAGACTTGGCTTTGAGCAGCCAATAGTCCAATTAAGGGAATACCGGTACTTCCCACCTCCTGATATGCGCTGTGACCATCATCTTTGTGAAAACTCGAGGTGTGGAAGTAAGACCAAACGGAAGGACCGCAAACTGGTAATGTTGAAACCTCACTGAGAAGCGCAGATACTTCCTGCGTGACTGCAGAATGGGAATGTGAAAATGCATAACCTTCAAATCGATTGAAACCATTCAGTATTCCTTGTCCAGCGCAAGAAGCACCTGTGCCAGGGTTAGCATTTTGAATTTTTCCTGTTTGAGGAACCAGTTCCAAACCCTGAGTTCTAGGATCGGACATAGACAACCAGGAAGTACAGTGACTAGCATCCCTGGCCCTGCTCTGGAACCAACTCCACTGTGCCCTTTTGAAGTATGGATTGGACTTCCTGTTAGAGGAGCATAAGATGGTCTTCTGAACAAAAACTTTGTTTGGAGGAAAAGGGTAGGGGTAATTCGTAGAAGGGCAGGGCATACCCATTTTTTTACTATATTCAAAACCCACAAACCTGATGTTATGGACCTTCACTGTGGTAGAAAATAAGACAACGTCCCCCCTTCTCCCTGGCAAAGCATGCTCAAAGAACGTGAAACTAGGGCTGCTTTCCTGTGACTTCGGCTCGGGAAGAAGAGGAATAGGAGGAGGAAGGCTGATGGGCAGCTCCTCGCTGTCTAACTTTACCATGCCCTCTGTAAAGTGGATTAAAAGACTGCTGCTGATACTGCTGCCTGCCATGAAAGGAGTAGTTCCAGCCAAACCTCCCAAACTTGCAAAGCGGCATGTAGTCTTTGGGCTGAGATTGAAGGCCTAAAGATCTTGCTGTCTCTGAATCACTCCAAAGTAAGAATCAGCTTTGGCGACAAATAGTCTTGCATCGTTGAAGGACAAATACATCAGAGTGGACTGGACGCCAGGTGAGAATCCAGAACCCCTAAGCCAGGCATGTCTCCATGTAGCAGTAGAGGTCCCTAATGTTCTAGCCACTGAATCAGTTGTGTCCAGGCCCGACTGAATAACTTGCCTCGCTGCCATTTAACAGTTCTACATAGTGTCGCTCAACATCATCTGGCAGCTTTGGAACGACTGCCCTGGCAGAATCCATCAAAGCATGAATATAGCGGGCCAAAAGACAAGTAGCGTTGGCCAACTTCAGTGCCATACTCCCTGAAAAAAATACTTTCTTCACTGGCTGTTCCGTTTTCTTAGACACCATGTCTGCTGGAAAAGTTGGAAATGAACCTGGAGTCCACTTTGAGGAACAGGAAACCAGTACCATCAAACTTTTGGGTGATGTATGACTACTCAAAAAACATAGGATCGGCTGGAGCAGTCTTGTACCTTCTGGCTATGGGTGGAGACACTGCCCAGGTTGACAAGTTTCTGCAAAATGTCCAACACAGGCTCAGCTAAAGCCTCATTAAAAGGCAATACTGGCTCTGATACAGAGGAAGCAGAATGCAGTACTTCTGTCAACAAATTAGACTTAAGTTCAGCTGTAGGAAGGGGGAATTCCAACATGTCCGCAGCCTTCCTTATTACTGCATGATATGACATGACCTCAGAAGGAGTCATGCCTTTTGGTGATAACTCCCATTCTGGGTAAGTGTCTAAGCCACTTGCAATGTCTAGTCCCTCAAAATCTGGATCATTTGAAAGAATCTCACCCTCTTCCACGTCAAGATCTTGCTGGGTACACAAATACTGCTCCTCCTCTAAAAGGCACTGAGCTTCCCTACTGGATCAATGCATGGGCTCCAGCCGTGGGGCCGGAGAAGACTGAATCAGCAAGAGCAACGTCGGTAGCAGAGCCTGAGACTTCGATACCTGAGCCTCAGAACCCACTGGAACTGGAGACCGAAGATGCAACTCTGGCATGGAGGCATCCAACGTCGGTGAGGGCGCAGTCTGCACCTTTGACTCCTGCCAATGGAGTCACTTTCCAATGGAGTCACTTTCCGCTGCACTGGAGAAGGCCAGAGTACCTGGGACATCGGCATGAAAGGTAGGAATGGTGCCTGCTGGTATTACGCCGGAAAGCCTGCCAGCGAATACGACATCAGACCCATGAGGCCCACAGGCACCAGATGAAGTCATGGCCCTGCTAAAAATGCTGTACATCACATTTAGTATGCTGTAAGGATCTGTTCCAGGAGCAGGGATGGCTGGATGCTCTTGCTCCTGTCGAGGCGCAGGAAGAATTCCGGATCAGGACACACAGGTGACATTGGACATCTCACAGGACTTGAAGGTGACACCAGACTAGCTACAGGAAATGGAGGCAGAGAGCTTTCCTTCGACCTTGGACATGGAGAAACCGACATCGAAGACACCTCTATCGAAGATGATGTGGGGAACTGTGATACCGCTTCTTCTTGTGTTTCCTCTTGGATGACTTTGAGGAGTGAGGAGACAGTGACTCTGAACGAGGTTGAGATTTATGACAATGTCTTTTCTCCTTTCTTGCCTTTGCCATGAAGAGCTTCACCTCTTTCTTTAAGGCCTTCTGGTTCGTCTTCTGACGCGAAGAACAGGTGTTGATGTCATGCTCCAAGCTGAGACTTCAGAGACAGTTGTCATAAGGGTTAGTGATCCACATCTGACCCTCATACCCCCAAAAGGGCTTGAACCCAGACTTTCTTAGTGGAGACATTGTAGCAGAAAAACACCTCCCTACTGTTTTCAAACCTGAAACACTGTCACCAACTGCAAACTTAAAGGAGAGATGGAAAAACCTATTACGCGTCAAAGGTGCGGGAAAAAAGGGAACAGACGTCAGCACACCGAAGAGAACTTCTTATGGCTCCGATGATGTCACACTGAGTCACATGCAGAGACATGGCATTCTGATGTCCTCGTTGACATGGGAGAGCTATGAAGAAAAGTTTCCAAGGAATGCGGGCACATTGGGATATTCAGAAGCTGAGGTATCCAAAGGTAAATGTATCCATCAGAAGTGGACAATCTTTCTGTTAAGGGTTTCAAGTATTTGGGCATTGCCTGTCCCCTTCCTGCTTCATTCTTCCCCAGAAAAATGTTTTAGTCCCTCTGGGGGAAGGATATAAATTAACCTCCACAACAGTGATTGTACCATAAAGAACCTTCTGTACCGATGAAGTTTGTGAGTAATATATCACATTTATTAGAAACTTAAATCCCGCAATTTAAAGTAAAGTAATCGAGGTGCTCCTGTATAACGGCGCTGTGTAAGTGAATTATGTGTTAGTATAAGTGTTGCAGTGCTATTTACATGAAAACTAAAACCAAACTGTGGTTAAAAGCATGAGGTCTCAAATAAGCACCTATAAACATAGGTACTGTGAGCCTGCTGAGTTTTTCAAAAGCCAATCTACATTTTCTAATACAATGTCAACGTTTTGACCCCAATCAAAAAAATTAATTCAGGCGGCTCATCATCAGGACAGAATATTGAAATAGGAAGCACCCTATTTGATTGTATTCAGACACATCCTAGTCGTGTTAACAATAAAACTGTACCAATTTGCCTTCCATCTCATGTAGCCCAGCTGTGTTGTTAATTATACCACTTTTTTTACTTTGCCATCTAATGGCTTCAAGAAGGTCTTAGATCATTCCATGAAAATTAGCCAATTGTTTAAAGTCCTTTTTAAAACTTTTTGGCGTGGTCCTATGTTAAAGTTAAGGGTCTGCTGCCCTGATTTAATCAAGTTAAATGCTTTGGCTGATAGTTCAGCAGCACAGTGAATCAGGGCTGCAGATCCTTTGACTCAGCGGTCTCCTGTAAATTACTTATAAGTTCCAGTGCTGGGGATGAAGTGCCGACTCCTTGATGGGCCAACAAAGCAGGCTTATTACATTTGGACTGTGGAAGTTAGTGTGGCAGCTGCTGTCTCAGTTCACCAAACCATGTGAACATATCACCATATGCCTCATTTCCTTTAACTGTCAAAAATTATAGTATTAGGACACTAGTTAATCTCTACTGTAAGCACTACCTGCAGGTGTCTCTTTTTTGCACACACACACACACAGACACACACACACATGCATGCATAGGGAGAGCAACAAGTTAGCAACCGGTAATAGAATGATGTAAAGCAAGCTAATCGTGGGATGTTGCCAGCATTGTTCTGCATACTCTCAAGCCAGCTCTTATAGACCCTCAGGTGGTCTGTAAGCAACAACAGACCCTCTTTGACCTTCAGAGTGTTTGAGACCCTCCGCTGGCCTTCAGACACACCCAGTAGACTATAAAAGAGATTAATTTCACCTTCAGACCAATTAACTAGCACTCTGAGGCCCTTAGCCAGATGTCAGTCCCTTACAGTTGTTAAGTTTGACATCATCATTCTGCCCTCCAAAAGGGCCTTCAATCACTGGCAGATAGCCCTTCAAATATGTCAGCTCACTTTTGGTGGCCATAGCTTGCTATCTGAGACCCCCAGCTGGTTCTTCAGCTGTCCCAGACCACCCTCTAAGGTACATGGGATGCACCAGAGACACACCAGGCCTAGCCATCGGCCAGTCCTTAGAAACCTTGGGTTTGCCTTCAGGCATCCCAATTAGTCCTCCGCACTGCTTCAAGCTGACCACCATTCACCCTCAACTGGTCATAAATGTACTGGTCGTCACTAACTGAGGAGGCAAAATACTTACTGCCCTCTAGCCGCTCCATTTCTAATCTGATAATCAGGAAGCCCAAGATGCAAAGAACGTCCATAATTCAGCGAGAAAGCATAGCCGCCTGAAGGCGTGCTAAATGGCTTGATAAAAGCAAGAGAGGGATGATATTTCTCAGCATCTTTTAGAAGTAAAGTCAATTTGGTGTTGACATCAAAGTTTGAAATTTAGTATGATACGCATAGGACATAAATAAAAAGTCACTAAAGAGGATGAGCTCTGCCATTGGTAGGGCTCAGGGAAGGGCCATGTGGCACTCCACAGGTTTGCGATCTAAAGGTCCACCAGAATGGAGAGGGGGTGACCTGTCTGATATTGGTCCAAGCTCGAGTGAGAGATCCACTGGATCAGTTCCTGTAACTGGAGAGGTGGGTACAAATAGAGTGAAAAACAATATGAAATCATATAAGTAATCCTTCCTTGACCTGTAAACCTAAAGTAAGACCAGGGCAACCTCTATTTTATGAAAATGATTCAATCTTGATTTCACGTGGTAAAGGATAGTTTATTTTGCTTGTCCGTGGTCTACATTTGGTTGGTCCGTGGGCTTCCTAGGGTTGTCCCTGGGCTGCCTTTGGTTGGTGGAATGCATTTGTGAGTCTCCTGCCAAATATGGGTGTTCACTTGTTTTCTTTGGTTGTCTGTGGGACACCTTTGTCCACGTACTGCACCTGGTTGTTCCCATGTTACCTTTGGTTTTCTGTGCAGTCTTTGGTTGAGAGCATATGGCATTTCAGGGGTATATGGTAAAGGGCTGCCAGCACGGTGCGTTTTTTGTGTGGAGTTTACCTTTCGTTTTTTGCGTTTTGCCTTTAGTTCTCACTATGATGCTGCATTTCCTGCCTTTTGGTGTACACTTGTCCCTCTTGATTGTGCGAATGATTGATTTGTGTGCACATTTCTTGCCTTTGTTTACACGCTCTCTTTGGCTTTGTGTGCAGTGCCCTTTGCCAGTGTTCGTGGTGTTGTTGATTGCTACATATGTGTGTCTCTCTCCTGGCTTGTATTGTTTTCACCAGGGTTGTGTGCCTTGTCTTGCTTGAGATGACGCGTGGCGGTTTGCCGTGTGTGTGTTCATGGAAAACATGGCATTTCCCCGGCTGTATGTGTTGCCTACAGTCTGCCTTAAACTCCATGAAAGAGTTAAAGCTTCTCTACGGCATATTTTTTTCAGATCCTCGAGGAAATTGTGCACTGCAGCGCCCCTTGCTGGCTCTTAGTGAATTCTGCACCTCTGGAGAGCCCGCTCTGGCAACCGGAGATTTCTAATTGGTTCTCGACTTGTCCTGTCTCCACCAATGGCAGGGGCACAGCTCCAACATCCTGAGTGTCAGGCTGGCAGCTGGATGCTGGCTTTAGTTCTCGTCGGCTTCAGCAGCGCATTTGCCGTAGAAGCACAACCAGACGCCTGCATTTCTTTTTCCTTTGAAATGCACGCGAGACCGTATTTCTAGTTGTTTTAAGCAACGTCGGAACTATTGTCAAGTCCGTCAGAGACATGACTGAAAAGAAAACAAATATTATGTGACAATTTTTTTTTTTTTCGGTAACTACATGTGAAAAAATGCACACACTTTGTCAAATAAAAAGTTAACCAATGGGAAATGCACCATTTTACGTTATGAAACCTCTATTGGTTAATGCGACATCTGCAGATATCTGTGTATGTCACGAGAGCGCCACAGAACTGTATCCTGGTTGGTGCATTAGAGTGCTTTCTGTTATAGGTCACCTGTGACAGAAAGCACAGTAAAGATGCAAATAATTATTGTAATCTTGCATTACACACAGGATACGATAGGATGCTGCAAAATGCTTTAGATTTAGGTTTAAAAAAAAAAAAAATGTTTTTCAAAATATAAATTTTTGTAATATGCAATCAGACTACCAAGTGCAAACATCTCTTTATAAGTGTCCAATAAAAGCATACACTCCAGGACTCGGAGCTTTAAGTGACTCAATCGAGTGAAGCCTATTCTTGCTCCCATGCGGCCTTTTCATTTGCAGATCAACCAGTTGCGCACATTTATGTTTATTTCAGGTAGCAGGCACCATATCACTTGAAGGCTTGTTTCTTTAGCTGTCTGTCGCTCCAGCACAGGAGACCCCCTTCCCTCTCAGCAGGGGCATCTCAACTATCAGAATTAACTGCCTTGGAATGGTTGCTTTTTACCAAAAAGTAGGGGGGTTGTTTTGGCTAAATGAAAGTGTAGGCACATCATCCATTTCGACCTCTGCCTTTCGGTTCTTAAGCCGCAAGCAGTGTGGGCTTCTTGTTGCAACCGGTTGAAGGGAGCATTTGATCATACCTATGGAAAGCTTGCTAACCTCAGCCCTGCCACAGATTGTCAGTGCAGAGTCATTAAAAGTGTAGTATCTATCGTAGGATCTCTCCCGCGATGTACTGATACTGTTTCATTAAATGTATGACATCTCTGCTCAGGGGTGTTGCAACATTCTATTAAACGGCAGTGACTCTCCGAAAAGTATCAGTATCATCCCATTACAGTACAATAGCTGCGATGAGCTTTTCTGTCAATGCTCATTTTAAAATATATCAACCCTCAAAGTGCTGGCACTTCACCAATAAAATAATAGCAGCCGTTCTTAGAAGTGTCAGTGCTGCCCTAATAAAGTAAAATACCTGTTAATAATATACAGCCCCGATGAAAAATGCTAGTACTGTCCCAAAAAGTATAGCAACTTATGTTAAAAGTATTGGCTCTGATTCAAGGAAATTGTAGCAGCTCTTTTGAGGAAATTGTAACTTCTGGGAAATGTTGCTGCTGTCCCATTGAACGTGTATAGCATCCCTGTTCAGAGATACTGACACCACCAATTAAAGTGCACCACCATTACTAAGAGGCATTCTCGTTGCTTCAGTAAATATTTAGTAGCCTCTTGAGAAGTGTTTCCAGTCACATTAAAAGTAAGGCCATATTAGTGAGGTATACTGTACTTCTCATTAATAGGAAAAAAATGTGGGCAGGAATCTGAAAGGCTTCAATATGGCCACCTTCTGCTAAGACTCCCGAGCACCTCATTTACGGGGCCATGATTGGGATACAAGATGGTGAACGGTGGCGGAGGGCTTTCGGAATGGGCCCGGATCTGTTCTCTTGTTTAATCTGGCACTGAAGTCCTCAGTAGCAGCGGTGCTCAGAGGTGGACCCATCTCTAATGCTGACCTGCCAAGTAAACATTATTGGTGGTATACTGTTGAAGCAGGGAGATGCACTGGATAAACGGTAAAAACGGCCACTGCATTGGGACACACTGGAAAGAGAAGCAGGGAATAGATGAAATGTTGGAGTGGGGCTTACAGCCAGAAGGCCTGATCCTGCTCAGACCGTCTGCAAATCATGACACAAAAGTGGCTGCCGGAACAAGTGAGCAAGAACAATGGGAACAGCCTCAAAATAGACCCCGGTAATCCTTGATTACTGAAATCAGCAGCTTTGCATTCTTACTGCCACGTAGGCATTTAAAAATACCAGATTCTCCAATGGGTCTGTGCTAGTGCCACTGCTTTATAGCATACACATATGACCTTGGCGATCAAAGTGCACTGACTATGAGCCAAATGTGCAATGATGATGTTCAAACTTCTGTTTCTTTTAATTACATTTAGCACCCAACTCAAAACCACTGAATGCCAAAGGTACATCAACTTCAGGATGAAACCAAATTACTTGCATTGATAATTCGAAACCAGAGACCCCGCTGTTGGGAAAAGTCTATTAAGCTGTGCTCTAGAGGGGCCGAGATGTGACATACTGATGGTGGTTTTATGGAACCTATCATTGTAGTACTGCGGCTAGTGTAGTCAGAAGAGGCCAAAACTGGGCCTCACAAGCTTCGGCTGGTGCCAGACTGGTACACAGCCTAGTCTCTTGCCTCTGGTTCACCAGATCCTTTCCTGTCTCTATACAGTTTCTGCAGTTTTATTTGTTTTATATAGCGCAAACTCGACCCTAAGGTACATGAGCTCCAGTTACATGACACAAGGTCACGTTCATTTTTTTTTAGGTCCGGCGCACAAGCACTTTGACCTGTTGTAAGTATTGTGGCCTATTAACTATGCCCACCTCACACCCATCACTTTCACTCATTCCTGGGCTTCCCTTTCAAAAATCCTTTGTTGATCATTGGCAAATGCTTTACATTTGTCCCTCCTTTGGGCGGTTTTGTTACCGCCTTGCAGACTGACCCTATTACATGGATAATTGCACAATTGCTGATATGTTTGACTTTGAGATGGGTGGCACTATAAATTGCAATATTGCATCGTGCAAGAGAGGGAAGCTCGGAACAGGTACGTCAATTGGGAGGTGTATCAGACTATGGCGTAATTAACAGTTCGACATTTCTTTGATGTAAGTTTGGGTAACATACAGTGTCCGGTGTCTTTATTCCCTTACTGCTAAACTTCTGTAGAACAGTCAGGAAAAAGAATTAGCTACTCGGAGAAAGAATATAGGCCTTCATTATGAGCACAGCGGTCAGGGCCGCCATGCCTCCGGTGGTGGTAATTACCGTCATGGCGACCCAGACCGCCATATAATAAATGTGGCAGAACCGCCACTGGCGTGACTCCGCCACCGCCAGGCTTCTGCCACCAGGCAGCCTGGCGATGGTGGAGTTACATATCCGACAGGGCAGCGCTGCAAGCAGCGTTGCCCGCTGTATAATGTACCTGATTCCACCAGCCTTTCCCTGGCGGTTTCTCCCGCCAGGGAAAGGCTGGCGGAATGGGTGCCTCAAGGCCCCCCTTGGGGCCCCTGCATTGCCCATGCATCTAGCATGGGCAATGCAGGGGCCCCCGTGCACAGCCCTGTCATGCATGTCACTGCCCAATTTACGGGCAGTGACATGCGCAACGGGTGCTGCTGTACCCGCCACACTGCTGCATTGCTGCCGGCTCCATGTGGAGCTGGCATCAATGTACAGGCCCTGCATTCCGCTGGGTCGGCGGGCGGAAACACTGTTTCCGCCTGCCGGCCCAGCAAAATGATAATTATGTGGCTGGTGGGGTCCTCTGCGCGCTGGTGGTCTTTTTTTGACTGCCAGCTCCGAACTCTGTGGGTTTTCCCACTGAGTTCATAATGAGGGCCTTAGTCATTTTTAAAGCGCTACATGGAAAATACTGGCATACCTGCTTAACTTTTTAATTTTGTGTTGAACTGTTAAAATACAGTCATTGCTAATGAAGTAGCTTTCGTCCCTGCTTATTTTTCTGAAGTATGTGTTGTGACAACGCCTCACACTTTACGATCTAAAAAACGTCTTTTCAAGGTACTCCCTCAATCCTCTTATAGAAAAGCATACGTCTCAAAACAATGTTGAAAATCTGCAAGATCACATTTTAACATTGTTTGCAATTGAACATGTCTAGTCCAGTGCCCTACCTTTATAAACAATAGAAGCTGCAGCTGAATATAAAACAATTATACAGTAATGGATTTTAGTTAAATAGCTTTGAAGCTGTATTAGGAACAAGTTCTGTGTGGATTTTTTCCCCCTATTTACTTTTGTTCTTATTTGGGTGATTCCAAGGCGGTCATCAGATGATCACCTAGACATGCTCTCGTGCGATGGAAACATTACACAGCACAGCGTAGAATAACATAACACGACACAACATAACACAGCATAGCACAATATAGCATAAAAACACAACATAACACAACACAGCATAACACAACACAGCATAACATAACACAACTGCCGCTCAGACACAAGCCTGGGTCTGTGCTGTTTCTCCAGAAACCTAAGTGCGCATGTGTGTTTGGCCGGCCTCAGAAGGCCAAACACACATGCACACTTAGGTGCACTCTCCCTCCCGTGGCCCAACCCCGCCACTTCCTGCACTGCTATGCAAGAGGCAGAAAAATAAAACAATACAAAACTATTGTTTTATTTTTCTGTTTCTGGCTCAGCCAGTGGGACGACACTCCATTGCCATAGTGTAGGAGCAGCCCCTAATCAAATTAATGGATAAAAAGTGATTTATTGTTCATACAGAAGAGCCCATACGTAGTGCAGCTACTACCGACAAGCCACCATCTCACACCATTACCACAGGAGAGATTCTAAAAACTCGGAGCAGCACAGGGTGTGAGGGACAGCGTGAAACAAACAAAAATCTATAGTCCTGAAACATGGCATTACATAAGAAAATAAGAAAAAATACAAGATGTGATACATCCTATTGCTACAAATAAAGTAAATAAATACAGTAAGAAATATTAAAAACAGTGTAAACTCAGTATGTAGAATTGTGGGACCTGGTTCGGGGTTACCCATAAGTGGTGTGAACAGAGAAGGAAAGGTGGTCATTATATGGGTTCCGTAACTGCATCCCATACTTTCAGTGTTGGCTTTAGTATCTCGGATAGACAGCCCACTGGAGGTCTTGCCTGTTTGGCTAGCCAAGGCATTGCCCACAGAGATCCGCCCATCCTTGCAGGGCCCATATGGTTCCAGTCTTGCTCTGTCTCATACAGGGACCATTTGAATAGAATTCTAGGTTGCGCTGCTAGTGCTGCTGAAGAAGATCTAAGGTGTCTAGTTGGCTCATAAAAAGTAGCTAGAGAGTGTAGAAGCGGGGGACCCTTGGCATAAAGGGCTCTGTGAATATAACAGAGCGTCTTAAACTTTAATCGTTGCTCGATGGGAAGCCAATGAAGAGCCGTGAGGGCAGGTTTAGCCAAATGATGTCTGGGCAGATTAAAAAGAAGGCACGCCGGCGTGTTCTGGAGCACCTGCAGCTTCTTTTTCACATAGTTTGGTGAGCCTAAAAACAGAGCATTTCCGTAATCTAGCCATGAGATATTTTAATTGTTGAGTAGATAAAACAGGAAGAGGATGTCAAACTAGGAATGCGCTGGGAAGTTTCAGAAGGTGTAAGAAATTGGATTATTAGTTGGGTTGGGGATTACCCACATCAAGGAATAGTTTCAACCCCCTGTCAGGGTGAACTATCAAAATCAATAAATGAACCTGAGCTCAACCCCCTGGTACCTATGGCACAGAACAGACAGGCTTAATTTAGGGCAATGTGTGAACCAGTTATGCTGTACCAAAACAGTACTAAAGTTAAAATGCAAAACAATACAAATCAAATTAGAAAAATGTTTTAAACAAAATGCCACCAAAATGACAACAATCTAGCAAGGGTAATTTGATGGTCAATGGTTGAGGTAGACTACCACTTAGGTGCAATTTCAGGCTGACTTTGATAAAGTGTGGGTCAGATACATCAACAAGGTTTGTTCTGGTCAAAGATTTTACCTTCTAACATAGTTCTTTACCTCCCAATCTGCTACAGGAATACACTGCTAAAGCCCCACAGGACGTCAGGGCAGGCACTTAGAGACTTACAGGGTGTCAGACAGAGGCCAACAGCAGGTTCCAGTCCAGGTCAAGTTGCCACTGGTCAGCTGCAGAAACAACCTTTTGTAGCTTGTTGTCACCCTGTAGTCACACAGGAGATTAGCCAGCTGAGCCACAAAATCCACTTCTTTGTCCTAGTACTAGAGGGAGTAGATCAACCACCCAGGCCTCCTCCCTGGTCACATACAGCAGGTCCAGTCCCATTCTATTCTTCCTCAGGTCTGGAAGTGTTCTAAAGTGGGAGCTTGGAGGTTCTAAATGTATGCTGGCATGAGCTAGTGGGTGGAAATGACTATTAGACACCAATGGGGGTTAGAATTCCCAGGGCACAACCTACCCACTTTCAGCATTTGTGAGATGGTGAATGTCTTCGGCCACACTAAACTTGAGGGCTGAGGATCTGTTTCGGGAGTGTGTTATGTTAAGCCTAATCTTCTCCCAGGTCCACAAAAATAGAGTTTGGGACAGCCACTGTACTGACAATAAACCAAGAAACAGACATCTGGTAGAACAAAACTGGGTTCATCAGCAACCAGACAGTAGATACACAAGAATTATCTTGCCATCCTGTTCTCTGCCTTTTTAGTGTGCCAATAGGGTTATATGTAAACCAAGCAGACCTTTCAAGCATGATTTGACACTGTAATGTCAAAAAGAATGCTCCCAGCTCACACCCTGCATATTCGGTGAGGTTCCGAGGAGTGACCTCTGCCCATCCAGGACAGTCTATTATGTGCTCCTGGGAAGCATTTCACACCAATTCACTTGCTAATCCCTGGTTAGGAAACGTTTTGAAGCAAATGCAAATTAGCATCCAAGAACCTCTGGCAGGGGAAGGGTAGCTTTCTTAAAAAAAATACTTTCCCTTCATATTTATTAAAAATTTGACTTTTTCATTGAATTGGATTTTCATACCTATTGTAAGTGTAATTATTTTTCTAGTTAATCCCATTCCTGAGATACAGTATTAGGATTTTTAATCTGTGTGCTGGTTTTCTATATAGGACAGCTAGACCCGCCAGAGTGAAAAATAGCTTATGGGTGTTAGTCACTATAAGGACATAACATCGAATTTCTATTTGTCCTGTATTCAAATACAATACATCCTTCTGAATGACTTATTATTATTTAAAAGGGAGGTTTTTATCTGCCAAAAGGGTTTAATTTGACAAATCAAATTGCAGTGTTTAAACTGGCACAGTTGGTTCACAGTGGTAGACCTGAAGCCATGTGCTACACTGTCACTGTATTGGGTAGCCCAATAGGTGCTGTGATCCACTAGTGACATTTATCTTACAGGCCCTGGGTACATTTTGTAGCATATACTAGGGGCTCATAAGTAAGTTAAATTTAACAATTAGGAATATGCCAATTGCATAATCATTAAAGGGGGCACATGCTCTTTTTTCTGGTTAGCAGAGATAAAGTCCACAGAGTTCTAAAGCTAGCAGAAATATATGATCCAGCAAAAAGTGAAAAATCCAGGTTGACCACATAGAAAAGGTGGATTTCCTACAGGAAGCAATAGTAAAAAAGAAAACAATGTATCACTCCTGTCCATCAGATATTGAAACCAAGTGTTAGAAATAGAGTCTCTAGCTGGCAATGGCTTGCACCCTGTCCAAGTAGTCTTCTTCCTAGCACAAGCAGTCAGGCTTATCTCAGAGGCAATGTGTAAAGCATTTGCACATAACATATAGTAATACAGTGAAAACTCTACAAAAAGACACCACACTGGTTTTTAGAAAATAGCCAATATTTAGCTGTGTAAAACAAGACCAAAACAAGAGAAATCCAACATACAGTAATAAATATATGAATTTTGTAAAATTTTAAAATACAGTTCCTTGAAGTCGATAGCTCCGTCTGGGGCTATCACGGCATCGTGAACAACAAATCCAACAGCTCAGGCCAACCGCGAGGTCAAGGGGCCAGCTACGGTGACAGGAAGACCCGCAAACAGTACTTTGGACACTCAGGGCCTTGTGGACCTTACGATGAGATCCTGAATTCGGCATCAGTAGGTGTCAGCAGGCATTTGTTCCGGAGGTCCATGCAGGGGTCATTGGGCTCTTGAAGTCACATACATTGCAGATTGAACTCCGTGCTGATGACGAAGTCAGGAGCGCTGGCATCAATGGCATCGGGGATGCGCTGCAAAGCGTGATGATGTGACATGCAGTGCCCACAGGTCATGACTGCTCAGTGACGGCGTCCTGCGGCGTCGGTGAGACCAGGGCTGCAGTGTAAAGCGGGGCAGGACAGGGCATTGCGTTGTGTGGTGTCTTGAGGTTGCATTGCAGGCAGCAGCAGCGTTGTTGTGCTAGATCGATTCGGTGCAGGCTCCGTGCGGCGCCTACAGGTTGTGCTGCAGGCAGCAGCACCTGTTGATGATGCTGGTGGTTTTTCTTCTGTTGGAGCACAAAACGCACAGTTTCCAGTGCTGAAAGCAGAGGAATTTGAAGTCTTTGATATCCCTGGGACTTCCAACAGAAGGCAAGCTCTACTTCCAGCCCTTGGAGATACTGCAGAAGCAGAATACACAGCAAAGTCCAGTCTTTGTCCTCTCCACAGCAGAAGCAGCAGCTGCAGGCCAACCCAGCAAAGCACACACAGCAAAGGGTCAGTACTCCTCCTCACAGCTTTTCAGCTATTCTCCTTGGCAGAGGTTCCTCTTGATCCAGAAGTGTTTTAAAAGTCTGCAGTTTTGGGTCCACTACTTGTACTCATTTCTGCCTTTGAATTAGGCAAACTTCAAAGGAAAGTGTCTGTTGTTCCCAAGATCCTGCCTTGCCCAGGCCTGGCTCCAGACACACTCCAGGGGGTCAGAGACTGCATCGTATGAGGACAGGCACAGCCCCTTCGGGTGCAGGTGTCGTCTCCTCCCTCCCACTCTAGCCTATGAAGACACATCAGGATATGTATGACACACCTCAGCTCCCTTTGTGTCACTGTTTAGAGTGAATTCGCAACCAGCCTTTCAGTCTGACCCAGACCTGGATTCAGCAGCCAAGCAGAGGCACAGTATGGCTAAGCAAGAAACTGCCCACTTTCTAAAAGTGGCATTCTTAAACTGACAGTCTATAAAAACCAACTTCACTAAAAGATGTATTTTTAAATTGTGAGTTCAAAGACCCCAAACTCCATATCTCCATCTGATCCCAATGGGAAATTACACTTGAGAGGAATTTAAATGCAATCCCCATGTTAACCTACGGCAGAGATAGCCCTTGCAATAGTGAAACACTAATTTAGCAGTATTTCACTATTAGGACATGTAAAACACAGTAACACATGTCCTATCTTTTAAATGCACTGTACCTTGCGCATGGGCTGCCTTGGGCCTACTTTGGGTTGCCTTACATGTACACAAAGGGAAGCATTGGGCCTAGCAAGTGGGTGCACTTGCCAGATCTACATGGCAGTTCAAAACTGCACACACAGACACTGCAGTGGCAGGTCTGAAGCGTGCTGCAGGCCCACTAGTAGCATCTAGTAGCATTTGATTTACAGGCCCTAGGCACACATAGTGCACTTTACTAGGGACTTACTAGTGAATCAGATATGCCAATCATGGATAAACCAATCACCATTCCAATTTACACAGGGAGCCCTTGCACTTTAGCACTGATCTGCAGTGGTAAAGTGCACAGAGACAATAAACCAGCAAAAACGGAGTCCAGCATGCCATAACAAACAGGACGTCAGAAGGTGAAAAAACAGGGGAAACACCCAAAAGATGCCAGGTCTAACACCAAGCCATAGTGAAAGTTATGGGAGAAGGGAAGAATTTTCCAGGGCCTGCTCCCAGGTCAAACACAAACCTCCATAACAGCCTTATTTGAGTGCTCCATCTTGAGTTTCATTCACAAAAAGGAATACTCAGAACAGATTCCTATGACACTGAAAGACAAGCACATACTCAGAGGCTCAATACTTATGCTGCCCAGACATACAAAGTGTGCACGTACCCTTCATCCATGTCCGACAAAGATAAGACTGACAGACCAAGGTAACTGAGATTAGCAGAGCCTTTTACCAGATTATCCCAATAGGCTTCTCTTCCATGAAGGTGACCAGGATAAAGGCCCGTCCCTTGTGGTATAAATCCTTATTATAAGTCTCTCAGCCTGGTGAGAGGACAGTACTCACTCTTTCTCTGTGAAAGCACTTTAGTCCCAGCAGTGACCTCGGAGCCACCCTCTGGGGGTCCAGCCTGCGCAGCTGGGAGTGAACAACCATGATTACCCTGTTCAGAGTTAAAAAAAAAAAAAAAAAAGCCTGCTGAAATATTCAGTGGCTAGCGTATGACAGGGGTGCACACCCTACAGTGCCATTTAAGAAGCATTTCTGTCCCAACAAACACAGTAGCCCAAATAGCAAGGTATAAGAGGGCCTTTTATTCCCTAATTGTACATCCTAATATCATCAGGTGCCATAGTATTGTTATCCAAAAAAGATCCTAACCGATCTACTTCTACTCCACGCTCCACCACAGCATCATCGTGTTCACTATTTTCACTTTTTCTTACATCCTTGACCAGTTACGCAACCAGCAAACTTTTATCACTGCTGGGCAAAGGTTTTCCAGACTTGTCCAACATCATCCCAACCACCAGAAGTAACTTAATGAGACATGTAATTTATGCCACCCCGATCTCTAATCTTCTTAACACTCTTCATCCGGACTTTTAGTGACCTTGATAATCCTAAACGGTGTTTAAATCTTTTACAATCTTTTTTTTCCTAACCTCAACACACTCAACAATACAAACACTAGCCTCCTTACCACAATGAGCTTTCCTCTTGCCTGAGCAGCCACCATCTGTCACCACAGCGGTGATCCGATCCTGGAATCTCGAAGCAAGCATATAGTGCTTGGCTAACATGAGGGGAACAACACCCAATACTACAGTGCATATAAAGATTCAATTTCCAAAACATGCAGATAAATAAGGAAGCAAGAGTTGTGTCTAAAATGCAATTCCAATTCGCCAGGAGTGTTAAATGTTTCTGCAGTTTAGTGGGAGGTTTTGCAGTTTATTTGCTTTCCATTCAGAAGGTTTTACCAATGTGTTGAGGCCACTTTTAGGTTGCCAGAGGGAATCAAATGATTGTGTATTCAGACAGGATCAAGAAGGTTTCCTGTAGCGTTTGCAGATGGCTGTTATTGCGTTTGAAAGGTTAGCTTACTTGTTGAACACGATTACTGTAGTGTTGGAAACAGTCAGGACCACAGAGGTTTTAGGTTTTGTAGTGGATTAAGCAAAGTTTGGTCTTTGCCTTTCTTCAAAGAAGATGAGTCAACTATGCAGAGAGTTGCGATGATTACTACATAAGGATCAATTTCTTCAGGTGCGGTTCCTCCGCTAGGGTGGAGGACCGTCTCCCCTTCCCACAGCAGTGGCATATAAACTAAGTTTATTATAGTTTTGTATTAAAAGGGACGGAGCATTGGGGGTGACGAGTCATTAGGGGATTGCACAGAGCACTCCCGTCAGTGCGCATGTATCTTTGGCCGGCTGTCTCGGGCCAGCCAAGCACACATGCACACAGGGCTCTCTCCAGCCCGGCGAGAGAGCCCGCACGGGCTCCCAGTCTGCCTGGGAGTGCCCTGGCTGGGCACTCCCAGCCAATGCTGACGCCGCTCTGAGCAGCATCAGGATTGGAGGCAGGGCAGGCTCAGAGCCTGTGCATGCAGCCTGGAGCGATGACGGAGGAGTGGAGCAGGGCGGGACGGAGTTAAGGTAAGGTTTTATTTTTTATATTATTTTGTTTCATCCCCCTCCCTCCCCCCCCCACCATGCCACACTGAGCTGCCCCTTTTCCCTCCCACAAGCCGCCACTGAATTTCTTATGAGTGAACTGACATGAGTGACAGGTTTATTTCCTTCAATTATATAGATTATATTTCTGGGTCCTCTGTATTCCAGAATATTGCAACAGCTAAAAGGGGAGTACTTCAGCAAGGGCTGTTAGACGCATAGTCAGGTTTGTCTACGCAGAGGCACGAGGGAATGTTGTTTGTTGGCTTAGAATAAAGAAGCAATGAAATGGAAAACCGATTTTCGCATAAAAGGTAGAACTGGTGTGGCAGTCAGACGCCAGTCTAGTAGATTGGGGAGCAAGGAGCAGGCGAATTGACAGGTGAGAAATGGACCGAGTAGGAGAAAATGTTGCACAATAAATTGAGCTTTTAACATTCTAGTTTGTGATCATGGGTTTGGTGGAAGGGACAAAGAGATAAGTTCTGTTTGGGAAGCACGGCGTTTCTGCAGTGCATTATAGTATCTTCATCGATATAGGGGTAAATTAGTCAGATAGGTTGTCGGAACTTGAAAAGTTGTTTCGGCCCTTTGTTTAAAACATTGTTTCGGTGCGCACAAAACTTGTGCCAGTACAGAAGAATGTACTGGCAGATTGGAATCCAAGGCGTTTAAGTGCTACCAAACTTCAGAACAAGACAGAATATATGGTTTCTATGTTGATGCTGGCATAGGCCTACCTAATCACTTATGTTCATGATCCAGTCTGTCTCTGTCTCTGCCGAGATATATTTATTTCTCAGGCCACTTCCTCCATTTTAAGGATATTTCTCTCCATTTGTGCTGTTGCTATTGCTCCCTTTCTCTTTCCTTCTCCATTGTATCTCGTCTTATCGTTTAGCCCTCTTTATTTTTCTACCTCTTTACCATTACATATTTCTCTAAATTCTCTACATCAATCTTGCCCTCTTTTTTTGTTCTTTTTTCTCTTTATCTCTGTACCTTTCCTTTAATCACTTTTTTCAAACTCTGACCCATTCTTTGCACCTATTGCACCTTTCTTCCTCCTTCCATGTTTCAGCCTTTCATATCTCTTGCTCTTACCATCTTTCTAGCTCTTTGTATCTTTATCTTTCTGCCGCTGCCTACACCACCATCTCTCAGTCTTTCCATCATTATATTTTGTTGTTTCTTTATCTTTCTGCTGCTTTCTACATCCCCATCACTCACGCTTTCCTCTATCCTTTCTTTCTCTCCTTCCTTCCCTTTCTCTCATAAATGTGAACCCCAGTCCCGCCTCTGGCAGTTAGTTTGTAAATCAAAGCTGCAAACGTCTACGAGCTGTTGTAGAAGGAGGCCCTCTGTACTCGACGACTGTGGATCCTCTGGCTACTGATTTGATTTAAAATCCCTCAAGTTAGTGACTCACCCCTTCTGAAATCAAAAGCAGTGTGTATAATGGCCTGCCTCCAACAGAATACCCCCCTCCTTCTCTGTTAATGGCAGACTTGTTCTGCGCCTGGGCCCTCCAATGCGCAGGACACATGTGGTTCGCATGTGGAACAGGTTTGCGCGCTGCCAGCTGTGTTGCGATAATGCATATGGTTTTCCTGATTAATTCTGTACGAGTCTCTCGGCGGAGGGATTCCCTGGGTGCCAGCGCCTCACACCGCGGAATAATGTGCCTGTGACCTTAGTGCCTCCGCGGGGCACCTCTTACAGTCACATTAGTCTATGTAAATCTGGGGGAAATTAATATCAGCCAGCATGTGCACTGACGACATCCAACAAGGAGCACTCGGCTCTTCATCAAGCGCTTTCTGGGGGCAAATATCTCAATCCGAGCGTCTGCCAGTGAGGGCCAGACGTGTAAAAAGGGCATTGTGTCCAAAATTAGACCCCCAGCGGCACTGACAAAGAGTATGTGTTTGTTGGCCTCCAACAGCCGCTCCCAATATTGCGCCATGGGTGTCTTTGGCACCCCCGAAATGTCCCAAAAATGGAATGGCCTGTTTCTTGACTCATTTCAGTGGTCTCCTGACATTAGCCTGGATGAAATACTGTTCTGTCTGCTGAGTCTGTGTTGATGTCTGGAATAAAAGGCTCTTTTATTCTCTACAGATCGCGATATAGAAATGAATGAAACTCTGGGCGATTGCGAGCGTTTTTGTGCACCTGACCGCAAATTATAGGTTGTGGCACCTTTTTATCGGTCTAACCAAAAGCAGCATGCTAAGATAATATGATGGCCTAGTGCATTAGCTGTACGATGGTGCAATGCTGTGACGTTTTAAGTTTTAAAGATGGATTCATCAAATGGCATTAAAGAAGACGCGTACAGCCATATTGGAGAACATTTTTGACGCTCAGAAAAATAAATAGCATTTGGTCGAAATAGCAACTAAAGAATAAGTTCACAGCTCTACAGACATGCATTTTGACTCCCCTCAATAAATACTGAAAATAATTAAATGGTATAGTTGTTAAAGAATAAGTTATTTACCTTCAGTAAAGCTCTTTCTGGTGGATATCCTATTTAACCACAGACTCCTCACTGTAGAATTTTCCCCAGGTGCCAGACTGGATCTGGAATCTTTTCTTCACAAGTATACCCGCGCACAACTAGGTGGCACTCTGCAGCTCCACATTGGCTCCATACCTCCAAGAAGTGATGGAGCAGAGCTGCATATAAGCCCCACCCCTGCACGCTGACATCAGTTTTTTATTTCTCTTACGGTGCCCTGGAGCATGATTAATTGTATCAGTGTGCTGAGCTCTAACTTGGAACCTTTTTAGATGCTAAAAATTGGCTACTCCACAGAATGGACAGATGGAAGGGTGGTGAAGAATCTGTGGTCAGAGTATCCACCACAAAGAACGTTACCGAAGGTAAGCAACTGGTTGGTTGATACTTCACACAGGAGATACCTCCTCTTGGAATAGGTACCAATGCAGTACCTCCTCAGATGAAGAGTTTGAAGAGTGGACTCTGATCAAAACGTCCTGATCATCAAGGCAGTTGTGCCCACGTCCCAGCCTCACAGATGTAAAGGACAAACACTCTGCAAACCAACACAGTGATAGCAGCCTTAGCCCTGACAGAATGAGCTCTCAGACATTCCAGGGCTGCTTCTTTGGCCAGTGCATGGCAGATCTTGATGTAGAGGAATGTTCACCTCAACAGGCTCCTTTTCTTCAGACTTCCATTTCTTTGAAATGAGAACCCCACGAAAAGCTGATTATCAACATAGTCATCTTTGGTACAATCAATGTAATAGCTCAAAGCTCTTTTGAGGTCCAGATGATGGAGTTGTCCTCCTCCTCCAGAGGGTGAGGGGAGCAAAGAATGCAGGCAGGGTGATGGATTGCCTTACGTGAAAGGGAATCATGACTTTTCAAAGAATGTTACCAAAGTCCTCTGCACCAATGTGTCCTGAAATAAGTACTGTATGGTGTTTGCACTGAAAGTGCCTATAGTTCACTCACTTGTCAAGCATATGTTATCACAATTGGGAAGACAGTCTTCGAATTTGGGAGGAACTATGCTGTTTGAAGGGCAAACACATGCGAAACATTAAGATCAAATTAAGATAAGACTGTGGCATCACAAATTACTCTAGAGGGAACACGTATATCAAACCTATAATAAATCTTATCACAACAGGTGATTTACATAAGGACAATTAGCCCGACTCCTCCCCCCCACCTTTTTTTAAAGTGTTTTCATTCAATTTATGAGTTGCTTTCTCCCTTTTTGTTGCCTTACTGTTTTCATTACCAGTAATCATTGAGCCACATGAGAGGCTGGGGAGGTTGCTGGACCTCAGTTTAATATTTTTACTTTCTCCCTTCTTCTTATTGTATCGGATTGCGTTGCGCTTGCCATGCCCCTTGACAGACCTCTCTCATGACAGGCTTCTTAACCCAGCTGAGAGCACATCCATGACACTGGCGCGCTAAAGGCACACCTAAGGCAAGCCCGTCTGTGCCCAGTGCCCGTCTCCCTGGTCGTTTACAACCAGAACAGGGGCAGCTTGTAAACTACTCAAGGGAAGCATTACTAGCACCTAGGCCTCATGGTAAGTCCGATGCATGTGCTCCCTTGAGCCCTGGCTCTGTTTCTGAGCTTTCTAATATGAGCTGTCAGGCTTGTAATGGTAGAGTCATTAATCTCAGTCCTCCCATTAAGGAAGCAGGGGTGGATTTCCTACCCAACGGAAAGTGGATTAAAGGGCTAGCGGACAACTTGGGTGTTAAATGTGTGCTGGTGAACACCAGGTCCCTGGTTAAGCACCATTTTGAATTCTTTGAGTTTTTGGCGGAGCATCAAGCAGATCTGTTTTTCATTACGCAAACCTGGGTTGATGACAACTCTGGCCCAGAACTTATCTCAGCGGTTCCTACTGACTACACAATCTATAACCTTGATAGACCATATAAAAGGAGGGGAGGACTTGCAGCTGTCTATCAGGGACATTTTTCAGACAATTTTTCTCCCGTCTGTGTAGATGGGCTAGAAGCACTATTGTTTAACTTCAAACTGGTCAAAACGCAGTTGTTTAATGGTATGCTTATCTATCGTTCCCCCCCGGGCCTAGAGCGGTGTTTGCTGATAAGATCAGTCCGCTCTTAGAAGCACCCATCATTAAATCTGACTTTACCATAATGGGGAATTTTAACTTCCACTTGGAGAACAAGTTGGATGCAGATTCTAAACGGCTCATAGAGACATTTTCCTGTCTAGGACTCTCCCAGATAGATTACTTTAATTGGATCACCTCAGCCCTTAATGTCATTGCCACTGCCAAAGTTAGGACTAACTACACAAAAAAGCCATCTCAGCCATGGAACAAGGTTGTAGAAGGCAGGAGCGTAAATGACTAAAAAGTTATAATCCTAAAGCAAGAGATAAATACAAAGACCGGCTGGCTAATTATAAAAAGCTGGCTTTTGATGCCGAAGAAAAAGTTACTTACCTTCGGTAACGCCTTTTCTGGTGGATACATTAGCTACCTCACCTAAAGAATTTTCCCCACGCGCCAGCTTTGACGGACATTTTCTTCTAGCTCTGCACGTTGACGATGTTGTCACAATTACCCGACTCCACGCGACGCTGTATGACGTGATCCAGGTAATAAGAAGCCCTCGTCGACGTGCAGACGTCAGTTCCCTTTTTTCCGTGCTTATGGTGCCTTAGTTCCGACCATGAGGTCGAGTCACTTTGTTCATGCCAACGCATGAATCTTAAGGCCCTAAAAGAACGAGAGGCAAAATTGTTTCTTGCTCGTTCTAAGAAGAGGAAGGAAAAGCATCATCGAAGAGAGTCTTCTTCGAGATCCTCGAAGACTCATCAGCGCCATCGGGACTCTCCGCGTCGTCATGACGCACGGCGCCGATCGAGCAGTGATCATTCCCGTTCAAGGTCGCCATCAGTTCGGCGCCGGCCGACGTGGGAGATCAGCCCAACTGTCTCGCCTCCTCCTCCGACGTCTCCAGCTTCTCAGACGTCTCCACTGTCGGTATATGAAGTGGAACCACCTCAGGAGCAGAGGGCTTCTCTGGAGCAGGAGATGCCTGGGCCGTTTTTGGGTTCCCCTCTGGCGCCGGTTCCTCAAGGTTATCCGGCTTTCCCGGCGCCGGGCACGGACCCCGCAGCATTTTTTAATGCTATGTTTAATATTTTTGCCAACATGGTGCCTGGTGGTGGGCATGTGGGTCCGTCAGGTCCTTTTGCCTTTGACTTGGGTGCCCCGGCTCCTTACAAGCCGACACCCTTTATGCCCTTTCTTCCTTCTGGAGGTACTGCTTCAGCACCAATGCCTTTGGCGTCGCCCAGGAGGCCGGTGACGCCGACGACGTCCACTGTTCCGGCACCAATGGATTTGCCACGGATCCAGTCGACTGTGAAGTTACCTGATCCCGCGTCGGATAGCTCCGAGGGTCGGCACCGTCGAAGATCTTCGGTGTCGGCCGACGCCTTATCGACGCCGGGGCTCGAGTTCCGTCGAAGCTGGCGCGTGGGGGAAAATTCTTTAGGTGAGGAATCCACAGGTAGTTGTATTGTTCAGAAATCAGCATACTATGCAGACCATATTCAATCAGCGAGTGACTCAAACAGCACCCTCTTTAAAACCATAAAAAAACTAACTGTACCTACACTGGGGAATTCAGCAGTAAATAACCAGGATGTTTGTGACTCCTAAGCCCGCTTTTTTCGAGAAAAAGTAATGACTATTTTTAATCAATTTGCCATGAATGGTTCAGGCTGTCATAATAATAACCAGTCACCAGAAGTAAGCTTCTGCTTTAAGCAGTTTGAGGTCCCTTCAGTAGGCCAATTAGAAAGGGCTATCTTACACATCAAATACGGATCCCCAAAGGACTGCCCCCCCCCCCCAAATAGTGCATTTGGCATCTGTTAACAGCTCTCTATTTGTTTGCCAATTTCACCACTATGCTTAAAACTGGGGGTTTTCCTACCTGCTGGAAGTTAGCTTTGCTTCTTCCCTTAATAAAACAAATGAATCTAAATGTGTTGGATTTAAACAACCATTGTCTAATTTCACGGCTTTCGTTTCCAGCCAGTTGGTGGAAAAATTGATGAATAAATAACTCAACTCTTTCAGAGAAAAGAACCATCCTCTTGATGATACGCAGTTCGGCTTTAAGAAAGGCCATAGCACAGAATCTGCGCTACTAGTGGCAACTGAGGAAATTAGAGCCATCTTGATGGGGTGGAAATCCCGCCCGCATCCTGTTATATCTCTCAGTTGCCTTCAAAACGATCAACCACAACTTATTAGTTGTCCGGATCTGTAGTCTTGGGATTGCAGGCCAGTCTCTAGTTCTATTGCAGTTGTTCCTATCAGGTCAACAACAATCAGTGTCCCTAGGTGGTTTCACATCAAAATTATATTCTCTGCCATGTGGAGTGCCGCAAGGGTCATACTTGAGCTCAATGCTTTTCAACCTGCATGTTACACCATTGGCTGCGCTCATCAAATCATCTTGTCTATCATTGGTATCATATGCTGATGATACACAGATAGTGGTTTCAATAAAAAAAGACGATGTCAACTCAAGTGACCTACTTAGTAACTGTTTGCGCTCATTTAGTAAATGGATGGACTACAATTGTCTGAAATTGAACTCCTCAAAGACTGAGGTTATTCTGTTTGGCAATAATTAGTCTTTTTGGTCCCTGGCCTGGTTGCCTTAGGATCTTGGAACTCTCCCCACACCAGTTTCAAAGGTAAATAATCTTGGGGGTTTACTAGACAATGAGCTGAACTTCAAAGTCAAGTGAATAAGGTAATCTCATCTTCCTTCCATGCGATAAGAATACCCTTTGAGCTTCTAAAAACAGTGGTTATTGCACTTGTATTGGCTAGGTTGGAATATTGTAACAGTCTGTACTTAGATTTCCCTAAGGACTCTCAAAAGAAACTACAAACTCTCTAAAATGCGGCTGCACGATTCTTCCTATCAATCCCCAAATTTCAGTTAGTGAAAACGACCATAAGCAGTCTGCACTGGATGCCAGTAGGCGCTATACATGGCCTATAAGGCTCTTCATGGTCTGTGCCTATACTAATTTAAGGTGAAGTTGAGGCCATACATACCGGACAGAACTCTGCGTTCTGACCCCACAAGGAATCTGGTGGTGCCATCCTTCAAACGGTCTTCCTGGGGTGGAAGAAGTTTCTTTAGGTCCACTGCTCTGCACTAGAACCATCCTCCTTACAATCTAAAAACAGCTGCATCCCTTTCCCTTTTTGGGAAATTCTTTAAAATGTGGATCTTTCCCAGCAATCTGACAATTGAGTCTTCTTTTCCTTGTTCTTGTTTCAGCTCCAAGACGCTGTAAGGTATTTGTTGCACTTAATAAAACTTTTCATTCATTCAATGCAGAAAGGCCAAAAGTGCAGACAAATAACCTTTAAAAGTGCCCACTGCAATGCCTTGCTGGGCTAAAGATAAAACAAACAAAAGAAAGTCTGAGAGGTTTGATTGTAAGGGAGCAATCATGTGAGTGGCACACCAGGCCATAAATGTGTCCTAGCCCCTGGCATAAATAGATTTTGTGCAAGGACAACTGACTACAAGGATGACATCCACGAACTCAGGCAGCAGATTATTCACAGTAGTTGCCACCGCTTAGTTTCCAAGCATGCAGGTGCGGATTGTGCAGATTTGGGTGCGGGACCCTCCCCTGTTGTTGCAAAAGAAGATCCTCCTGGAGGGCCTGATTCGAGGACAGATGCGCCTGTCCAGCAGTTCCGCATACATACTCTTTTAGCTCAGTCTGCTAGGATGACTTGGGACTTGTCATCCTTGATCATTTTCAGAGCTAGTGGCAGGAAGGGCATAGGCAGGAAGGTGTGCAGGTGTTCCAGTTGAAATGCATATTATAATGAGTGTTCTTGTGGAAACCCAAATGCACAAAACTTTCAACATTTCACATTGTCAACATTGGTGAAAAGGTCTAGCTGGCATTCTTCCAACTGATGGAAAATGCCCAGCGACATCTCGGAATGTAGATGCCACTTGTGAGCTGCCAGACGCTGCCTGCTCAACTCATCCGCTCTAGCATTTAAGGACCCAACCATGTGATTTGCGATCAAGGAAATGCTCAAGCGATCCAACCAGCTCCACAGCTGCGGAACTACCTGACACAGGACCCAGTGCCTCACTCTATGCAGTAGCACATAGCAGTAGTGTTGGCCACGAGAACCTGTAGCAGTCTCCCCTTGATGGACAGCAGGAAGGTCTTCGGTACCAGACTAATTGCCCACAACACCAAAATATTGATGAGGAACTGAACTTCTGTTGATGACCACACTCCTCATGTCGCCACGTTCCCCTGAATGGCTTCCCCAGCCCAGCTTCTGGCTTGAGTGGCTTCCACAGCTAGGGACAGGAAAAGACTAGTATCCCTTACCTCCAAAGATGGGCCGCAACCACAGCCATCACTTTCATGAGCATGAAAAGGGGTGCTGGTGAGGCCAAAAAAGAGCAAAACAAATTGAAAATGCTTGTGGCTTACCTCGAACCGCCAGTAATGTCTGTGGGACTGCATGACTGGTATATGAAAATATGCATCCTGTTGGTCAAAAGACACCATCAAGTTGCTGGGGTCCAGAGAAGACAGGACCCTGGACTGCAGCCTTTTGAGTATTTTTCAGTATGCTCTTCAGCAAGAACACATTCAGAGGACAAAGGTCCGAAATACACCGAAGACCCTTGTCATTTTTAGGAACAAGGTAATACAGAGACTAGTGATATATTTGCAAATTGTGAAGTGGCTGATGAGTCACTCTGCTTTTGAGGAGTTGAGAATCTCCTTTTGCCTGCTTTGCTGTGGCCAGCTGTGAAATTGTCAATTAGTTAATTGCCTGTCCTGGAGTCGAGATCTATCACTTTTTGTTCCGAGTCCTACTAAGCAAAAGATTTGAAGTAGGCCCCCTTCAAAAGTTTATGGCAAGGACTGAAAGAGGGGACGAGTCAGTGCTGAGTGCAGGTGGTAGGGCTTATGATAACATTACAGGGGGGCTTTTTCTGCAGCTCATAATCAAAAAAAATGTGAGACTTGTAATGCATTGACAAAAACTTAAGCTGGCCAAAACACTACTGCCTATAATTGGGATGTTGTGAGACCCTTACATTCTTGGACTCCAATGCAACTCATCTGCTCCACTAATGATAGCTGCGGCCCTGAGAGAAAACCTGTCTCCTTTGCCTGTTGCACCCCTTCCCCACCATGCCAGGCTATACTGCCAATCTGGAAACAAATAGCTCCACAATGTTCCACCTCTCTGCAGCAAGAGTACCCTCAGTCCTAATGCTTGCAGGAAAGTGGGCCCTTACGCCCCTTTTGTGAATTAGAACAACCATAATTGTGATAGAGTGGGCCCGTCACACCCCCAAGGAACAATGTCACTGCTTAACTAATGATAGCTACTTCCTTAGCAGCTGGCTTTCTCCTCTACTGTTGGTTAAAAACATGGGATCCCCATCTTATGTCACTCCTCATCCCTGCCATCTCTCTGTGGCCCAAACAAAGGTGTCTACTCTGCTTCAATTTTCCCCTCCCTTGTGCCGTTGCTCCGAAGCCCAGAGCAACACTGGCACAAAAAAGGGTGCAGAGGCCTTAATGCAAACAAGAAAAGGTGGTAAACAGCCAAAATTCGGGTTTAGAAGGCCCCTCACAGCGGTCAGCCCTGCAGCACCAATGAAACCAAAAGCCATGTGAAGCAAGCCGCCAGTTTTGCCCACTCCTCTACGCTGCCAAACCTAGGCCTAAGGTCCAAAGCAGACTGCCCGTTGGTAAAAAAAAAAAAAGCAGATAACACCTCCTATTGCTCAGGCTTTGTTCCATGCACAGCAAGGGTCAACTGGGCCCTAATGCTTGCAATGAAAATCAGCATTTACACAGAGGTCAAAGTGGGGGAGATCAATAGGACTGATATGCCCTCACTTATTTATTAATTAAAAAACAAAAGTCCTCAAACTTTTTGTTAAAATGTGGACCTTGACGCATCACTCACAAAGTGAAGGGGAAGAAGGAGCAAGGTTTCCTGTACAGGGAGGCTGAGGGAGGGACAGATAGCAAAAGAGGAAAAATGCCTTCTCACAAGGGTGTCTGCTATCTAAAAGAAATGTAAATGTGTCCAACTAGTTACTCGTCAAATGTAAAGGCTGCTTAGGAGCTAATATATGCTTTAAATGAGGAAGTCACCTAATGTGTATGGTGACTAAGATTTATTATTTTTGAGAGATAATATAAAGATGTTATCAGCTGAGTTCTTCAATTGTTCCTTTTAATAGACACCTAAAAATGTTAGCACAACATACAATCTGATTAGGTATTACCAAAATATATCCTTTAAAAGCACTTGTTTTATCTCAATCATTGTACTGCAGCCTTTCGTATACAATTTTAAAATAATGACTTCTGTCACGCTGGGATCTTGTAGCCCTATACATGTATGAGTCACTGTTCTCCACTGCACCAATCAGCATTCAATTCTTGTGACTTTCTGGTCACACACATGAACATCTGCTGTCATCCCATTAACTATTTGAGATTTCATTATGTAAAATAGAGCATTTCCTACTGATTAGTTTAATATACTTTTAGTTTTCCTGTAATGTGTGAACATTATTTTATATGCACTTAACTTGAAGTGAAAAAAAACAAAGAAGTAGTTACAGAATGTCTTTAATGCTGCCAGCACACTCACTCAACCCTGTTCCCACGGCACTTAGTCTCACTGCTCCCATTCTTTTTTATGCAGTTCAAATGCAGCTTGTAAATGAAGACAGCCACAAATAAACAAGGTCACCCTTCTAGGCCATCTTCTTTTACAAGTCTTTGAAGAGGCATTTGCGCCCACCTCAGAACACAGAAACGGGCTCCCTAGGGACACACACTACAGTTTGAAGAACTTTAGTGTGAATGGTTATCCAACTGCTGACAGTAGAGAAAGTGGTGTGCCACAAAGTATTGAGCCCTCTTGCAGAATTGGTAAAGGCCTCTCAGTATACCATATCTCACAGTTGAATGAGGACCTGAAGTTTGCCCCTTCCCCCACCCCCATGTTCCACAAGTTTTGCAGGGGGCCCACATTACTTCCCTGGGTAGAGATGCCACGCTCATTGTGGAGTTGATCTCATAGGCGCCCCAACTTGGGGGAGTCACACATGGCGAGTCACCATGGCAATTGTGCTGGTTTGGGCCATTTCTATTTTGGGATTGTGGCTATGTAGAGCCGGTAGGCAGTTTTTCCTTGGGCTATTTTGCTTGTCCTGAGCTGGTGTTTGCAACTGCATTTCGTTGTTTCTGTTTTCTGTGATGGATTTTGACAAATGTGAGGACTGTGTTTCCGGCCAGGGTGAGGGGAGAGAGGTAGGGAGCAGGGGGGCCACGAGTGAGGAGTCCTCAGACTCATTTCATGTGAAGGGGGCTGCAAAGGGGGCAGTGTGGTGTTAGCCTAAGGGTTGATGTGTTTTGGATGTAGGGATACACTGCTGCAAATACATTGGTGCGACAGTCAGTGTGAGTGTTGTTAGGTAAGAACTTCGTACTTTTGTTACATTTTTGTGGAATTCCTCCCCCTCCCCCCCCCCCCCCCCCCCCCCCCCCCCATTGGTAGGTTGCATAACCTGCGGTTTTCTGATATGCCCTATTTTGCGCTGTTTGTAGGAGCACCTTGTTTCATTCTGAGGAAGCCTGGTGTGAGGAAAGGTGCCAAGCGGGCTTGGGCTGAGGTAGATTGGAGACCTTCATGCGTAGAATGGATGAGGTTTTAGCTTTCATGAGGTTGCATGTGCCGGTGGGGCAGCAGAGCATGCCTGTGGCACCGGTAAAGAGGCCTAAAAGACCTGGAGTTGCTCTTGGGTGGCATTTCCCCTGGTTAAAAAGAGGGCTAAGGCGCAGGGAACCCAGAAGAGGTTAGCAGGGGTTCCTGGGGGAGACCTGCAGATACCGTTGGCAGTTAACCCTGGTCCATTAGGGGCTCAGGGCTGTGTCCTAGCGGTAGTTGTGCCTGTGGCACAGACCCTGGTGGCAGGTAACTCTGGTCAAGTAGTGTCTCAGATTAATGTCTCAGTGGTAGTGGTGCTTGCGGCGGGTGATAGTACTGTCCACAACGGTAACAGTTGTATGGGAATTTATTTTACACCAGAAACAGGCCCTGGCCAGCCTGACTTGGTGGCTAATTTAGCCAGTGTTTTGCAGCAGCTTTCCAAGGCTGGAATGTTATCCACTCCCCTCTTTGGGGGGTGCCCTTGCTGGTGCGGCTGATGTTGATGATTTGGAGATGGCCATGCGACTGGTTGTCCACTTTGATAGTACAGTTCGTCAGGGAACGCAAGGGCAGTGTTCCTATTTTATCAGGGGTCCTGGGGGACAGTCGGGCGCCACCAGCTAATTCTGTGGTCCAAGGGCCTATAGCCCCATCTGGGAGTCAGGATGGACAGCTGAGGGTCGCTACTGCGGCAGGAGTTGGTGGGGCCCCCCAGCCGGCGGTGCAGGGAACTTCAGCTCCAGGTACTTCGCTGGTTGGCAGTGTGCCTGTGGTGGGTGTAGTGGTGATGGTGACGGCTCCCCCTACTCAGTAACAAGCGATTTCAGGTATGGGTCATCATTGCCAAGCACTGGTTTGGGGGACATGCGATCCGAGCATGAGCAGCTGGGCAGACATGTCCCAATGGACGTGAAAGAAAAACTTTGGAAGGAGACATGTCTGAGTTGCTTGTTGATACACGTGAAAGGAGGAGGCCAAGCGCTGCAAGGAATTTTCTCACTCTAGGGACTGTGGCCATTGGCCGTACAAGAAGAGGGTGGGTAAAATGCTGGTGAACTGGGTGAAAGGGTTTTCAACTTTCCAGGCTATTATGACTGAGCGTTTTACTAATCTGGGTGCCCAGCTCGTGTGCTATAAGAATAGAATAGTGTGCATGCATGATGAGTATGGTGACTCAGCCTGGAAAGACCATAAGGAAATCAGGAGGAGTAAGGCCACTAGTCCCACATTAACTTGTGATCAGACTAATGTCACCACTTGGCTGCATTTTATGAAACCTCAATGCCCTGCTTCTACCCCCAGTCAATCCTTTTCTGCAGGCTCGGGATGAGCTATCAGCCGGGGACTTGTAAATTCAAGCATTAATATCCAGTCTGTGGCTTGTCATCCCACTCAGCATCCAAGTGCTTCAAAAAGTCTAAGGACAAAGGTGGCAAAAAACAGGACTGATCACTCCCTATTTGGCAAAGCTCCCTCCCTGGTTAATTGGTTGGCAAAGGTCCCATGGCTCAATGTGTACAATAGTTCTGCAGCAGCTAAGGCATTGTATGAAGGCTTCAAAGAAGGTTTCAAACTCCCAGCAGTGGGGTGTGTGGGCATCTGTTATTGCTGGAATCAATAGTAGCTCCAGTCCAAACATCGAGAGGGTCCTCAAATGAGTCTGGGGAGGGTGGCATGCTCCTTTAATGCAGTCCCTCTTAATTGCTTTGCCTGCTCTCCCTTCGGCGTAGTCCCCCAAAAGTAGCCTGGAGAGTACAGATTAATACACAACCTATTAGCAACCAGGGGTCAGTCAGTGAATGAAGCCATTGCTGGGGACTTATGCTCTGTCAAGTATGCTTGCCTGGACCAGGCAATTCAAATACTGCATGAACTGGGACCTGGGACTCTCTTTGCAAAGGTAGACATAGAGTTGGCTTTCTGCTTACTCCCTGTGCATCCTCCGGATTTCCATATGCTTGGGTTTCAGTTTGAGGGCTCATTTTATTTTGATAAATGCATGCCAATGGGCTGCTCTGTGTCATGCTCCTATTTTGATTAGTTCAGCACGTTTTTTGAATGGGTCTTTAGCAGAGGTTGGGCCATCAGTGGGTGTTGTACTTCCTCAACGACTTTCTCTTCTTGGGTTCACCTAGAACAAACGATTGTGCTGAGGCCCTGCATTTCTTCTGCGAGCTGATGGGAGAGTTCAGGGAACCGCTGGCTCAGGGCAAGATATTGGGGCCTGCTACTACCATTACATCTCTGAGGATAGAGTTGGATACTGTTGGTCTCAATGCTCCCCTTAGAAAAGGTTAACTCCTTTTCACAAGCTTTGAAGGCTTGGGGGTTAGGAAGCTTAACTTGCATCAGTTTCAAAATGTGTGGTTGGACAGCCAGTTGCCCAGGCCATGTCTGGCAAAAAGGAGAAACATCATACCAGGTTATCCAGTAAGGTCCGACAGGGGATGAGGATGTATGAGGCATTACTGCAGGATTTTAATGAGACAGTGGAGTGGCCCATCCAGGACTACTGGAGAGATGGGCCTATTTACTGATGCAGCAGGCAGTAAGGGTTTTGGTGCTATTTTAGGCCCAGCATTGGTTTGGCAGCGGTGGCCCAATGATTGTGTGCAACCTGGTTTGGTTGCTAACATTGGTTTTCTTGAGCTTTTTCCCATTCTGGTTGGATTATCCATCTGGCCAAACAAGTTCCACAACCAGTCTGATGTATTCTGGCCCGAAAATATGACAGTGGTAAAATGCATCAGCCAATAGGTAGTGAAATGTAAAATGATCCTTAGAATGTTGAAAGGGATTGTATTGCAGTGTTTGAAGCTTACTGTGCTGTTTAAAGCCAAACATGTCCTGGACGTGTTAAATAATGCTGCTGATGCTTTATCTAATTTCATGATGCAGGCTTTCAGGTGCCATCACCCAGAAACAGCGGAGTCCCCTATGCCCTTCCTGGACCAACTGTGGCAGCTTGGTGCCCAAGCTTACCAAACCTTGTGGCAGCCAGCTTAGAGCCCAGGGCAAGGCGTGCCTATGAGGAGACTTTTAGCACATATTGCAAATGTTTGGGGCACTTTGGGCAGGTGATTGGTTTGCTTCCACTTAAGTCCTTGCATTCCTGGGGGCCTTAAGGCACCAGGGGCGGTCAGTTGTATGCGCTGGGCACCACACTGCGGCTATATCCTTTTTTACAAAGATGCTCTACACATACATGGGACCAAAACTTTCTTAGTGCAGAGGGCATTGAGGGGTTGACAGCCATTACAGGGTACCAGGCCTGACTCTAGGTGCCCAATCGACACAAGCAAGCTGGCTGCAGTGTTGACTATCACGGGGACCATTTATAGGTCGCCAGATGAGGTCCACCTCCTCAGGACAGCATTTGCCGTTGCTTATATGGGGCCCTATGGGTAGCTGAATTAGTGGCCAACAACAAGAGGGATATTTCAGTAGGTGAATATTCGGTGGGTGGATGGTTCCCTGGCGATTAGTATTCCCTGCTCTAAAATGGATCAGGCTGGTTGGGGGTGAAATCACATCCTATTATATAGGGCTCCATGTAATGAAGGCTGTCCTCCGAGTAACCTGGAGCCATTTCTAGCTCATGGGCCCCGGAGAATTGAGGGCCCCTTCCTGGTATATGCTGATGGGGTACCTTTGACCAGATGTCAGTTCTGCAGAATACTTAACAAGGCCCTGGATGGGGCGGGGTACGATCCTACGGAGTATATATTTCACACTCTTTTAGAATAGGTACAGCCACTGCTGCAGCAGTAATGGGGCCACGCTAAGGCCTTTTATTTTGCAGGTGGTTTTGCTGCCAGGGCGCATCAGGCTATTTACCGCCTGTCTTTTTGTGGTTAAGGAGGGCTGCATGTGTCCCATTTGAGATCTTCACTGGGCAAAAGTTTACCCAAGGTGTATACGCCCCTTGGGGTCATTATAGTGCTTCTTGGTGGCAACAATTCTGTGCATTTCTGCAGTTAAGATTTGTTTGAACTGGTGATTTCTGAGATTGGTTGGCTTGCAAGGAAATTTCTACAGGTCATAACAGCATGCCAAGGTTGCAGGAGGGGTGGTAAGTCGGTCAGAGCTCTCCACGACTCAGTGAAGCGAGTGAATAATAAAATCTGTAAGTTGTTCAGGTCACCCAGGCTGTTGTCCATCCCTCAAGGCTGCATAAAAGGTGAGTGTTTTTTCCTTCAGGACGGAGTTCACTTGTCAAAGATTGGTAATGAAATGTTCCTAGTGAACCTGCTGGGCTGGTTGATTCATTGCCCATGTTAGTGTGAGTGAACTGCACTGAGGCCAGATATTAGGTGAACTATGCTGGCCTGTGGCAGGTGAGGTCATGATTGGTGGGACACTTCGGGTCCATATAAGGCATTATTTTCCTTTTAGACAAACATAACAGTGGTGTCATGGGACCTCCAAGGGGTACTGGCAGAGAGTCAAAAAGAGGTTGGAGGTGCACCGGGGTTTGAGCGCGATCACTGGCATCCGGTCCTTCTGGCCAACCACCTGTGCAGGCGCAATGGGCGCCAAGCTAGCACGGGCCCTTTGGTGGGGGAGGGTGACAATGATTGGTGTAGAGGGTGCTCAGGGTAGGTATCCTAATGGGCAGATGCGCCCTCTGCACATGTGTACCCCAGGAGGGGATGCTGGTGGGTGGGGTCCTCCCCTAAGGAGGGACTCACCAGGTACATTTTGCCTGGGAAAGGGAGGTTCCAGAGCAGGGGACACTGGGACCAGTCATGATCTCACTCGAAGGCCAATTTGTGGATATGCGGGAACAAGTTTAGATATGGTTAGGAAAATTAATGTATTAGCATCTCTGTTAAAGTTAGGCATCAACACATGTGAATTAAGCAGTAAAATATGATGGGTTGCTGCATATAAGTATGGGAATGTGATGTTTTTCTGTCACTTTGTGTAAGAATAAATACGGCCGGGGGTTTACGCCCCCTAACCCAAAAGAAGAATTACTTGTAATATCTACCTAAGGTGGGGCAGAATGCATGGGGAGGTGTCTAGTGTGGGGTTTTAAGTGTCAAGCTGTCTGACTACCACAGAAGAAGTTGTCTCTGTATCCACAGCCATGGTGAAGCCATCAATCCGATTACTGTAGAGTTAATTAGACAGTTGTTCATCCAAGAGTTAATGAAATAGCCAATAAAAAGACTGCAGTTTAGCTATAGCTATCATGAAGTCAATAATTCTTTCATTTTGCCATTGCTAATGTGTCAATTACAGATTTTTGGGGAGTTATTGATCAATGTGTTTGAGATCATTGTTGCAGGATCTTTGTAGAAGGGGTGTTTGAGCTGTTGAAAGACATTCAAAAAAGTTATCAATTTCTTAGCTTACAAGAGGGGGTGAATGTGGCCCTGCCAGAGTACTCGAAGACCATCAATCAACAGCTCACCTAATACATGGAATAAAACAACCTGCTTGACATCTCCCAATCAGGATTCTTTGTCAACCAGAGCACTGAGACTGCACTCATTGCAGCCATAGATGACATCAGGACACACCTCAATCACGGGGAAACCGTGGCCCTGATCATCCTACTACTAGGCAACACACTCTACTCCGGCACTTCCACCCAATTCCTCAAGACTCCAGATCATACAAAATGCAGCAGCCAGATTTGTCCTGGACCTTCCCAAATGGGCCCACATTACTCCCCACCTCAGAAACATCCACTGGCTCTCCATCCAGAAGAGATGCCAGTTTCAGATCCTCACGCGCACCTACGAGGCCATACACGAACAAGGATTGGCCTACATCCCCACCTACTGAGCCTCCATTTATCCACCAGTCACCTGCACTCCATCTCGATGGCCCTCGCACACACATCCTGAATCTGTTGCAGCTACAGCAGTGGCTGGTCCTTCTCCTACATCGCAGCCAAGGCTTGGAACGGCCTGCCCATCCACCTCCAAACCGCACCCTTCCTTGTGGACATGAGAAAGAAAATCAAGACATGGCTCCTCTACGTAGATCTTGCACCCCAGTGCCCAGATACCCCCAGGGGAGATAGGGCTGCACTCTACAAAACCTGATTGATTGTTTAGACTCATTCTTGCTTGAATAGCAGAAGATGTGTGATAAACCTCAAAGTTGTTCCCAACAGGAGGCCCAAAGTACCTGTTGCCTGGGACCCCAAGAATCTTTCAACTGATACTGTGGTAGGCATTTTTTTTAGTAAGGCCACAGGTATTGAAATGGGGTATCAGCCCTTTCCAAACAGACACTGTTCACCCCTTGCCACCTTGGCAGCTCTGATGCAGTGACGTCAGTAGCAGATAGGCATGTCTGAGAGTTTTACTAAGCTGTGTATGTGTGTGTGTGGGGTGGGGGGAGGGGAGTCCTACTCAGTTCACTGCCCCATCACCTCAAACCTCCTGCTCGGCCCTGTAAAAGAGGCTGACTCCCCTGTCTGCTGTACAATTCCCATCGTAGCCTTAAAGCAGCCCCTGACGCGAATCTCATCCTTGCTGGAGCCAGTAAAGGCGCCCTGTTATCGAACATTAATCAAGGCCGGGCCGTATATCAGTTTCAAGATCGCTTGTTGGCTTAGACTGGAGCCCCCAAGGCAGGGATGCTAAACACTAATAAAGCGATCATTGTGCTTAAATCCATCGCGCACGGCCCAGCCTACCTGGGAGCCAGCCGTCGAAGGCAGCCTTAGGAATGTAGGTCTGTTTACCACGCACAGAAATCGAGAAATACTGACAGGATTTCCACACGAGTTCCTTCATTCGCTTTTCGATGGCCCACCCTTATTTCCAGAGTTACGACGGAACAACCTCAGCTTTGATTATTAATAGAATTTTCAAGTGCTCATGAAATATCCGATAATAGTCCTGTGTGAATATCATTTCTTTGCAAAACATCCAATATTAGGCTACTGGTGTTGTATTGTACGTATCTGCACATAGTGGTCATGACAGTCGCACTTAGGGGTTGTGTATAGCATCTAACTTCAGTATTTATTTGTGTGTGGCATGTTTGACCGTTTTGCGTGTGCCTGGCTGCATGTGTTTAAATGGTTAGTCATTTTGCTTGCATTTATATATGTAATACGAAAATCGCCCTGTCACCCTCTTTGTCCATAATATGTGCCATGTAAAAACATCCCAAAGAAACATGTGTGATCGTTGCCTTCGCGTCTGGTGTGTGAGGCTGATGGCGTGTCACCTTGTGTTTAACTATGCTCTTGGTATATGGTATCTGATTATCTAACCGCTACATCTGGGGTGTGTCTGTTGTATTTGTGACTGGTATATATAACTGCAGTTTGTTTGATACACGACTTTGTCTAACAGATCAGTGTTTGTGGTGTCTGATTGGGTTTCTTTGGGCCTTCTGTCAGGCTGCTGAATGCTCAATGTTTGTTCCTGTTATGTATGTCAGGAACACTCGTGGCTTTGTCTGATATTCTGCTTTTTCTTGAGCGGGTCTCCTCTTTCTATTTTCTTTAAAAACCCGTTTCTTTCGATTAGTTATCAGGTATTTTGTTTTTGAATGTGCACAGCGCCTGTACAGCTTAACAGCCTGTATCCCGTGAGCCCCATAGGCATACATGCCAACATTTTAAGGAGGAAAGTGGGAGATTTGAAAAAAATTATCGAGAGACTGTATTTCCCTCATTGACTTCTACTAAAGGAGGGACAATTACAGGCGGGAGACAGCCAAAATAAAGCAATTTTTGGCTTCAAATATTGTGAGTCTTCCGCATGATCAGGTCTATTGGCATGTATGCAATGTATGCAATGGCACACGCTATCTACGTTTCTCCTACACTTGACGACAGCAAAAGGCCTGGTGTAATTTGGTTGCCAGAACAATCTACATCTCATGTGTTAATTAACAGAAAATTAAAACTGAGAAACACAATGCAGGTGGGCCTTGACCATGTGTCCAGATGTCTGTCCTGAGGGTCTTGTGGTTGCTGCATGTTGCTGTGTTCTGATTGGTTAGGTGCTCCTAACTACATGTGGCATCTAGCTTTATGGTGTATTTGGGAATGTATATACCCCTTGGGTCATGTGTGTTTTATTGGGGCCAATCTCCTGGGATCATTGTGGTGTCGCTGCATCTGACTGTGGGATCTGATTTAAGTTTCCAGTTTGCACGTTTGTCTGCCGACTACACGCCACCCCACCTGTGACATATCAGTCGGTGACCTCAGGCCTGGGTTTCAGAGCCTGCCTGACCACGTATCTACGTGCCGGGGTTGATGGAGAGTTCACAACAGAGGAATCTAATAGTGGTGATGCGACTTCTTTCTTATATGTGAATGTATCGTTGTGTGCATCAACACAGACTATTCCAATATTTACAAAGTAAAGCACATAAATAAATCTCTGTCAAAATTGTTCGTGAAAGTAAGACCCGCAACCTTTGCATTTACACCCAAGACTATAAGCTCTCAAAAGCCGATTTGACCAAAAATACATTCTATTAATTGGTTTCTACAAAACGGTATATGCCATTCATTCTGAGAATTTGCACTAAATAGTTTTGATTAAATTGTTTCTCAGTAATCCTATTCCATAAAATCGTTTTTCTACGAAATGACATACAACCGTCTGTGACATCATAGGCTTGTCTGCCTATGATGTTTGGTAGTGGCTGGGCAAACCTACTGCATATGGTAGCATGGTAGTTGCTTCTATATTCAGAGACTGATTCATGGAGGGGATGTAGTCTTGTGGTGAGCTGTGGACTTTTGAGGCCAACGACCTGGCTTCTAATGCTAGCTCCGGAATTAGACTGAAAATTGTAAGATGTTGGGCAAAAAATTTGATGTGAAGTACAATGCAATCCCCAACTGATGTGCACTGTCTTGTATCGACCCCAAGCAACCTTCAAAGTGCTGCACATCCTTGCTGTTCAGCTAGGTTTGCACCATGTACATTCCAGTACATACATGAACACATTCCAGCAAAATAGGCGTGTAAGGTGAGATAAGTCAGTGGCTTAATGCACTGGAGATCTGTCTACACATCACAGGTTTGGATTACGGTAATTCGAGTAAGCGTCATTAAAGAGGTCAGTAAAGTTAGTGTTGTTGGGTTTTAACGCTGCAATCTGTAACATTTCTATGGAATGAAATATTACTATAAAACCAGTTGTGCAGCAGTGCTTTCGTTGCATTTTGCTGCGTTGTTATGTTTCTTTTCACAAATGTTGCTTTAATCCTAAAACATAACCGGTTTGCCCACAAAGGTCAGATGAGTCCACGTGGCTCTTATTTTTTCCATCCTGAAGAGTTCTAGGGTTGTAGCAGTATGGTATGTAGACCCACTAGCCAGCCAGAAAACTATTTTCTGATGACATGCAGCCTACTCAGATAAACCCAGTACGTATACTGCCTTCTAAAGAAGAGGAGGTTGGTACCACATCGAAAATAGTGAAGAAGGGGGAGCGCCTCGAGTTAAGTGCCTAATGACCAACAAGGCCTTAGAAAACTCTATTGGAAAAAACAGAATCACCAAGAGTTTGTATTCTTTTTGCATTTAGTAAAAGTTTAGCTTGTCTTAAGAAACACAGTTGTAATTATTAAGCGTCTCTATAATGAACGCATTACTTATGTTTTATTTGAAACAAATATTGAAACAAATAATCCAGAGAGCAACATTGTGAGCAGTCTAGAAACTTTTGACCAAGCCAGCAGTCCAGTGGCATTTGACTAAGGAGGCAGTCCATAGACATTTGACTGAGTGGGCAGTCCGGAGGCATTTGAATGACAGGCAGATTGGAAACATTTGGCCAAGTGGGCATTCCAGTTGACAGTTGACCAAGTGGGCAGTTCGGAGACATATGACTAATCATGCAGTCCAGAGACATTTGACCAAACGGCCAGCCCAGGCGCATTTGCCCAAGCAGGCATTCCAGAGGCATTTGACCAAAGAAGGCAGTCCAGAAGCATTTCAACAAGTAGGCCGTCCAGAGACCTTTGACTAAGCAGGTAGTCTAGAGGCAAGAAACCAAATGGAAAGTCCAGAGATTGGCAAATATATGACCACTTTAAAGTTGAGTGACCACGTGTCCAACCCTAAGGTGGGTGATAATGTGATACCTAATTTATACCACTAATCCCCAGAGAAGTTCAAGAATCTTGGGAGGGATCCGTGGTGTAGAAAGGAGAATGCAACTGACATTCCCATTTATAACATCAATAGTAGTAACACAGGAGGTTTCTTTAAACCAGCTCCTAATTCTGATTTCCAAACCAGCTGTGATCTGAAGAAACATTTGTACATCAGTCAGTGTCCTGTGCGTACATCTTTGGAACTCATTACGCCAAAACATAAATAATGAACCCAACCTTTCCTCACTCAAAAGCCTTCTGAAACTAGTCTTTTCTAAGGGGGTTTCACATCTCACACAGAAACTACATGGACCACCCAACTCTCATGGGCTCATTTACCATAACTAATGGAACTGTTCATCAAATTGGGAGATCGTTTTAAGATATGTCCACTGATAATCAACTTGCTTGCGCTGCGCAGAATCTTCAAACCAGACACTGCCACTATGCAAAAAAATGATCAGGATTGATTTAGTACATTGGGGAAATTTAGTTCAATTGATACTTTTATTGAAAGGGTGCTCACACTTCTTTTTAGCAAATCAATATTCTGAAATAGCGAGTACATGCAGTACTCTATCCAGTCACTGGATAACGTACATGAAATCTGACCAGTGGTAAAGAGGCAGGTACTGTAGGTGCCCAGCATCAGCACTTCTAACATTTGAAGGGAGAGCACCTCGACTTCTAAGCAGGAATGCAGTGCTTTTACTCGAATATTACTGGCACTTCTCAGATGCAGCACGTACTCGGAGACAGTTAAAATTGTCCCTTTTATACTTACAGTCACAGCACTGGAGTAAAGTGTGTGAAATCTGCCCCATTCTTAGAGCATCAAGTACAACCAAGCCATTGTAACGGGTCGGGTACCACTTTTCCCTAATTCCATATTGCTGTAGTAGAATGAATTCACACAGTGTAATACACTAGAATCGTTTTACGCAGAGTTATGCAGAGTTTATTCCAATGTGCAATAAAAATAATGCTACTCCCATAACTCCTGCCCTGCTCATTCAGCCGCCAATGATGATCAGACCTGCACTTAACAATGCCCCGGTGTATTGTGCGGGATGCAAGTGCACTTCAACTCAACTACTCGCACTGATATCTCCCTTCAAAAAACACCTTAGTCACATATGGACAGAGTCAGCTCACATAAAGAGACCAACTGGTTATGCTCCAGCGAAACGAGCTTGCTGTGATTTGTGATCATGCACGGAACTGTGCATTTATTTCCTCCAATCCGTAATTGAAACCTTGGACACAACTTATTTGCCTGACTCTTTTGTCTGCCTCTATTACTCCATTTACTGAGTGTTTAATTTGTACAAAAAAATAATAATAATAATAGTGCAGGGCCCAAAGTTTTGCTCCTTGCCCGTGCCCAAAGCTATGAATTTTGGGGATGCCGAATACCAAGGCTGCACAGTCTTGCTTCCACCTCATGCCTCTAATTCACCACCTGACAACTCCTATTCTTTTCTCTCACTCTCTTAGGTTCTATTTCATCCCTGCTTTCTACCTTCTTTATTCTCGCTCCCCCTTTTCTCTCTCTTGCTCTGGATGAAAGACTGATGAGGAAAAATTAGTGTTGTTCCGCAAAAATAAGTGCTGATGGGCCCCACCTGTAACCACTGGCTTAACTTAAGCACTACATTTACTGGAATGAATTGACAGTTCCTTGAATGCACATAACATTTCGTGACAAGCAGGTTTTTCAGATCATTGCACTGTAACTTGTTGGTTTCTTCATGTGTGCTATACCAGTCTAGATGGGAACTAGATTGCCTTTCCTTGTCATCACATTATTTGTGAGGCAGAAGTAATACATGACACCGAAGAGTAGTGAGGTACCTGTAGATGCCTACATTGGTGTATTCGGGGGTGGAGTCCAGGATATCTCCCCATTAGGGTTTTTCAGGCTGGTGGCACATTCCAGGACGAAATGCCATAGGATAGAAGGTAGAGTCTCAGGTAGGAGTCAAGAACTCATGGCCTCTTTCCCCTAGTGCTGTGGTCTTGGTTAGGGCGATTTTGTGGCTGTCCCTTCCCCATTTTCAGGTTTTCCTTTTGGGTCTAGTTCTTTATGGTTAAACAGTTGCTTTGTGGTGTGTTTTGCTTCCAGGTATGGGACTATTTTTCTGTGGCAGATAGGGCAGGTTGCAAGGAAGCACAGTCCTAAGTCACGAAGATGGACAAGTTTGAGGGTTCACCTAGGGGCATTAGAGGGGTCTATCTTGCATTGGCAGCAAGTGCACTGCACCTGGGCCCAGGCACCTGACGAACCCACTGAACCCTGATTATTGCTGTACTTTAAAACACAGGAGCCAGGGAGGGCATTTCTTCCCTTGCACTAAGGCCCATGACACAATGGCTACGCTGCTGGGCTTCAGAGGATGTGACCCATTGAAGGCCATGTAAGGGTCAAATTGGAAGGACAGTGGTTGAAGAGGTTTGAATGGGATCGGATCGGTTTTGGGGTTGTTTGAATGGGTGAGTTCATAGTTGGGGGCAGGCTTGAGGGTGAGTGGGGATAGGTTTTATCAATATATTGGGGAGGTGGCAGTTTGCTGACTGTTTCCGGAATCTAGCTGCAGACCTGTCTTAATAAAGCATGACAGTGGTCCTGTGTTTTATGCGCCATCTTGCCCGAATATCCTTTGCAAGAACTGTTGTTTTTTGGATGTACAACATTTAATACCTTATCTACTCTTCTTTACTAGTTAAAGTTTCTCTTCATTGTACACTGTGGATAAAGGTTTTGCAGTTTGCAACTACAGAGGCGCCATCGTAAGTCTTTTCACAAGTTAAGGGAAAAATTGCCCTGAATACCTACGGAGCGCTCACCACAAGCACTGCACCGCACAAATGCACAAGGGTGTTTGTCTTTTGGGGGCCTTTCGGTTCCTTTGTTGCTCCGAGTTTGTTTTGAAGTGGGAGACCCATCTTAATTCACTTTTCCGCCACGTTATTTTTTAATGGGGCAATAACATCTGGCAGGGTCTTTGGAGAGAAGCAAAGCTTTCCGAAGAAAGCTATTTTTTCTGAATTCTAAAGAAGCTCATTAGCAAGTAATGGAAACTCGGGGAATTAAACCAAATAATCTTCCAAACCCCAATACAGCAAGAAAAGTCAGGCCTTGCATCTGCTGCAGCACTCTGCCGGAGTATGCCACCTTCGAGCCTTGCAAACAAGAGCAACAGATTCAGCCTTTGGGTAATAAGCCAGGTCCAGTCGCAAATGTAGGTCCCTGGCAGGAAACGCTTGGATGGAAGCATATAAGAGCACACTGGAGATGCTGGAGCATACCTCGTGTGCGCATTGGGCAGATAGTGATTCTGTTTTTACAGTGCTCAGAGGTAGTCAGCTTGGACTCATTGCCTTGATCAGGACTAATGAATGAAGCAGTGGCGTCTGGAGCTCGTTGATTCATTGTGAGCGGTTGTAGGTGTGAGGTCTCTCTAGTGGCTTGGATCTCCTCTGATGGGAGGTCTAAGCTAAGCGATGGAGAGTCAGGGCTGTAATTGCTGCGACAGGATGCGCAAGTGTCTGTCACTTCATGCAGCAGTCACCCGCCATAATCCCCCAGTGGGACCTGGGCAGGCCTAACGGTGCTCCGATTCCAGCATCTATATCCGTCTCGCTGCTCATCAACGAGCTCATAAACGGTCATTTTATAAAATAATTTCCTGGGATGTTTGGGGAAATAAACGCAATGATTCGCGATGGGCAAGAAATTGAAAACGACTGACCCCGTTTCCTTCAAATAATGGTTGTTCCTGGATGTGTCAGACAGGTGTATGGGTATTAATAACATCCGTATACACTGTAGCAATATTTTTGAGCGGCACTGAGTAAGTTTGGGAATGCACTGGTGTACAGATTTGTCTGAGCCTGGAAATGCGTGTTCCCAGAATTGTGTTGTTGGGGTTAAGTGTGTTATTGGAGATTTGAAAGTGGCGGCTGAATGTGTGTGAATGGACACTTGTATGTGTGTGTGCATATGTAATCTGAACGGGGCCCTTTGTATACATGTTACCGTTTGGTGGAATTTTTAACCTAGGCTAAAATGGAAGTGAAGTATCTTTTGGTGCAGTGTAATGGGCATCTGTACAGCAACGCACAACAGATACACCTGTGCGGGATATTCACAGGCTAGTTCCAGGTGTGAGTGCTACCATGGTGGAGGCCTGGTATGATGGGCCAGAGCGCTGGGCATTCAATGGGGGCAGGCAGGATCTTCATGCAGATTAGCAGGCTGTTTCCTAGCCTAGGCTGGACGGGCAGCATGCAGCTCCAGCAGGGCACTGGTCAGGACGAGAGTTGCATGTAAACAGGGCGGCATTTCAAGGCAAGTACCATCGGTTGCACCCACTTACAGGCGAGGTGCCATGACACTTATTGCAACAACAAAAAAAACTTTTGCCCCCTGCAACTCTACCCTACCTGCCTCACCACAGCCACAACAACCACTCTTTAACATTCATCTTTCCATAAGCCTGTCTAGGCACCCAGATACTCATGAATTATTCTGTACAGGAGCTTATACAAATAAGGGTCATGTCCAACATCAAGTAGGGTGGGCAGTTCAGCTAACTGCAGGGAGCTGTGTTCCTCCAGTATAATGTTTAAGACCCTGGGATATTGAGGTTGCCAAAGTTCCCTATACTCAGGGCATTGGAATTATGCAGTAGGGGACCCCAAATTTATGCAGCAGGAGTTGACTAAATTATGCCGCATAATCCAGCAAATTTTATGGTAGTAACAGGTAATATTCTCTGGGCAAAGATTTCACCTTATTAGTACCAGTATGAGCCTGGCGCTGATGGTTTGCAGTCATCTGGAGTAGGCGTGGTGGGTGCAGGGATTCGATGGGGCCCCTGAGTACATGCATTTCATGATGTCGGCAGCAGTTTCTTCTGGGGTGATGACAGGCCATGTGGTTAGCATTGGTTTTCTGGATAAGATGGGGAAGCATTTGGCCAGGTCTGTTGGGTCCGGTTGCCGGTTAAGTTGCTGTAAATGGCAGTGTTTTTGCCCCTGAAGAATTGAGAGAGATTGTTACAGAGATCCTGTGAAGGTGTTATCGAGTTGGAGGTGGCCATTGGTGAAGTGAAATCCTTCACAATGACAAAAATTCTTTTACTTCTGTTCAGTGTGATCCATCAGAGTGGCATGTTTTGGGGGTCCAGATCATTTGATGGTAGCATCTCAAGGTGGATTTAAAAGTGCACCTTTCTTCATTGTCCTGGTTCATTCTCGATTTCCACTCAAATTGTTTGCAGTGGCATTTCATCAGTCTGAATTCTTACGACCCCCAAATGATATGGGGTCTAGATTGTGTTGTATTGCAGTCTTTGAGGGTGGCCAGGAAGTCAGCATTGAAGGTGATCCAATAGTTTCAATTCTTGATGGCTTTTGGGAGGCTGTTGCTGTGTTTGAGTCATTGCTTGGTGTTCCACTCATTGTCAGTGTTGCTACTCCAGTTTCATTGGGCTGGTCTGCGGTAGGGTGTGTGCATTGGACTGGGATGGTGATATTGAACGTGATGAGGGTGTGGTCTGTCCAGGAGACTGGTGTGGGCTCTTTTACTCAGATGTTGCCAAAGGTAGTGAAAATCACGTCCAGGAAGAGTCTGGAGATGTGGGTAGGTCCCTTTACCTGTTGGGTTAGGACGAGATTGCCAAGGTCTTCGACAAGCTTTTGCTTTTGAGTTGGGATCGGCATGATCTCCCAGGTGGAAGTTCAGGTCTTTAAGTAAAATGTAATTGCTATCCTCAAGGGCGAGTGGTGCGATGAAGTCAGTGATGGTGTTGGCAAAGCTGGTACAGTGTCCAGGTGGTCTGTAGATGAGAGTACCACTTAGGGTGAAGTTAGTTGTGACGTGGAGCTTGAATGACAGGAGTTTGAAGTTGGAGGATGACGTATAGGTGGGGTGGTGCAACTGAAGGCTTTCTTGTGGATGATGGCGATCCTGCCTCCAGGCTTCTAAGGTCTGTCCTGCCTGGGAACCTTGTACCCTGAGGTGAGGGGATGGCTGTGGCCATGTCAGGTGCTGAAAAGAGATTCAGCCAGATTTCCGCAAGAAAAGGTAAGTCCGGGGCATTGCTGTGCAGCAGGTCCCAGATTGATGTGGAGTTTGGTAAAGTGATTTGATCTGCCCATTCACCCCACATCAACCCCCCCATCACGCACCTATTTTCGCTCCACCACACTAAATAATTCTTGCCCATCACTGGCCGAAACTCTGGTTACAACATATATAAGTAAAAGGAGAAGTGAACTATGTAAATCTCCTGGTAACTGCCACCTTATCCCTTACAGCACAAGTGGCTTGTTTGATAGGAGAGGAGTACAATTCCCAGCTTCTTTCTGATTTATGCAGCCAAGTTCCTTGACACAGGGGGTGAATGGCATAAATTAGTAGATTCCACACCACTGTTTGCCAGCTTCTAAATTCCCTCCTCATTCACCGTTTACTCAAAACTATAATTGACCAATAATCACTCAAGGTAGGGTGACTGGAAGTATTGGGAAAAGAGAAAGTATCTTTTAAAAAAACCTTCCTTATAGTTATGGCCACTCTACCATGCCACGAGCAGTGCTGCAGATGCCACTTCTGCAAGTTAGTTTTTCAATTTTTTTCACCAGTAGAGAGTAGTTGAGCATTATTTAAGTGATAGAATGACCTAGCATAACGCCATATATGATACAGCTTCAGCCTCATAGTTTATTGGAAGTGAAGATCATGAATCTGACCTGGATGTGGGTGTACTAGTGCATCTGGCTTTCTTATATTCATTTCAAAGCCCTATTGTAAGTGATATTGTGCTAGAACTGCAATCAGGGAACCCACTGAGGCAAACGAGTCTCATGGCATGTCATCTGCAAACATTGTTAGTTTATATCCATCTTGCCCAATTTGATGCCTTTTGTATCTTCCCTTGCTTTATCTGGATTAGCTTGTGGTTCCAATGTGAGCACAAATAGCAGGGGTGAGAATGAGCATCGCTGTATGGTGCCATGCTCAATGTGAAATGCTTCTGAGGCAGTTACATTCATGCTAATATAGGCCCTTTGTGAGTGATAACTGGCCAGCACCAAACGTAGGAATCCATGTTCAAAGCCCATTGTGGATAGAACGTCTCATCCACATCCAGTTGACTTTGTTGAAATCCTTTTTGGCGTCCAACAAGACTCAGTGAGTTTTCAATGATGTGCAGCACTTTTTTAGTATTGTAACATCAACAGGCAATGAATACTTCTGCTCAACCTCTATTGCTTTTACCTTTTGTATAACATCACAAGATCTACAAGACCTGATACAGTACATCCTATCAATGTATTGTATTATGTGTCATAGATCTTGTTCTGCAAAGATAAAAGCAAAAAGCAAGAGGTTGCGCAGAAGAATTTGTCTGCTCGTGTTACATCACTCCCCACCCCCCAAACGTACAAGTAAAATTTGGGATACAATTTTACATAGCTTTTTAGTATTGTCTCTGCATTGGCTGCCAGGTATAAAGCCTGACTGGTTCACAATAACTAGTTCAAGCAGTATTGTTCCCAAATGAACCACTAGAATCCTCTTAAGGAACTTAATATCAATATTTGGAATATTTGGAAGAGGAACAGAGCGAGGGATCTTTCTCCGCACCACGGCCTGCTCTTTTATCATTTCAGTTATCTAGCAAGTCAGTAGCTGTTGTATAACTTGGCTGGTATCGGGGCTAGACAAGTGCAGAATGTTTTATGAAAGATGGTTGAGTACCAATCCAAGCTTGGAGCCTCTCCTTGGTTCAGGTTATTAATTGCACGTATCACCTCGGTTAACTCAATAGTTGCATCCAAGTTCTTTCTTCAATCCATAAGTAATTTGTCTGCAAGTATGTATCGATTTCTTAGGTTGAGGTCGAGTGATTTATAAAACTTCTCTGAAGTGTCTCCTTTGCCTCGGTCACCCGTTAACTCCCCCGTTCATGTTTAATTGTGTGTACCCTCTCAGCTGTGAATTTTGCCTTCATTTGAAATGCTAATAATTTTCTAACTTTGTTTTCTAATGCACAGTATTTCTGCTTAATACACAGTAAAGCAAATTCCACCTCGTTATAGTCCAATATATTCACCTGGGGCACATTGTTAGGACCTGTTGCCATAATTTACTCATGCCAGATGTTTTGGGTTTCTTTCTAGGTATGGTAGTTGGCTTTCCAAGTTCTCCCCTCAACATCGCATTTAGCACCAATACTAACTAAGCTAAATACGGAGATGTCTGGAGAGTGTCATGTAATTCTTAATTCCCTGGGAGATCTTAACTCTAGGTGATGGGTCGTTCAAAAGAGAATGATCATTTACGATATTCCTTATTGGCGTTAGCCCGCTGATTGTCATGCTAATGTATGCTAACTGGTGTATGGTCTGATATAGCAATACGCCTATGCTTATGTCCTCTATATACTGTCAGTGCTTACGTCCTCTAGATCAGTGGCTCCCAACCTATGGTCTGGTGACCCTGGGGGTCCGCAAAGCCTCTTCAAGGGGTCCACGCCTGCTTAGAAAATTAAATACTACTAACAGATTAGGCCCTCAGCTTTCAGTAATGACTCAATAGGGGGACCACTGGTTCTGGTAATGATACTGTGGGGGTCCACAGAAGTGAAAAGGTTGGGAACCACTGCTCTAGATCTGTGCATAACCAAGGTGATAGGAGGAAGTAATGCAACTTTTTGCACAGGTCTTGCTGGCCAGTGAATAAAAGGGGTACTCAACTTACCTCGTGTTTATACCGCCATCCATCAGCTCCGCCTCAACCAGCCACTCTCCAACACCCCCCCCCCTTAAAGCGCAGGTGTTCACAAACAATACCTTTTTAGTACAATAGAATATGTGACATAATGGCCAAAATGGCAACTACAAATATTCCAAGTCGAGCAATGAGGTGGCATTCACTCTGAGAAGACTAAATAAAACATTTATTAAAAAAATAGTCCCACTCATGTAATTCTCCCCAAGGATGGTGATCTTAAATAGTCCAGGGATGGGAAGCCCCATTCCATCACCCTAGTTTCTTATGATCCCCCGATTTCCCCTCCCCCCATGTCTCCACCAGCTAACAAAGTCAAATTTCAGTGCTGGTTCTAAATTTATGGTGATTAAAGCCCAGTCCTCACATAGGCATCTCTGAGTAGCCCAACTTCTCTGACTGCAGCTTGTTCAGCTTGCTCAATTTCAGTTTTAGAGTGTGAGTTCCTCTTCTAAAGCCCTTGTCCAGATTCTTGCACATTCAGGGTTTTGGCATGACCTATCGGGTTGGGGCTGGCTATTCACTTGTGAGCAGGACAACCTATCGGGACAAATGGCATGTTCGGTTTGAGGCACCAACATATCAAGATGGACCTGGCTCTCCTGACTGTACCTCACAATGAGTAAAAGGACAGGAAGTATTGAGGGACAGAGCAGTCTTTGTCTTACTTTCAGTATGCAATGTAAGTGTCACAGGAACCTGCCATGCAATGGGTATCACTCTAGTGGAGGGTACTGCAGCAAGAACATTTGGGCCCCACCCAGACAGCTCTCTAGAGAAGGTTGAAGGACTGGATCATTGGCTAACCTTATTGGTTTCCAGAGGTCTAGCTTTAGCTTTCTTTCTAGATGCACGGTCACACTAAAAGAGCAAAAAGCCGGTCCCCAATGATATTCCCTATCATTCTGTGTGACTAATTACTCGTGGGTTACAAAGTTTCCACTGTTTCTGGATCTCTACATGGGGGCCAGGTGGCCTCTTATGTGTGGTACATCTGCACTGCCCCTCCATATTCTACGATCATCTGCCAACCAGGGCACGACCATAAGGGTGGCTTGAGAGGGGATGTGTACTTGAAAGCAAACATGTGGTGAAAACCATTTGGAGGGCTCCTATATCCAAGAGGTCAGCTAAGATGTTTGTAAAGAGCATTGAAGGTCCTTACCTCTTTAAATTAGGGTTTCCTTCAGGCTAGCAAAAAAGCAACATTTCTTCTGGGGACAAAGGCAATAAATAGCATGATTGGAAACCTGAACAGGGCACCTATGGATATTTTTCTTTTCAGAGAGTCACTGGTGACTTTGCATGTGGGACTATCATTGGTTAATCCAGTGTGCTAAGTCCAGTGAGTGATGGTGTGAAGAACGTGCACAGGTCAGTCCCATCAGTGATGCAGTGGTGAGCCATCACCGGTTAAGCCTGTAAATGCTAAAATGACTCTTCATAGCTCACAGTGTTTTTTGTTGTTGTTTAGAATGGTGGAGAATCATTCTGCTAGTATGTTTTTTTGCAGCGTGACCATGTACACCATGTTGGATATGGTGGTGTGGAAGTGTATTATTTAGTATAATTACCGTTACTAATTGTGGCTTGAGGGGACCAGAGGTGGCCGGGATGAGAGAGTTTTTTAAGGCAACTCAGATCTGCAGATGGTCCGACCTGTTGATTCAGACCAGCCGTTGCTAGTTTAGAAAAGTGTTGTGAGGTCATTGTCAGGGCAAGGTCTGTGTGAACACTTCAGGCTGTAGGTCAAGTATTATTTTTAGAACTGTTTACCTGAGTGGTGAAGTGGCCAACATGCTATTCTAAAGAGGGTTTTTTATCACCAGAGTGTTCGGGTGCGGAGGTCGGGGTGAAGGGAGGTAAAAGATGATATTAAAGAGTAGCGCCTCCATATTGAAAGGTGGGCTACACCTCTCCCAATCGTCATTTTTATTCACAATCTAGACATGTTATGGAGACACCCTGGTGAAGGAGTAGATGTCCACTGTGGATGGAGAAGATAAGAGACTCATAATACCAAAATCCTAGTAGCTCATTGTATCAGTAAGGTTCACCTGAAGCGGCAACATGAGCATTTGAACCTCTAAGCTTACAGCAGAACTATTTAGGAGAGTTTTTTTTTTTGTTTTTGTTTTTTTACTCAGTCAGGTCGCAAGTCTGCACTTTTTCACTAGTATAGCGCCTGTGCACACAATGGGGTTTCAAGCACAAGCATCAAAGTGAGCAAGGTCAAGGTGGTACCAGATTAATGGTTAGACGGTCCTAACTTAGGGACAGAAGATCATTTGTTCAAGGTACCTTGTTCAGATGAGACATGATGAAAACTCTGGTTCTAGGGTTCTTTGAAGAACATATTGTTTCTGTGCTTATGTTTTTATTTTCAGGAGGGTTGCATTGTTCTAAGAGGATTATATTAATGTATATATTTTTTTCATATGGTATTTTGTAGTTGTTTCAATACCTGGGGGTGTTATTTATATAGCAGTAGCAGGTTTATGCTAGGCATGTTTGTACGCTATATGGAAGGCCAAAGGTTATTTGCTCAGTTGTTTCTATAGGAGGCATTAGGGTGACTACAGAGAGATATGATATCCATGTCTGACTGTGTACCGAGAGCTTAGCTTTCTTGTTTGTTAATGCACAGTTAAACATACATTGCGATGCACCTCTGTTTTTGTGTGGGAATCTCATGATTTTTAAGCCAAAATGGCTTTTTCAGCTTTCTCCTGCCAAACAAATTGTGAGCTCTTAAGTGCAAGTCACTGGGGAAATATTTTCCAGGTTTCTTTTTTCCAGTCTCTCAGTTTCCAAATGTTGGCGTGTATGCTTTATTAATGTAATGTTATCAATTGGGAATAT